>NW_027149830.1:600000-914076 GCF_031143425.1 Pleurodeles waltl
ATGTGATGTGTCCACGTTGCATTTTGGTGCATTTCCTGTTGCGGGCGCTAGGCCTACCCACACAAGTGAGGTATCATTTTTATCGGGAGACTTGGGGGAACGCTGGGTGGAAGGAAATTTGTGGCTCCTCTCTGATTCCAGAACTTTCTGTCACCAAAATGTGAGGAAAACATGTTTTTTTAGCCAAATTTCGAGGTTTCCAAAGGATTCTGAGTAACAGAACCTGGTCGGAGCCCCACAAGTCACCCCATCTTGGATTCCCCTAGGTCTCTAGTTTTCAAAAATGCACAGGTTTGGTAGGTTTCCCTAGGTGCCGGCTGAGCTAGAGGCCAAAATCTACAGGTAGGCACTTTGCAAAAAACACCTCTGTTTTCTTTCAAAAAATATGATGTGTGCACGTTGCGTTTTGGGGCATTTCCTGACGCGGGCGCTAGGCCTACCCACACAAGTGAGGTATAATTTGTATCGGGAGAGATGGGGGAACGCTGGGTGGAAGGAAATTTGTGGCTCCTCTCTGATTCCAAAACTTTCTGTCACCAAAATGTGAGGAAAATGTGTTCTTTTAGCCAAATGTTGAGGTTTGCAAAGGATTCTGGGTAACAGAACCTGGTCAGAGCCCCACAAGTCACCCCATCTTGGATTCCCCTAGGTCTCTAGTTTAAAAAAATGCACAGGTTTGGTCGGTTTCCATAGGTGCCGGCTGAGCTAGAGGCCAAACTCTACAGGTAGGCACTTTGCAAAAAACACCTCTGTTTTCTTTCAAAAAATGTGATGTGTCCACGTTGCGTTTTGGGGCATTTCCTGTCGCGGGCGCTAGGCCTACCCACACAAGTGAGGTATCATTTTTATCGGGAGACTTGGGGGAACGCTGGGCGGAAGGAAATTTGTGGCTCCTCTCAGATTCCAGAACTTTCTGTCACCAAAATGTGAGGAAAACATGTTTTTTTAGCCAAATTTTGAGGTTTGCAAAGGATTCTGTGTAACAGAACCTGGTCAGAGCCCCACAAGTCACCCCATCTTGGATTCCCCTAGGTCTCTAGTTTTTAAAAAATGCACAGGTTTGGTAGGTTTCCCTAAGTGCCGGCTGAGCTAGAGGCCAAAATCTACAGGTAGGCACTTGGAAAAAACACCTCTGTTTTCTTTAAATAAATGTGATGTGTCCACGTTGCGTTTTGGTGCATTTCCTGTTGCGGGCGCTAGGCCTACCCACACAAGTGAGGTATCATTTTTATCGGGAGACTTGGGGGAACGCTGGGTGGAAGGAAATTTGTGGCTCCTCTCTGATTCCAGAACTTTCTGTCACCAAAATGTGAGGAAAACATGTTTTTTTAGCCAAATTTCGAGGTTTCCAAAGGATTCTGAGTAACAGAACCTGGTCGGAGCCCCACAAGTCACCCCATCTTGGATTCCCCTAGGTCTCTAGTTTTCAAAAATGCACAGGTTTGGTAGGTTTCCCTAGGTGCCGGCTGAGCTAGAGGCCAAAATCTACAGGTAGGCACTTTGCAAAAAACACCTCTGTTTTCTTTCAAAAAATATGATGTGTGCACGTTGCGTTTTGGGGCATTTCCTGACGCGGGCGCTAGGCCTACCCACACAAGTGAGGTATAATTTGTATCGGGAGAGATGGGGGAACGCTGGGTGGAAGGAAATTTGTGGCTCCTCTCTGATTCCAAAACTTTCTGTCACCAAAATGTGAGGAAAATGTGTTCTTTTAGCCAAATGTTGAGGTTTGCAAAGGATTCTGGGTAACAGAACCTGGTCAGAGCCCCACAAGTCACCCCATCTTGGATTCCCCTAGGTCTCTAGTTTAAAAAAATGCACAGGTTTGGTTGGTTTCCATAGGTGCCGGCTGAGCTAGAGGCCAAAATCTACAGGTAGGCACTCTGCAAAAAACAGCTCTGTTATCTTTAAAAAAATGTGATGTGTCCACGTTGCGTTTTGGGCCATTTCCTGTAGCGGGCACTAGGCCTACCCAATCAAGTGAGGTATCATTTTTATTGGGAGACTTGGGGGAACGCTGGGTGGAAGGAAATTTGTGGCTCCTCTCAGATTCCAGAACTTTCTGTCACCAAAATGTGAGGAAAACATGTTTTTTTAGCCAAATTTTGAGGTTTGCAAAGGATTCTGGGTAACAGAACCTGGACAGAGCCCCACAAGTCACCCCATCTTGGATTCCCCTAGGTCTCTAGTTTTCAAAAATGCACAGGTTTGGTAGGTTTCCCTAGGTGCCGGCTGAGCTAGAGGCCAAACTCTACTGGTAGGCACTTTGCAAAAAACACATCTGTTTTCTTTCAAAAAATGTGATGTGTCCACGTTGCGTTTTGGGGCATTTCCTGTCGCGGGCGCTAGGCCTACCCACACAAGTGAGGTATCATTTTTATCGGGAGACTTGGGGGAACGCTGGGTGGAAGGAAATTTGTGGCTCCTCTCAGATTCCAGAACTTTCTGTCACCAAAATGTGAGGAAAACATGTTTTTTTAGCCAAATTTTGAGGTTTGCAAAGGATTCTGTGTAACAGAACCTGGTCAGAGCCCCACAAGTCACCCCATCTTGGATTCCCCTAGGTCTCTAGTTTTTAAAAAATGCACAGGTTTGGTAGGTTTCCCTAGGTGCCGGCTGAGCTAGAGGCCAAAATCTACAGGTAGGCACTTTGCAAAAAACACCTCTGTTTTCTTTAAATAAATGTGATGTGTCCACGTTGCGTTTTGGTGCATTTCCTGTTGCGGGCGCTAGGCCTACCCACACAAGTGAGGTATCATTTTTATCGGGAGACTTGGGGGAACGCTGGGTGGAAGGAAATTTGTGGCTCCTCTCTGATTCCAGAACTTTCTGTCACCAAAATGTGAGGAAAACATGTTTTTTTAGCCAAATTTCGAGGTTTCCAAAGGATTCTGAGTAACAGAACCTGGTCGGAGCCCCACAAGTCACCCCATCTTGGATTCCCCTAGGTCTCTAGTTTTCAAAAATGCACAGGTTTGGTAGGTTTCCCTAGGTGCCGGCTGAGCTAGAGGCCAAAATCTACAGGTAGGCACTTTGCAAAAAACACCTCTGTTTTCTTTCAAAAAATGTGATGTGTGCACGTTGCGTTTTGGGGCATTTCCTGACGCAGGCGCTAGGCCTACCCACACAAGTGAGGTATAATTTGTATCGGGAGAGATGGGGGAACGCTGGGTGGAAGGAAATTTGTGGCTCCTCTCTGATTCCAAAACTTTCTGTCACCAAAATGTGAGGAAAATGTGTTCTTTTAGCCAAATGTTGAGGTTTGCAAAGGATTCTGGGTAACAGAACCTGGTCAGAGCCCCACAAGTCACCCCATCTTGGATTCCCCTAGGTCTCTAGTTTAAAAAAATGCACAGGTTTGGTCGGTTTCCATATGTGCCGGCTGAGCTAGAGGCCAAAATCTACAGGTAGGCACTATGCAAAAAACACCTCTGTTTTCTTTCAATGTGATGTGTGCACGTTGCGTTTTGGGCCATTTCCTGTAGCGGGCACTAGGCCTACCCACACAAGTGAGGTATCATTTTTATTGGGAGACTTGGTTGAACGCTGGGTGGAAGGAAATTTGTGGCTCCTCTCAGATTCCAGAACTTTCTGTCACCAAAATGTGAGGAAAACATGTTTTTTTAGCCAAATTTTGAGGTTTGCAAAGGATTCTGGGTAACAGAACCTGGACAGAGCCCCACAAGTCACCCCATCTTGGATTCCCCTAGGTCTCTAGTTTAAAAAAATGCACAGGTTTGGTAGGTTTCCCTAGGTGCCGGCTGAGCTAGAGGCCAAACTCTACAGGTAGGCACTTTGCAAAAAACACCTCTGTTTTCTTTCAAAAAATGTGATGTGTGCACGTTGCGTTTTGGGGCATTTCTTGATGGGGGCGCTAGGCCTACCCACACAAGTTAGGTATAATTTTTATCGGGAGAGATGGGGGAACGCTGGGTGGAAGGAAATTTGTGGCTCCTCTCTGATTCCAGAACTTTCTGTCACCAAAATGTGAGGAAAACGTGTTTTTTTAGCCAAATGTTGAGGTTTGCAAAGGATTCTGGGTAACAGAACCTGGTCAGAGCCCCACAAGTCACCCCATCTTGGATTGCTCTAGGTCTCTAATTTTCAGAAATGCACAGGTTTGGTACGTTTCCCTAGGTGCCGGCTAAGCTAGAGGCAAAAATCTACAGGTAGTCACTTTGCAAAAAACACCTCTGTTTTCTTTAAAAAAAATGTGATGTGTCCACGTTGCGTTTTGGGGTATTTCCTGTCGTGGGCGCTAGGCCTACCCACACAGGTGAGGCATCATTTTTATCGGGAGACTTGGGGGAACGCTGGGTGGAAGGAAATTTGTGGCTCCTCTCTGATTCCAGAACTTTCTGTCACCAAAATGTGAGGAAAACATGTTTTTTTAGCCAAATTTCGAGGTTTCCAAAGGATTCTGAGTAACAGAACCTGGTCGGAGCCCCACAAGTCACCCCATCTTGGATTTCCCTAGGTCTCTAGTTTTCAAAAATGCACAGGTTTGGTAGGTTTCCCTAGGTGCCGGCTGAGCTAGAGGCCAAAATCTACAGGTAGGCACTTTGCAAAAAACACCTCTGTTTTCTTTCAAAAAATGTGATGTGTGCACGTTGCGTTTTGGGGCATTGCCTGACGCGGGCGCTAGGCCTACCCACACAAGTGAGGTATAATTTGTATCGGGAGAGATGGGGGAACGCTGGGTGGAAGGAAATTTGTGGCTCCTCTCTGATTCCAAAACTTTCTGCCACCAAAATGTGAGGAAAATGTGTTCTTTTTGCCAAATGTTGAGGTTTGCAAAGGATTCTGGGTAACAGAACCTGGTCAGAGCCCCACAAGTCACCCCATCTTGGATTCCCCTAGGTCTCTAGTTTAAAAAAATGCACAGGTTTGGTCGGTTTCCATAGGTGCCGGCTGAGCTAGAGGCCAAAATCTACAGGTAGGCACTCTGCAAAAAACAGCTCTGTTATCTTTAAAAAAATGTGATGTGTCCACGTTGCGTTTTGGGCCATTTCCTGTAGCGGGCACTAGGCCTACCCACACAAGTGAGGTATCATTTTTATTGGGAGACTTGGGGGAACGCTGGGTGGAAGGAAATTTGTGGCTCCTCTCAGATTCCAGAACTTTCTGTCACCAAAATGTGAGGAAAACATGTTTTTTTAGCCAAATTTTGAGGTTTGCAAAGGATTCTGGGTAACAGAACCTGGACAGAGCCCCACAAGTCACCCCATCTTGGATTCCCCTAGGTCTCTATTTTAAAAAAATGCACAGGTTTGGTAGGTTTCCCTAGGTGCCGGCTGTGCTAGAGGCCAAACTCTACAGGTAGGCACTTTGCAAAAAACACCTCTGTTTTCTTTCAAAAAATGTGATGTGTGCACGTTGCGTTTTGGGGCATTTCCTGATGCGGGCGCTAGGCCTACCCACACAAGTTAGGTATAATTTTTATCGGGAGAGATGGGGGAACGTTGGGTGAAAGGAAATTTGTGGCTCCTCTCTGATTCCAGAACTTTCTGTCACCAAAATGTGAGGAAAACGTGTTTTTTTAGCCAAATGTTGAGGTTTGCAAAGGATTCTGGGTAACAGAACCTGGTCAGAGCCCCACAAGTCACCCCATCTTGGATTGCTCTAGGTCTCTAATTTTCAGAAATGCACAGGTTTGGTACGTTTCCCTAGGTGCCGGCTAAGCTAGAGGCAAAAATCTACAGGTAGGCACTTTGCAAAAAACACCTGTGTTTTCTTTAAAAAAATGTGATGTGTCCACGTTGCGTTTTGGGGTATTTCCTGTCGTGGGCGCTAGGCCTACCCACACAGGTGAGGCATCATTTTTATCGGGAGACTTGGGGGAACGCTGGGTGGAAGGACATTTGTGGCTCCTCTCTGATTCCAGAAATTTCTGTCACCAAAATGTGAGGAAAACATGTTTTTTTAGCCAAATTTCGAGGTTTCCAAAGGATTCTGAGTAACAGAACCTGGTTGGAGCCCCACAAGTCACCCCATCTTGGATTCCCCTAGGTCTCTAGTTTTAAAAAATGCACAGGTTTGGTAGGTTTCCCTAGGTGCCGGCTGAGCTAGAGGCCAAAATCTACAGGTAGGCACTTTGCAAAAAACACCTCTGTTTTCTTTAAAAAAATGTGATGTGTGCACGTTGCGTTTTGGGGCATTTCCTGACGCGGGCGCTAGGCCTACCCACACAAGTGAGGTATAATTTGTATCGGGAGAGATGGGGGAACGCTGGGTGGAAGGAAATTTGTGACTCCTCTCTGATTCCAAAACTTTCTGCCACCAAAATGTGAGGAAAATGTGTTCTTTTTGCCAAATGTTGAGGTTTGCAAAGGATTCTGGGTAACAGAACCTGATCAGAGCCCCACAAGTCACCCCATCTTGGATTCCCCTAGGTCTCTAGTTTAAAAAAATGCACAGGTTTGGTCGGTTTCCATAGGTGCCGGCTGAGCTAGAGGCCAAAATCTACAGGTAGGCACTCTGCAAAAAACAGCTCTGTTATCTTTAAAAAAATGTGATGTGTCCACGTTGCGTTTTGGGCCATTTCCTGTAGCGGGCACTAGGCCTACCCACACAAGTGAGGTATCATTTTTATTGGGAGACTTGGTGGAACGCTGGGTGGAAGGAAATTTGTGGCTCCTCTCAGATTCCAGTACTTTCTGTCACCAAAATGTGAGGAAAACATGTTTTTTTAGCCAAATTTTGAGGTTTGCAAAGGATTCTGGGTAACAGAACCTGGACAGAGCCCCACAAGTCACCCCATCTTGGATTCCCCTAGGTCTCTAGTTTTCAAAAATGCACAGGTTTGGTAGGTTTCCCTAGGTGCCGGCTGAGTTAGAGGCCAAACTCTACAGGTAGGCACTTTGCAAAAAACACCTCTGTTTTCTTTCAAAAAATGTGATGTGTCCACGTTGCGTTTTGGGGCATTTCCTGTCGCGGGCGCTAGGCCTACCCACACAAGTGAGGTATCATTTTTATCGGGAGACTTGGGGGAACGCTGGGTGGAAGGAAATTTGTGGCTCCTCTCAGATTCCAGAACTTTCTGTCACCAAAATGTGAGGAAAACATGTTTTTTTAGCCAAATTTTGAGGTTTGCAAAGGATTCTGTGTAACAGAACCTGGTCAGAGCACCACAAGTCACCCCATATTGGATTCCCCTAGGTCTCTAGTTTTTAAAAAATGCACAGGTTTGGTAGGTTTCCCTAGGTGCCGGCTGAGCTAGAGGCCAAAATCTACAGGTAGGCACTTTGCAAAAAACACCTCTGTTTTCTTTAAATAAATGTGATGTGTCCACGTTGCGTTTTGGTGCATTTCCTGTTGCGGGCGCTAGGCCTACCCACACAAGTGAGGTATCATTTTTATCGGGAGACTTGGGGGAACGCTGGGTGGAAGGAAATTTGTGGCTCCTCTCTGATTCCAGAACTTTCTGTCACCAAAATGTGAGGAAAACATGTTTTTTTAGCCAAATTTCGAGGTTTCCAAAGGATTCTGAGTAACAGAACCTGGTCGGAGCCCCACAAGTCACCCCATCTTGGATTCCCCTAGGTCTCTAGTTTTCAAAAATGCACAGGTTTGGTAGGTTTCCCTAGGAGTCGGCTGAGCTAGAGGCCAAAATCTACAGGTAGGCACTTTGCAAAAAAAACCTCTGTTTTCTTTAAAAAAATGTGATGTGTGCACGTTGCGTTTTGGGGCATTTCCTGACGCGGGCGCTAGGCCTACCCACACAAGTGAGGTATAATTTGTATCGGGAGAGATGGGGTAACGCTGGGTGGAAGGAAATTTGTGGCTCCTCTCTGATTCCAAAACTTTCTGTCACCAAAATGTGAGGAAAATGTGTTCTTTTAGCCAAATGTTGAGGTTTGCAAAGGATTCTGGGTAACAGAACCTGGTCAGAGCCCCACAAGTCACCCCATCTTGGATTCCCCTAGGTCTCTAGTTTAAAAAAATGCACAGGTTTGGTCGGTTTCCATAGGTGCCGGCTGAGCTAGAGGCCATACTCTACAGGTAGGCACTTTGCAAAAAACACCTCTGTTTTCTTTCAAAAAATGTGATGTGTCCACGTTGCGTTTTGGGGCATTTCCTGTCGCGGGCGCTAGGCCTACCCACACAAGTGAGGTATCATTTTTATTGGGAGACTTGGGGGAACGCTGGGTGGAAGGCAATTTGTGGCTCCTCTCAGATTCCAGAACTTTCTGTCACCAAAATGTGAGGAAAACATGTTTTTTTAGCCAAATTTTGAGGTTTGCAAAGGATTCTGTGTAACAGAACCTGGTCAGAGCCCCACAAGTCACCCCATCTTGGATTCCCCTAGGTCTCTAGTTTTAAAAAAATGCACAGGTTTGGTAGGTTTCCCTAGGTGCCGGCTGAGCTAGAGGCCAAAATCTACAGGTAGGCACTTTGCAAAAAACACCTCTGTTTTCTTTAAATAAATGTGATGTGTCCACGTTGCGTTTTGGTGCATTTCCTGTTGCGGGCGCTAGGCCTACCCACACAAGTGAGGTATCATTTTTATCGGGAGACTTGGGGGAACGCTGGGTGGAAGGAAATTTGTGGCTCCTCTCTGATTCCAGAACTTTCTGTCACCAAAATGTGAGGAAAACATGTTTTTTTAGCCAAATTTCGAGGTTTCCAAAGGATTCTGAGTAACAGAACCTGGTCGGAGCCCCACAAGTCACCCCATCTTGGATTCCCCTAGGTCTCTAGTTTTCAAAAATGCACAGGTTTGGTAGGTTTCCCTAGGTGCCGGCTGAGCTAGAGGCCAAAATCTACAGGTAGGCACTTTGCAAAAAACACCTCTGTTTTCTTTCAAAAAATATGATGTGTGCACGTTGCGTTTTGGGGCATTTCCTGACGTGGGCGCTAGGCCTACCCACACAAGTGAGGTATAATTTGTATCGGGAGAGATGGGGGAACGCTGGGTGGAAGGAAATTTGTGGCTCCTCTCTGATTCCAAAACTTTCGGTCACCAAAATGTGAGGAAAATGTGTTCTTTTAGCCAAATGTTGAGGTTTGCAAAGGATTCTGGGTAACAGAACCTGGTCAGAGCCCCACAAGTCACCCCATCTTGGATTCCCCTAGGTCTCTAGTTTAAAAAAATGCACAGGTTTGGTCGGTTTCCATAGGTGCCGGCTGAGCTAGAGGCCAAACTCTACAGGTAGGCACTTTGCAAAAAACACCTCTGTTTTCTTTCAAAAAATGTGATGTGTCCACGTTGCGTTTTGGGGCATTTCCTGTCGCGGGCGCTAGGCCTACCCACACAAGTGAGGTATCATTTTTATCGGGAGACTTGGGGGAACGCTGGGCGGGAGGAAATTTGTGGCTCCTCTCAGATTCCAGAACTTTCTGTCACCAAAATGTGAGGAAAACATGTTTTTTTAGCCAAATTTTGAGGTTTGCAAAGGATTCTGTGTAACAGAACCTGGTCAGAGCCCCACAAGTCACCCCATCTTGGATTCCCCTAGGTCTCTAGTTTTTAAAAAATGCACAGGTTTGGTAGGTTTCCCTAGGTGCCGGCTGAGCTAGAGGCCAAAATCTACAGGTAGGCACTTTGCAACAAACACCTCTGTTTTCTTTAAATAAATGTGATGTGTCCACGTTGCATTTTGGTGCATTTCCTGTTGCGGGCGCTAGGCCTACCCACACAAGTGAGGTATCATTTTTATCGGGAGACTTGGGGGAACGCTGGGTGGAAGGAAATTTGTGGCTCCTCTCTGATTCCAGAACTTTCTGTCACCAAAATGTGAGGAAAACATGTTTTTTTAGCCAAATTTCGAGGTTTCCAAAGGATTCTGAGTAACAGAACCTGGTCGGAGCCCCACAAGTCACCCCATCTTGGATTCCCCTAGGTCTCTAGTTTTCAAAAATGCACAGGTTTGGTAGGTTTCCCTAGGTGCCGGCTGAGCTAGAGGCCAAAATCTACAGGTAGGCACTTTGCAAAAAACACCTCTGTTTTCTTTCAAAAAATATGATGTGTGCACGTTGCGTTTTGGGGCATTTCCTGACGCGGGCGCTAGGCCTACCCACACAAGTGAGGTATAATTTGTATCGGGAGAGATGGGGGAACGCTGGGTGGAAGGAAATTTGTGGCTCCTCTCTGATTCCAAAACTTTCTGTCACCAAAATGTGAGGAAAATGTGTTCTTTTAGCCAAATGTTGAGGTTTGCAAAGGATTCTGGGTAACAGAACCTGGTCAGAGCCCCACAAGTCACCCCATCTTGGATTCCCCTAGGTCTCTAGTTTAAAAAAATGCACAGGTTTGGTCGGTTTCCATAGGTGCCGGCTGAGCTAGAGGCCAAACTCTACAGGTAGGCACTTTGCAAAAAACACCTCTGTTTTCTTTCAAAAAATGTGATGTGTCCACGTTGCGTTTTGGGGCATTTCCTGTCGCGGGCGCTAGGCCTACCCACACAAGTGAGGTATCATTTTTATCGGGAGACTTGGGGGAACGCTGGGCGGAAGGAAATATGTGGCTCCTCTCAGATTCCAGAACTTTCTGTCACCAAAATGTGAGGAAAACATGTTTTTTTAGCCAAATTTTGAGGTTTGCAAAGGATTCTGTGTAACAGAACCTGGTCAGAGCCCCACAAGTCACCCCATCTTGGATTCCCCTAGGTCTCTAGTTTTTAAAAAATGCACAGGTTTGGTAGGTTTCCCTAGGTGCCGGCTGAGCTAGAGGCCAAAATCTACAGGTAGGCACTTTTCAAAAAACACCTCTGTTTTCTTTAAATAAATGTGATGTGTCCACGTTGCGTTTTGGTGCATTTCCTGTTGCGGGCGCTAGGCCTACCCACACAAGTGAGGTATCATTTTTATCGGGAGACTTGGGGGAACGCTGGGTGGAAGGAAATTTGTGGCTCCTCTCTGATTCCAGAACTTTCTGTCACCAAAATGAGAGGAAAACATGTTTTTTTAGCCAAATTTCGAGGTTTCCAAAGGATTCTGAGTAACAGAACCTGGTCGGAGCCCCACAAGTCACCCCATCTTGGATTCCCCTAGGTCTCTAGTTTTCAAAAATGCACAGGTTTGGTAGGTTTCCCTAGGTGCCGGCTGAGCTAGAGGCCAAAATCTACAGGTAGGCACTTTGCAAAAAACACCTCTGTTTTCTTTCAAAAAATATGATGTGTGCACGTTGCGTTTTGGGGCATTTCCTGACGCGGGCGCTAGGCCTACCCACACAAGTGAGGTATAATTTGTATCGGGAGAGATGGGGGAACGCTGGGTGGAAGGAAATTTGTGGCTCCTCTCCGATTCCAAAACTTTCTGTCACCAAAATGTGAGGAAAATGTGTTCTTTTAGCCAAATGTTGAGGTTTGCAAAGGATTCTGGGTAACAGAACCTGGTCAGAGCCCCACAAGTCACCCCATCTTGGATTCCCCTAGGTCTCTAGTTTAAAAAAATGCACAGGTTTGGTTGGTTTCCATAGGTGCCGGCTGAGCTAGAGGCCAAAATCTACAGGTAGGCACTCTGCAAAAAACAGCTCTGTTATCTTTAAAAAAATGTGATGTGTCCACGTTGCGTTTTGGGCCATTTCCTGTAGCGGGCACTAGGCCTACCCAATCAAGTGAGGTATCATTTTTATTGGGAGACTTGGGGGAACGCTGGGTGGAAGGAAATTTGTGGCTCCTCTCAGATTCCAGAACTTTCTGTCACCAAAATGTCAGGAAAACATGTTTTTTTAGCCAAATTTTGAGGTTTGCAAAGGATTCTGGGTAACAGAACCTGGACAGAGCCCCACAAGTCACCCCATCTTGGATTCCCCTAGGTCTCTAGTTTTCAAAAATGCACAGGTTTGGTAGGTTTCCCTAGGTGCCGGCTGAGCTAGAGGCCAAACTCTACAGGTAGGCACTTTGCAAAAAACACCTCTGTTTTCTTTAAAAAAATGTGATGTGTCCACGTTGCGTTTTGGGGCATTTCCTGTCGCGGGCGCTAGGCCTACCCACACAAGTGAGGTATCATTTTTATCGGGAGACTTGGGGGAACGCTGGGTGGAAGGAAATTTGTGGCTCCTCTCAGATTCCAGAACTTTCTGTCACCAAAATGTGAGGAAAACATGTTTTTTTAGCCAAATTTTGAGGTTTGCAAAGGATTCTGTGTAACAGAACCTGGTCAGAGCCCCACAAGTCACCCCATCTTGGATTCCCCTAGGTCTCTAGTTTTTAAAAAATGCACAGGTTTGGTAGGTTTCCCTAGGTGCCGGCTGAGCTAGAGGCCAAAATCTACAGGTAGGCACTTTGCAAAAAACACCTCTGTTTTCTTTCAAAAAATGTGATGTGTGCACGTTGCGTTTTGGGGCATTTCCTGACGCAGGCGCTAGGCCTACCCACACAAGTGAGGTATAATTTGTATCGGGAGAGATGGGGGAACGCTGGGTGGAAGGAAATTTGTGGCTCCTCTCTGATTCCAAAACTTTCTGTCACCAAAATGTGAGGAAAATGTGTTCTTTTAGCCAAATGTTGAGGTTTGCAAAGGATTCTGGGTAACAGAACCTGGTCAGAGCCCCACAAGTCACCCCATCTTGGATTCCCCTAGGTCTCTAGTTTAAAAAAATGCACAGGTTTGGTCGGTTTCCATATGTGCCGGCTGAGCTAGAGGCCAAAATCTACAGGTAGGCACTTTGCAAAAAACACCTCTGTTTTCTTTCAAAAAATGTGATGTGTGCACGTTGCGTTTTGGGCCATTTCCTGTAGCGGGCACTAGGCCTACCCACACAAGTGAGGTATCATTTTTATTGGGAGACTTGGTTGAACGCTGGGTGGAAGGAAATTTGTGGCTCCTCTCAGATTCCAGAACTTTCTGTCACCAAAATGTGAGGAAAACATGTTTTTTTAGCCAAATTTTGAGGTTTGCAAAGGATTCTGGGTAACAGAACCTGGACAGAGCCCCACAAGTCACCCCATCTTGGATTCCCCTAGGTCTCTAGTTAAAAAAAATGCACAGGTTTGGTAGGTTTCCCTAGGTGCCGGCTGAGCTAGAGGCCAAACTCTACAGGTAGGCACTTTGCAAAAAACACCTCTGTTTTCTTTCAAAAAATGTGATGTGTGCACGTTGCGTTTTGGGGCATTTCTTGATGGGGGCGCTAGGCCTACCCACACAAGTTAGGTATAATTTTTATCGGGAGAGATGGGGGAACGCTGGGTGGAAGGAAATTTGTGGCTCCTCTCTGATTCCAGAACTTTCTGTCACCAAAATATGAGGAAAACGTGTTTTTTTAGCCAAATGTTGAGGTTTGCAAAGGATTCTGGGTAACAGAACCTGGTCAGAGCCCCACAAGTCACCCCATCTTGGATTGCTCTAGGTCTCTAATTTTCAGAAATGCACAGGTTTGGTACGTTTCCCTAGGTGCCGGCTAAGCTAGAGGCAAAAATCTACAGGTAGGCACTTTGCAAAAAACACCTCTGTTTTCTTTAAAAAAAATGTGATGTGTCCACGTTGCGTTTTGGGGTATTTCCTGTCGTGGGCGCTAGGCCTACCCACACAGGTGAGGCATCATTTTTATCGGGAGACTTGGGGGAACGCTGGGTGGAAGGAAATTTGTGGCTCCTCTCTGATTCCAGAACTTTCTGTCACCAAAATGTGAGGAAAACATGTTTTTTTAGCCAAATTTCGAGGTTTCCAAAGGATTCTGAGTAACAGAACCTGGTCGGAGCCCCACAAGTCACCCCATCTTGGATTTCCCTAGGTCTCTAGTTTTCAAAAATGCACAGGTTTGGTAGGTTTCCCTAGGTGCCGGCTGAGCTAGAGGCCAAAATCTACAGGTAGGCACTTTGCAAAAAACACCTCTGTTTTCTTTCAAAAAATGTGATGTGTGCACGTTGCGTTTTGGGGCATTGCCTGACGCGGGCGCTAGGCCTACCCACACAAGTGAGGTATAATTTGTATCGGGAGAGATGGGGGAACGCTGGGTGGAAGGAAATTTGTGGCTCCTCTCTGATTCCAAAACTTTCTGCCACCAAAATGTGAGGAAAATGTGTTCTTTTTGCCAAATGTTGAGGTTTGCAAAGGATTCTGGGTAACAGAACCTGGTCAGAGCCCCACAAGTCACCCCATCTTGGATTCCCCTAGGTCTCTAGTTTAAAAAAATGCACAGGTTTGGTCGGTTTCCATAGGTGCCGGCTGAGCTAGAGGCCAAAATCTACAGGTAGGCACTCTGCAAAAAACAGCTCTGTTATCTTTAAAAAAATGTGATGTGTCCACTTTGCGTTTTGGGCCATTTCCTGTAGCGGGCACTAGGCCTACCCACACAAGTGAGGTATCATTTTTATTGGGAGACTTGGGGGAACGCTGGGTGGAAGGAAATTTGTGGCTCCTCTCAGATTCCAGAACTTTCTGTCACCAAAATGTGAGGAAAACATGTTTTTTAAGCCAAATTTTGAGGTTTGCAAAGGATTCTGGGTAACAGAACCTGGACAGAGCCCCACAAGTCACCCCATCTTGGATTCCCCTAGGTCTCTAGTTTTAAAAAATGCACAGGTTTGGTAGGTTTCCCTAGGTGCCGGCTGAGCTAGAGGCCAAACTCTACAGGTAGGCACTTTGCAAAAAACACCTCTGTTTTCTTTCAAAAAATGTGATGTGTCCACGTTGCGTTTTGGGGCATTTCCTGTCGCGGGCGCTAGGCCTACCCACACAAGTGAGGTATCATTTTTATCGGGAGACTTGGGGGAACGCTGGGTGGAGGAAATTTGTGGCTCCTCTCTGATTCCAGAACTTTCTGTCACCAAAATGTGAGGAAAACATGTTTTTTTAGCCAAATTTCGAGGTTTCCAAAGGATTCTGAGTAACAGAACCTGGTCGGAGCCCCACAAGTCACCCCATCTTGGATTCCCCTAGGTCTCTAGTTTTCAAAAATGCACAGGTTTGGTAGGTTTCCCTAGGTGCCGGCTGAGCTAGAGGCCAAAATCTACAGGTAGGCACTTTGCAAAAAACACCTCTGTTTTCTTTCAAAAAATGTGATGTGTGCACGTTGCGTTTTGGGGCATTTCCTGACGCGGGCGCTAGGCCTACCCACACAAGTGAGGTATAATTTGTATCGGGAGAGATGGGGGAACGCTGGGTGGAAGGAAATTTGTGGCTCCTCTCTGATTCCAAAACTTTCTGTCACCAAAATGTGAGGAAAATGTGTTCTTTTAGCCAAATGTTGAGGTTTGCAAAGGATTCTGGGTAACAGAACCTGGTCAGAGCCCCACAAGTCACCCCATCTTGGATTCCCCTAGGTGTCTAGTTTAAAAAAATGCACAGGTTTGGTCGGTTTCCATAGGTGCCGGCTGAGCTAGAGGCCAAAATCTACAGGTAGGCACTCTGCAAAAAACAGCTCTGTTATCTTTAAAAAAATGTGATGTGTCCACGTTGCGTTTTGGGCCATTTCCTGTAGCGGGCACTAGGCCTACCCACACAAGTGAGGTATCATTTTTATTGGGAGACTTGGGGGAACGCTGGGTGGAAGGAAATTTGTGGCTCCTCTCAGATTCCAGAACTTTCTGCCACCAAAATGTGAGGAAAATGTGTTCTTTTTGCCAAATGTTGAGGTTTGCAAAGGATTCTGGGTAACAGAACCTGGTCAGAGCCCCACAAGTCACCCCATCTTGGATTCCCCTAGGTCTCTAGTTTAAAAAAATGCACAGGTTTGGTCGGTTTCCATAGGTGCCGGCTGAGCTAGAGGCCAAAATCTACAGGTAGGCACTCTGCAAAAAACAGCTCTGTTATCTTAAAAAAAAAAATGTGATGTGTCCACGTTGCGTTTTGGGCCATTTCCTGTAGCGGGCACTAGGCCTACCCACACAAGTGAGGTATCATTTTTATTGGGAGACTTGGGGGAACGCTGGGTGGAAGGAAATTTGTGGCTCCTCTCAGATTCCAGAACTTTCTGTCACCAAAATGTGAGGAAAACATGTTTTTTTAGCCAAATTTTGAGGTTTGCAAAGGATTCTGGGTAACAGAACCTGGACAGAGCCCCACAAGGCACCCCATCTTGGATTCCCCTAGGTCTCTAGTTTTCAAAAATGCACAGGTTTGGTAGGTTTCCCTAGGTGCCGGCTGAGCTAGAGGCCAAACTCTACAGGTAGGCACTTTGCAAAAAACACCTCTGTTTTCTTTCAAAAAATGTGATGTGTCCACGTTGCGTTTTGGGGCATTTCCTGTCGCGGGCGCTAGGCCTACCCACACAAGTGAGGTATCATTTTTATCGGGAGACTTGGGGGAACGCTGGGTGGAAGGAAATTTGTGGCTCCTCTCAGATTCCAGAACTTTCTGTCACCAAAATGTGAGGAAAACATGTTTTTTTAGCCAAATTTTGAGGTTTGCAAAGGATTCTGGGTAACAGAACCTGGACAGAGCCCCACAAGTCACCCCATCTTGGATTCCCCTAGGTCTCTAGTTTTCAAAAATGCACAGGTTTGGTAGGTTTCCCTAGGTGCCGGCTGAGCTAGAGGCCAAACTCTACAGGTAGGCACTTTGCAAAAAACACCTCTGTTTTCTTTCAAAAAATGTGATGTGTACACGTTGCGTTTTGGGGCATTTCCTGTCGCGGGCGCTAGGCCTACCCACACAAGTGAGGTATCATTTTTATCGGGAGACATGGGGGAACGCTGGGTGGAAGGAAATTTGTGGCTCCTCTCTGATTCCAAAACTTTCTGTCACCAAAATGTGAGGAAAATGTGTTCTTTTAGCCAAATGTTGAGGTTTGCAAAGGATTCTGGGTAACAGAACCTGGTCAGAGCCCCACAAGTCACCCCATCTTGGATTCCCCTAGGTCTCTAGTTTAAAAAAATGCACAGGTTTGGTTGGTTTCCATAGGTGCCGGCTGAGCTAGAGGCCAAAATCTACAGGTAGGCACTCTGCAAAAAACAGCTCTGTTATCTTTAAAAAAATGTGATGTGTCCACGTTGCGTTTTGGGCCATTTCCTGTAGCGGGCACTAGGCCTACCCAATCAAGTGAGGTATCATTTTTATTGGGAGACTTGGGGGAACGCTGGGTGGAAGGAAATTTGTGGCTCCTCTCAGATTCCAGAACTTTCTGTCACCAAAATGTGAGGAAAACATGTTTTTTTAGCCAAATTGTGAGGTTTGCAAAGGATTCTGGGTAACAGAACCTGGACAGAGCCCCACAAGTCACCCCATCTTGGATTGCCCTAGGTCTCTAGTTTTCAAAAATGCACAGGTTTGGTAGGTTTCCCTAGGTGCCGGCTGAGCTAGAGGCCAAACTCTACAGGTAGGCACTTTGCAAAAAACACCTCTGTTTTCTTTCAAAAAATGTGATGTGTCCACGTTGCGTTTTGGTGCATTTCCTGTTGCGGGCGCTAGGCCTACCCACACAAGTGAGGTATCATTTTTATCGGGAGACTTGGGGGAACGCTGGGTGGAAGGAAATTTGTGGCTCCTCTCTGATTCCAGAACTTTCTGTCACCAAAATGTGAGGAAAACATGTTTTTTTAGCCAAATTTCGAGGTTTCCAAAGGATTCTGAGTAACAGAACCTGGTCGGAGCCCCACAAGTCACCCCATCTTGGATTCCCCTAGGTCTCTAGTTTTTAAAAAATGCACAGGTTTGGTAGGTTTCCCTAGGTGCCGGCTGAGCTAGAGGCCAAAATCTACAGGTAGGCACTTTGCAAAAAACACCTCTGTTTTCTTTCAAAAAATGTGATGTGTGCACGTTGCGTTTTGGGGCATTTCCTGACGCGGGCGCTAGGCCTACCCACACAAGTGAGGTATAATTTGTATCGGGAGAGATGGGGGAACGCTGGGTGGAAGGAAATTTGTGGCTCCTCTCTGATTCCAAAACTTTCTGTCACCAAAATGTGAGGAAAATGTGTTCTTTTAGCCAAATGTTGAGGTTTGCAAAGGATTCTGTGTAACAGAACCTGGTCAGAGCCCCACAAGTCACCCCATCTTGGATTCCCCTAGGTCTCTAGTTTAAAAAAATGCACTGGTTTGGTCGGTTTCCATAGGTGCCGGCTGAGCTAGAGGCCAAAATCTATAGGTAGGCACTCTGAAAAATACAGCTCTGTTATCTTTAAAAAAATGTGATGTGTCCACGTTGCGTTTTGGGCCATTTCCTGTAGCGGGCACTAGGCCTACCCACACAAGTGAGGTATCATTTTTATTGGGAGACTTGGGGGAACGCTGGGTGGAAGGAAATTTGTGGCTCCTCTCAGATTCCAGAACTTTCTGTCACCAAAATGTGAGGAAAACATGTTTTTTAGCCAAATTTTGAGGTTTGCAAAGGATTCTGGGTAACAGAACCTGGACAGAGCCCCACAAGTCACCCCATCTTGGATTCCCCTAGGTCTCTAGTTTAAAAAAATGCACAGGTTTGGTAGGTTTCCCTAGGTGCCGGCTGTGCTAGAGGCCAAACTCTACAGTTAGGCACTTTGCAAAAAACACCTCTGTTTTCTTTCAAAAAATGTGATGTGTGCACGTTGCGTTTTGGGGCATTTCCTGATGCGGGCGCTAGGCCTACCCACACAAGTTAGGTATCATTTTTATCGGGAGAGATGGGGAAACGCTGGGTGGAAGGAAATGTGTGGCTCCTCTCTGATTCCAGAACTTTCTGTCACCAAAATGTGAGGAAAACGTGTTTTTTTAGCCAAATGTTGAGGTTTGCAAAGGATTCTGGGTAACAGAACCTGGTCAGAGCCCCACAAGTCACCCCATCTTGGATTGCTCTAGGTCTCTAATTTTCAGAAATGCACAGGTTTGGTACGTTTCCCTAGGTGCCGGCTAAGCTAGAGGCAAAAATCTACAGGTAGGCACTTTGCAAAAAACACCTCTGTTTTCTTTAAAAAATGTGATGTGTCCACGTTGCGTTTTGGGGTATTTCCTGTCGTGGGCGCTAGGCCTACCCACACAGGTGAGGCATCATTTTTATCGGGAGACTTGGGGGAACGCTGGGTGGAAGGACATTTGTGGCTCCTCTCTGATTCCAGAAATTTCTGTCACCAAAATGTGAGGAAAACATGTTTTTTTAGCCAAATTTCGAGGTTTCCAAAGGATTCTGAGTAACAGAACCTGGTTGGAGCCCCACAAGTCACCCCATCTTGGATTCCCCTAGGTCTCTAGTTTTAAAAAATGCACAGGTTTGGTAGGTTTCCCTAGGTGCCGGCTGAGCTAGAGGCCAAAATCTACAGGTAGGCACTTTGCAAAAAACGCCTCTGTTTTCTTTAAAAAAATGTGATGTGTGCACGTTGCGTTTTGGGGCATTTCCTGACGCGGGCGCTAGGCCTACCCACACAAGTGAGGTATAATTTGTATCGGGAGAGATGGGGGAACGCTGGGTGGAAGGAAATTTGTGACTCCTCTCTGATTCCAAAACTTTCTGCCACCAAAATGTGAGGAAAATGTGTTCTTTTTGCCAAATGTTGAGGTTTGCAAAGGATTCTGGGTAACAGAACCTGGTCAGAGCCCCACAAGTCACCCCATCTTGGATTCCCCTAGGTCTCTAGTTTAAAAAAATGCACAGGTTTGGTCGGTTTCCATAGGTGCCGGCTGAGCTAGAGGCCAAAATCTACAGGTAGGCACTCTGCAAAAAACAGCTCTGTTATCTTTAAAAAAATGTGATGTGTCCACGTTGCGTTTTGGGCCATTTCCTGTAGCGGGCACTAGGCCTACCCACACAAGTGAGGTATCATTTTTATTGGGAGACTTGGGGGAACGCTGGGTGGAAGGAAATTTGTGGCTCCTTTCAGATTCCAGAACTTTCTGTCACCAAAATGTGAGGAAAACATGTTTTTTTAGCCACATTTCGAGGTTTCCAAAGGATTCTGAGTAACAGAACCTGGTCGGAGCCCCACAAGTCACCCCATCTTGGATTCCCCTAGGTCTCTAGTTTTCAAAAATGCACAGGTTTGGTAGGTTTCCCTAGGTGCCGGCTGAGCTAGAGGCCAAAATCTACAGGTAGGCACTTTGCAAAAAACACCTCTGTTTTCTTTCAAAAAATATGATGTGTGCACGTTGCGTTTTGGGGCATTTCCTGACGCGGGCGCTAGGCCTACCCATACAAGTGAGGTATAATTTGTATCGGGAGAGATGGGGGAACGCTGGGTGGAAGGAAATTTGTGGCTCCTCTCTGATTCCAAAACTTTCTGTCACCAAAATGTGAGGAAAATGTGTTCTTTTAGCCAAATGTTGAGGTTTGCAAAGGATTCTGGGTAACAGAACCTGGTCAGAGCCCCACAAGTCACCCCATCTTGGATTCCCCTAGGTCTCTAGTTTAAAAAAATGCACAGGTTTGGTCGGTTTCCATAGGTGCCGGCTGAGCTAGAGGCCAAACTCTACAGGTAGGCACTTTGCAAAAAACACCTGTTTTCTTTCAAAAAATGTGATGTGTCCACGTTGCGTTTTGGGGCATTTCCTGTCGCGGGCGCTAGGCCTACCCACACAAGTGAGGTATCATTTTTATCGGGAGACTTGGGGGAACGCTGGGTGGAAGCAAATTTGTGGCTCCTCTCAGATTCCAGAACTTTCTGTCACCAAAATGTGAGGAAAACATGTTTTTTTAGCCAAATTTTGAGGTTTGATAAGGATTCTGTGTAACAGAACCTGGTCAGAGCCCCACAAGTCACCCCATCTTGGATTCCCCTAGGTCTCTAGTTTTTAAAAAATGCACAGGTTTGGTAGGTTTCCCTAGGTGCCGGCTGAGCTAGAGGCCAAAATCTACAGGTAGGCACTTTGCAAAAAACACCTCTGTTTTCTTTAAATAAATGTGATGTGTCCACGTTGCGTTTTGGTGCATTTCCTGTTGCGGGCGCTAGGCCTACCCACACAAGTGAGGTATCATTTTTATCGGGAGACTTGGGGGAACGCTGGGTGGAAGGAAATTTGTGGCTCCTCTCTGATTCCAGAACTTTCTGTCACCAAAATGTGAGGAAAACATGTTTTTTTAGCCAAATTTCGAGGTTTCCAAAGGATTCTGAGTAACAGAACCTGGTCGGAGCCCCACAAGTCACCCTATCTTGGATTCCCCTAGGTCTCTAGTTTTCAAAAATGCACAGGTTTGGTAGGTTTCCCTAGGTGCCGGCTGAGTTAGAGGCCAAAATCTACAGGTAGGCACTTTGCAAAAAACACCTCTGTTTTCTTTAAAAAAATATGATGTGTGCACGTTGCGTTTTGGGGCATTTCCTGACGCGGGCGCTAGGCCTACCCACACAAGTGAGGTATAATTTGTATCGGGAGAGATGGGGGAACGCTGGGTGGAAGGAAATTTGTGGCTCCTCTCTGATTCCAAAACTTTCTGTCACCAAAATGTGAGGAAAATGTGTTCTTTTAGCCAAATGTTGAGGTTTGCAAAGGATTCTGGGTAACAGAACCTGGTCAGAGCCCCACAAGTCACCCCATCTTGGATTCCCCTAGGTCTCTAGTTTAAAAAAATGCACAGGTTTGGTTGGTTTCCATAGGTGCCGGCTGAGCTAGAGGCCAAAATCTACAGGTAGGCACTCTGCAAAAAACAGCTCTGTTATCTTTAAAAAAATGTGATGTGTCCACGTTGCGTTTTGGGCCATTTCCTGTAGCGGGCACTAGGCCTACCCAATCAAGTGAGGTATCATTTTTATTGGGAGACTTGGGGGAACGCTGGGTGGAAGGAAATTTGTGGCTCCTCTCAGATTCCAGAACTTTCTGTCACCAAAATGTGAGGAAAACATGTTTTGTTAGCCAAATTTTGAGGTTTGCAAAGGATTCTGGGTAACAGAACCTGGACAGAGCCCCACAAGTCACCCCATCTTGGATTCCCCTAGGTCTCTAGTTTTCAAAAATGCACAGGTTAGGTAGGTTTCCCTAGGTGCCGGCTGAGCTAGAGGCCAAACTCTACAGGTAGGCACTTTGCAAAAAACACCTCTGTTTTCTTTAAAAAAATGTGATGTGTCCACGTTGCGTTTTGGGGCATTTCCTGTCGCGGGCGCTAGGCCTACCCACACAAGTGAGGTATCATTTTTATCGGGAGACTTGGGGGAACGCTGGGTGGAAGGAAATTTGTGGCTCCTCTCAGATTCCAGAACTTTCTGTCACCAAAATGTGAGGAAAACATGTTTTTTTAGCCAAATTTTGAGGTTTGCATAGGATTCTGTGTAACAGAACCTGGTCAGAGCCCCACAAGTCACCCCATCTTGGATTCCCCTAGGTCTCTAGTTTTTAAAAAATGCACAGGTTTGGTAGGTTTCCCTAGGTGCCGGCTGAGCTAGAGGCCAAAATCTACAGGTAGGCACTTTGCAAAAAACACCTCTGTTTTCTTTAAATAAATGTGATGTGTCCACGTTGTGTTTTGGTGCATTTCCTGTTGTGGGCGCTAGGCCTACCCACACAAGTGAGGTATCATTTTTATCGGGAGACTTGGGGGAACGCTGGGTGGAAGGAAATTTGTGGCTCCTCTCTGATTCCAGAACTTTCTGTCACCAAAATGTGAGGAAAACATGTTTTTTTAGCCAAATTTCGAGGTTTCCAAAGGATTCTGAGTAACAGAACCTGGTCGGAGCCCCACAAGTCACCCCATCTTGGATTCCCCTAGGTCTCTAGTTTTCAAAAATGCACAGGTTTGGTAGGTTTCCCTAGGTGCCGGCTGAGCTAGAGGCCAAAATCTACAGGTAGGCACTTTGCAAAAAACACCTCTGTTTTCTTTCAAAAAATGTGATGTGTGCACGTTGCGTTTTGGGGCATTTCCTGACGCAGGCGCTAGGCCTACCCACACAAGTGAGGTATAATTTGTATCGGGAGAGATGGGGGAACGCTGGGTGGAAGGAAATTTGTGGCTCCTCTCTGATTCCAAAACTTTCTGTCACCAAAATGTGAGGAAAATGTGTTCTTTTAGCCAAATGTTGAGGTTTGCAAAGGATTCTGGGTAACAGAACCTGGTCAGAGCCCCACAAGTCACCCCATCTTGGATTCCCCTAGGTCTCTAGTTTAAAAAAATGCACAGGTTTGGTCGGTTTCCATAGGTGCCGGCTGAGCTAGAGGCCAAAATCTACAGGTAGGCACTCTGCAAAAAACAGCTCTGTTATCTTTAAAAAAATGTGATGTGTCCACGTTGCGTTTTGGGCCATTTCCTGTAGCGGGCACTAGGCCTACCCACACAAGTGAGGTATCATTTTTATTGGGAGACTTGGGGGAACGCTGGGTGGAAGGAAATTTGTGGCTCCTCTCAGATTCCAGAACTTTCTGTCACCAAAATGTGAGGAAAACATGTTTTTTTTAGCCAAATTTTGAGGTTTGCAAAGGATTCTGGGTAACAGAACCTGGACAGAGCCCCACAAGTCACCCCATCTTGGATTCCCCTAGGTCTCTAGTTTAAAAAAATGCACAGGTTTGGTAGGTTTCCCTAGGTGCCGGCTGAGCTAGAGGCCAAACTCTACAGGTAGGCACTTTGCAAAAAACACCTCTGTTTTCTTTAAAAAAATTTGATGTGTGCACGTTGCGTTTTGGGGCATTTCTTGATGGGGGCGCTAGGCCTACCCACACAAGTTAGGTATAATTTTTATCGGGAGAGATGGGGGAACGCTGGGTGGAAGGAAATTTGTGGCTCCTCTCTGATTCCAGAACTTTCTGTCACCAAAATGAGGAAAAAGTGTTTTTTTAGCCAAATGTTGAGATTTGCAAAGGATTCTGGGTAACAGAACCTGGTCAGAGCCCCACAAGTCACCCCATCTTGGATTGCTCTAGGTCTCTAATTTTCAGAAATGCACAGGTTTGGTACGTTTCCCTAGGTGCCGGCTAAGCTAGAGGCAAAAATCTACAGGTAGGCACTTTGCAAAAAACACCTGTTTTCTTTAAAAAAATGTGATGTGTCCACGTTGCGTTTCGGGGTATTTCCTGTCGTGGGCGCTAGGCCTACCCACACAGGTGAGGCATCATTTTTATCGGGAGACTTGGGGGAACGCTGGGTGGAAGGAAATTTGTGGCTCCTCTCTGATTCCAGAACTTTCTGTCACCAAAATGTGAGGAAAACATGTTTTTTTAGCCAAATTTCGAGGTTTCCAAAGGATTCTGAGTAACAGAACCTGGTCGGAGCCCCACAAGTCACCCCATCTTGGATTTCCCTAGGTCTCTAGTTTTCAAAAATGCACAGGTTTGGTAGGTTTCCCTAGGTGCCGGCTGAGCTAGAGGCCAAAATCTACAGGTAGGCACTTTGCAAAAAACACCTATGTTTTCTTTCCAAAAATTTGATGTGTGCACGTTGCGTTTTGGGGCATTGCCTGACGCGGGCGCTAGGCCTACCCACACAAGTGAGGTATAATTTGTATCGGGAGAGATGGGGGAACGCTGGGTGGAAGGAAATTTGTGACTCCTCTCTGATTCCAAAACTTTCTGCCACCAAAATGTGAGGAAAATGTGTTCTTTTTGCCAAATGTTGAGGTTTGCAAAGGATTCTGGGTAACAGAACCTGGTCAGAGCCCCACAAGTCACCCCATCTTGGATTCCCCTAGGTCTCTAGTTTAAAAAAATGCACAGGTTTGGTCGGTTTCCATAGGTGCCGGCTGAGCTAGAGGCCAAAATCTACAGGTAGGCACTCTGCAAAAAACAGCTCTGTTATCTTTAAAAAAATGTGATGTGTCCACGTTGCGTTTTGGGCCATTTCCTGTAGCGGGCACTAGGCCTACCCACACAAGTGAGGTATCATTTTTATTGGGAGACTTGGGGGAACGCTGGGTGGAAGGAAATTTGTGGCTCCTCTCAGATTCCAGAACTTTCTGTCACCAAAATGTGAGGAAAACATGTTTTTTTAGCCAAATTTTGAGGTTTGCAAAGGATTCTGGGTAACAGAACCTGGACAGAGCCCCACAAGTCACCCCATCTTGGATTCCCCTAGGTCTCTAGTTTTCAAAAATGCACAGGTTTGGTAGTTTTCCCTAGGTGCCGGCTGAGCTAGAGGCCAAACTCTACAGGTAGGCACTTTGCAAAAAACACCTCTGTTTTCTTTAAAAAAATGTGATGTGTCCACGTTGCGTTTTGGGGCATTTCCTGTCGCGGGCGCTAGGCCTACCCACACAAGTGAGGTGTCATTTTTATCGGGAGACTTGGGGGAACGCTGGGTGGAAGGAAATTTGTGGCTCCTCTCAGATTCCAGAACTTTCTGTCACCAAAATGTGAGGAAAACATGTTTTTTTAGCCAAATTTTGAGGTTTGCAAAGGATTCTGGGTAACAGAACCTGGACAGAGCCCCACAAGTCACCCCATCTTGGATTCCCCTAGGTCTCTAGTTTTAAAAAATGCACAGGTTTGGTAGGTTTCCCTAGGTGCCGCTGAGCTAGAGGCCAAACTCTACAGGTAGGCACTTTGCAAAAAACACCTCTGTTTTCTTTCAAAAAATGTGATGTGTCCACGTTGCGTTTTGGGGCATTTCCTGTCGCGGGCGCTAGGCCTACCCACACAAGTGAGGTATCATTTTTATCGGGAGACTTGGGGGAACGCTGGGTGGAGGAAATTTGTGGCTCCTCTCTGATTCCAGAACTTTCTGTCACCAAAATGTGAGGAAAACATGTTTTTTTAGCCAAATTTCGAGGTTTCCAAAGGATTCTGAGTAACAGAACCTGGTCGGAGCCCCACAAGTCACCCCATCTTGGATTCCCCTAGGTCTCTAGTTTTCAAAAATGCACAGGTTTGGTAGGTTTCCCTAGGTGCCGGCTGAGCTAGAGGCCAACATCTACAGGTAGGCACTTTGCAAAAAACACCTCTGTTTTCTTTCAAAAAATGTGATGTGTACACGTTGCGTTTTGGGGCATTTCCTGTCGCGGGCGCTAGGCCTACCCACACAAGTGAGGTATCATTTTTATCGGGAGACTTGGGGGAACGCTGGGTGGAAGGAAATTTGTGGCTCCTCTCTGATTCCAAAACTTTCTGTCACCAAAATGTGAGGAAAATGTGTTCTTTTAGCCAAATGTTGAGGTTTGCAAAGGATTCTGGGTAACAGAACCTGGTCAGAGCCCCACAAGTCACCCCATCTTGGATTCCCCTAGGTCTCTAGTTTAAAAAAATGCACAGGTTTGGTTGGCTTCCATAGGTGCCGGCTGAGCTAGAGGCCAAAATCTACAGGTAGGCACTCTGCAAAAAACAGCTCTGTTATCTTTAAAAAAATGTGATGTGTCCACGTTGCGTTTTGGGCCATTTCCTGTAGCGGGCACTAGGCCTACCCAATCAAGTGAGGTATCATTTTTATTGGGAGACTTGGGGGAACGCTGGGTGGAAGGAAATTTGTGGCTCCTCTCAGATTCCAGAACTTTCTGTCACCAAAATGTGAGGAAAACATGTTTTTTTAGCCAAATTGTGAGGTTTGCAAAGGATTCTGGGTAACAGAACCTGGACAGAGCCCCACAAGTCACCCCATCTTGGATTGCCCTAGGTCTCTAGTTTTCAAAAATGCACAGGTTTGGTAGGTTTCCCTAGGTGCCGGCTGAGCTAGAGGCCAAACTCTACAGGTAGGCACTTTGCAAAAAACACCTCTGTTTTCTTTCAAAAAATGTGATGTGTCCACGTTGCGTTTTGGTGCATTTCCTGTTGCGGGCGCTAGGCCTACCCACACAAGTGAGGTATCATTTTTATCGGGAGACTTGGGGGAACGCTGGGTGGAAGGAAATTTGTGGCTCCTCTCTGATTCCAGAACTTTCTGTCACCAAAATGTGAGGAAAACATGTTTTTTTAGCCAAATTTCGAGGTTTCCAAAGGATTCTGAGTAACAGAACCTGGTCGGAGCCCCACAAGTCACCCCATCTTGGATTCCCCTAGGTCTCTAGTTTTTAAAAAATACACAGGTTTGGTAGGTTTCCCTAGGTGCCGGCTGAGCTAGAGGCCAAAATCTACAGGTAGGCACTTTGCAAAAAACACCTCTGTTTTCTTTCAAAAAATGTGATGTGTGCACGTTGCGTTTTGGGGCATTTCCTGACGCGGGCGCTAGGCCTACCCACACAAGTGAGGTATAATTTGTATCGGGAGAGATGGGGGAACGCTGGGTGGAAGGAAATTTGTGGCTCCTCTCTGATTCCAAAACTTTCTGTCACCAAAATGTGAGGAAAATGTGTTCTTTTAGCCAAATGTTGAGGTTTGCAAAGGATTCTGTGTAACAGAACCTGGTCAGAGCCCCACAAGTCACCCCATCTTGGATTCCCCTAGGTCTCTAGTTTAAAAAAATGCACTGGTTTGGTCGGTTTCCATAGGTGCCGGCTGAGCTAGAGGCCAAAATCTACAGGTAGGCACTCTGCAAAAAACAGCTCTGTTATCTTTAAAAAAATGTGATGTGTCCACGTTGCGTTTTGGGCCATTTCCTGTAGCGGGCACTAGGCCTACCCACACAAGTGAGGTATCATTTTTATTGGGAGACTTGGGGGTACGCTGGGTGGAAGGAAATTTGTGGCTCCTCTCAGATTCCAGAACTTTCTGTCACCAAAATGTGAGGAAAACATGTTTTTTTAGCCAAATTTTGAGGTTTGCAAAGGATTCTGGGTAACAGAACCTGGACAGAGCCCCACAAGTCACCCCATCTTGGATTCCCCTAGGTCTCTAGTTTAAAAAAATGCTCAGGTTTGGTAGGTTTCCCTAGGTGCCGGCTGTGCTAGAGGCCAAACTCTACAGTTAGGCACTTTGCAAAAAACACCTCTGTTTTCTTTCAAAAAATGTGATGTGTGCACGTTGCGTTTTGGGGCATTTCCTGATGCGGGCGCTAGGCCTACCCACACAAGTTAGGTATAATTTTTATCGGGAGAGATGGGGGAACGCTGGGTGGAAGGAAATTTGTGGCTCCTCTCTGATTCCAGAACTTTCTGTCACCAAAATGTGAGGAAAACGTGTTTTTTTAGCCAAATGTTGAGGTTTGCAAAGGATTCTGGGTAACAGAACCTGGTCAGAGCCCCACAAGTCACCCCATCTTGGATTGCTCTAGGTCTCTAATTTTCAGAAATGCACAGGTTTGGTACGTTTCCCTAGGTGCCGGCTAAGCTAGAGGCAAAAATCTACAGGTAGGCACTTTGCAAAAAACACCTCTGTTTTCTTTAAAAAATGTGATGTGTCCACGTTGCGTTTTGGGGTATTTCCTGTCGTGGGCGCTAGGCCTACCCACACAGGTGAGGCATCATTTTTATCGGGAGACTTGGGGGAACGCTGGGTGGAAGGACATTTGTGGCTCCTCTCTGATTCCAGAAATTTCTGTCACCAAAATGTGAGGAAAACATGTTTTTTTAGCCAAATTTCGAGGTTTCCAAAGGATTCTGAGTAACAGAACCTGGTTGGAGCCCCACAAGTCACCCCATCTTGGATTCCCCTAGGTCTCTAGTTTTAAAAAATGCACAGGTTTGGTAGGTTTCCCTAGGTGCCGGCTGAGCTAGAGGCCAAAATCTACAGGTAGGCACTTTGCAAAAAACACCTCTGTTTTCTTTAAAAAAATGTGATGTGTGCACGTTGCGTTTTGGGGCATTTCCTGACGCGGGCGCTAGGCCTACCCACACAAGTGAGGTATAATTTGTATCGGGAGAGATGGGGGAACGCTGGGTGGAAGGAAATTTGTGACTCCTCTCTGATTCCAAAACTTTCTGCCACCAAAATGTGAGGAAAATGTGTTCTTTTTGCCAAATGTTGAGGTTTGCAAAGGATTCTGGGTAACAGAACCTGGTCAGAGCCCCACAAGTCACCCCATCTTGGATTCCCCTAGGTCTCTAGTTTAAAAAAATGCACAGGTTTGGTCGGTTTCCATAGGTGCCGGCTGAGCTAGAGGCCAAAATCTACAGGTAGGCACTCTGCAAAAAACAGCTCTGTTATCTTTAAAAAAATGTGATGTGTCCACGTTGCGTTTTGGGCCATTTCCTGTAGCGGGCACTAGGCCTACCCACACAAGTGAGGTATCATTTTTATTGGGAGACTTGGGGGAACGCTGGGTGGAAGGAAATTTGTGGCTCCTCTCAGATTCCAGAACTTTCTGTCACCAAAATGTGAGGAAAACATGTTTTTTTAGCCACATTTCGAGGTTTCCAAAGGATTCTGAGTAACAGAACCTGGTCGGAGCCCCACAAGTCACCCCATCTTGGATTCCCCTAGGTCTCTAGTTTTCAAAAATGCACAGGTTTGGTAGGTTTCCCTAGGTGCCGGCTGAGCTAGAGGCCAAAATCTACAGGTAGGCACTTTGCAAAAAACACCTCTGTTTTCTTTCAAAAAATATGATGTGTGCACGTTGCGTTTTGGGGCATTTCCTGACGCGGGCGCTAGGCCTACCCACACAAGTGAGGTATAATTTGTATCGGGAGAGATGGGGGAACGCTGGGTGGAAGGAAATTTGTGGCTCCTCTCTGATTCCAAAACTTTCTGTCACCAAAATGTGAGGAAAATGTGTTCTTTTAGCCAAATGTTGAGGTTTGCAAAGGATTCTGGGTAACAGAACCTGGTCAGAGCCCCACAAGTCACCCCATCTTGGATTCCCCTAGGTCTCTAGTTTAAAAAAATGCACAGGTTTGGTCGGTTTCCATAGGTGCCGGCTGAGCTAGAGGCCAAACTCTACAGGTAAGCACTTTGCAAAAAACACCTCTGTTTTCTTTCAAAAAATGTGATGTGTCCACGTTGCGTTTTGGGGCATTTCCTGTCGCGGGCGCTAGGCCTACCCACACAAGTGAGGTATCATTTTTATCGGGAGACTTGGGGGAACGCTGGGTGGAAGGAAATTTGTGGCTCCTCTCAGATTCCAGAACTTTCTGTCACCAAAATGTGAGGAAAACATGTTTTTTTAGCCAAATTTTGAGGTTTGATAAGGATTCTGTGTAACAGAACCTGGTCAGAGCCCCACAAGTCACCCCATCTTGGATTCCCCTAGGTCTCTAGTTTTTAAAAAATGCACAGGTTTGGTAGGTTTCCCTAGGTGCCGGCTGAGCTAGAGGCCAAAATCTACAGGTAGGCACTTTGCAAAAAACACCTCTGTTTTCTTTAAATAAATGTGATGTGTCCACGTTGCGTTTTGGTGCATTTCCTGTTGCGGGCGCTAGGCCTACCCACACAAGTGAGGTATCATTTTTATCGGGAGACTTGGGGGAACGCTGGGTGGAAGGAAATTTGTGGCTCCTCTCTGATTCCAGAACTTTCTGTCACCAAAATGTGAGGAAAACATGTTTTTTTAGCCAAATTTCGAGGTTTCCAAAGGATTCTGAGTAACAGAACCTGGTCGGAGCCCCACAAGTCACCCCATCTTGGATTCCCCTAGGTCTCTAGTTTTCAAAAATGCACAGGTTTGGTAGGTTTCCCTAGGTGCCGGCTGAGTTAGAGGCCAAAATCTACAGGTAGGCACTTTGCAAAAAACACCTCTGTTTTCTTTAAAAAAATATGATGTGTGCACGTTGCGTTTTGGGGCATTTCCTGACGCGGGCGCTAGGCCTACCCACACAAGTGAGGTATAATTTGTATCGGGAGAGATGGGGGAACGCTGGGTGGAAGGAAATTTGAGGCTCCTCTCTGATTCCAAAACTTTCTGTCACCAAAATGTGAGGAAAATGTGTTCTTTTAGCCAAATGTTGAGGTTTGCAAAGGATTCTGGGTAACAGAACCTGGTCAGAGCCCCACAAGTCACCCCATCTTGGATTCCCCTAGGTCTCTAGTTTAAAAAAATGCACAGGTTTGGTTGGTTTCCATAGGTGCCGGCTGAGCTAGAGGCCAAAATCTACAGGTAGGCACTCTGCAAAAAACAGCTCTGTTATCTTTAAAAAAATGTGATGTGTCCACGTTGCGTTTTGGGCCATTTCCTGTAGCGGGCACTAGGCCTACCCAATCAAGTGAGGTATCATTTTTATTGGGAGACTTGGGGGAACGCTGGGTGGAAGGAAATTTGTGGCTCCTCTCAGATTCCAGAACTTTCTGTCACCAAAATGTGAGGAAAACATGTTTTTTTAGCCAAATTTTGAGGTTTGCAAAGGATTCTGGGTAACAGAACCTGGACAGAGCCCCACAAGTCACCCCATCTTGGATTCCCCTAGGTCTCTAGTTTTCAAAAATGCACAGGTTTGGTAGGTTTCCCTAGGTGCCGGCTGAGCTAGAGGCCAAACTCTACAGGTAGGCACTTTGCAAAAAACACCTCTGTTTTCTTTAAAAAAAATGTGATGTGTCCACGTTGCGTTTTGGTGCATTTCCTGTTGCGGGCGCTAGGCCTACCCACACAAGTGAGGTATCATTTTTATCGGGAGACTTGGGGGAACGCTGGGTGGAAGGAAATTTGTGGCTCCTCTCAGATTCCAGAACTTTCTGTCACCAAAATGTGAGGAAAACATGTTTTTTTAGCCAAATTTTGAGGTTTGCAAAGGATTCTGTGTAACAGAACCTGGTCAGAGCCCCACAAGTCACCCCATCTTGGATTCCCCTAGGTCTCTAGTTTTTAAAAAATGCACAGGTTTGGTAGGTTTCCCTAGGTGCCGGCTGAGCTAGAGGCCAAAATCTACAGGTAGGCACTTTGCAAAAAACACCTCTGTTTTCTTTAAATAAATGTGATGTGTCCACGTTGTGTTTTGGTGCATTTCCTGTTGCGGGCGCTAGGCCTACCCACACAAGTGAGGTATCATTTTTATCGGGAGACTTGGGGGAACGCTGGGTGGAAGGAAATTTGTGGCTCCTCTCAGATTCCAGAACTTTCTGTCACCAAAATGTGAGGAAAACATGTTTTTTTTAGCCAAATTTTGAGGTTTGCAAAGGATTCTGGGTAACAGAACCTGGACAGAGCCCCACAAGTCACCCCATCTTGGATTCCCCTAGGTCTCTAGTTTAAAAAAATGCACAGGTTTGGTAGGTTTCCCTAGGTGCCGGCTGAGCTAGAGGCCAAACTCTACAGGTAGGCACTTTGCAAAAAACACCTCTGTTTTCTTTCAAAAAATGTGATGTGTGCACGTTGCGTTTTGGGGCATTTCTTGATGGGGGCGCTAGGCCTACCCACACAAGTTAGGTATAATTTTTATCGGGAGAGATGGGGGAACGCTGGGTGGAAGGAAATTTGTGGCTCCTCTCTGATTCCAAAACTTTCTGTCACCAAAATGTGAGGAAAACGTGTTTTTTTAGCCAAATGTTGAGGTTTGCAAAGGATTCTGGGTAACAGAACCTGGTCAGAGCCCCACAAGTCACCCCATCTTGGATTGCTCTAGGTCTCTAATTTTCAGAAATGCACAGGTTTGGTACGTTTCCCTAGGTGCCGGCTAAGCTAGAGGCAAAAATCTACAGGTAGGCACTTTGCAAAAAACACCTCTGTTTTCTTTAAAAAAATGTGATGTGTCCACGTTGCGTTTCGGGGTATTTCCTGTCGTGGGCGCTAGGCCTACCCACACAGGTGAGGCATCATTTTTATCGGGAGACTTGGGGGAACGCTGGGTGGAAGGAAATTTGTGGCTCCTCTCTGATTCCAGAACTTTCTGTCACCAAAATGTGAGGAAAACATGTTTTTTTAGCCAAATTTCGAGGTTTCCAAAGGTTTCTGAGTAACAGAACCTGGTCGGAGCCCCACAAGTCACCCCATCTTGGATTTCCCTAGGTCTCTAGTTTTCAAAAATGCACAGGTTTGGTAGGTTTCCCTAGGTGCCGGCTGAGCTAGAGGCCAAAATCTACAGGTAGGCACTTTGCAAAAAACACCTATGTTTTCTTTCCAAAAATGTGATGTGTGCACGTTGCGTTTTGGGGCATTGCCTGACGCGGGCGCTAGGCCTACCCACACAAGTGAGGTATAATTTGTATCGGGAGAGATGGGGGAACGCTGGGTGGAAGGAAATTTGTGGCTCCTCTCTGATTCCAAAACTTTCTGCCACCAAAATGTGAGGAAAATGTGTTCTTTTAGCCAAATGTTGAGGTTTGCAAAGGATTCTGGGTAACAGAACCTGGTCAGAGCCCCACAAGTCACCCCATCTTGGATTCCCCTAGGTCTCTAGTTTAAAAAAATGCACAGGTTTGGTCGGTTTCCATAGGTGCCGGCTGAGCTAGAGGCCAAAATCTACAGGTAGGCACTCTGCAAAAAACAGCTCTGTTATCTTTAAAAAAATGTGATGTGTCCACGTTGCGTTTTGGGCCATTTCCTGTAGCGGGCACTAGGCCTACCCACACAAGTGAGGTATCATTTTTATTGGGAGACTTGGGGGAACGCTGGGTGGAAGGAAATTTGTGGCTCCTCTCAGATTCCAGAACTTTCTGCCACCAAAATGTGAGGAAAATGTGTTCTTTTTGCCAAATGTTGAGGTTTGCAAAGGATTCTGGGTAACAGAACCTGGTCAGAGCCCCACAAGTCACCCCATCTTGGATTCCCCTAGGTCTCTAGTTTAAAAAAATGCACAGGTTTGGTCGGTTTCCATAGGTGCCGGCTGAGCTAGAGGCCAAAATCTACAGGTAGGCACTCTGCAAAAAACAGCTCTGTTATCTTTAAAAAAATGTGATGTGTCCACGTTGCGTTTTGGGCCATTTCCTGTAGCGGGCACTAGGCCTACCCACACAAGTGAGGTATCATTTTTATTGGGAGACTTGGGGGAACGCTGGGTGGAAGGAAATTTGTGGCTCCTCTCAGATTCCAGAACTTTCTGTCACCAAAATGTGAGGAAAACATGTTTTTTTAGCCAAATTTTGAGGTTTGCAAAGGATTCTGGGTAACAGAACCTGGACAGAGCCCCACAAGGCACCCCATCTTGGATTCCCCTAGGTCTCTAGTTTTCAAAAATGCACAGGTTTGGTAGGTTTCCCTAGGTGCCGGCTGAGCTAGAGGCCAAACTCTACAGGTAGGCACTTTGCAAAAAACACCTCTGTTTTCTTTCAAAAAATGTGATGTGTCCACGTTGCGTTTTGGGGCATTTCCTGTCGCGGGCGCTAGGCCTACCCACACAAGTGAGGTATCATTTTTATCGGGAGACTTGGGGGAACGCTGGGTGGAAGGAAATTTGTGGCTCCTCTCAGATTCCAGAACTTTCTGTCACCAAAATGTGAGGAAAACATGATTTTTTAGCCAAATTTTGAAGTTTGCAAAGGATTCTGGGTAACAGAACCTGGACAGAGCCCCACAAGTCACCCCATCTTGGATTCCCCTAGTTCTCTAGTTTTCAAAAATGCACAGGTTTGGTAGGTTTCCCTAGGTGCCGGCAGAGCTAGAGGCCAAACTCTACAGGTAGGCACTTTGCAAAAAACACCTCTGTTTTCTTTCAAAAAATGTGATGTGTCCTCATTGCGTTTTGGGGCATTTCCTGTCGCGGGCGCTAGGCCTACCCACACAAGTGAGGTATCATTTTTATCGGGAGACTTGGGGGAACGCTGGGTGGAAGGAAATTTGTGGCTCCTCTCTGATACCAAAACTTTCTGTCACCAAAATGTGAGGAAAATGTGTTCTTTTAGCCAAATGTTGAGGTTTGCAAAGGATTCTGGGTAACAGAACCTGGTCAGAGCCCCACAAGTCACCCCATCTTGGATTCCCCTAGGTCTCTAGTTTAAAAAAATGCACAGGTTTGGTTGGTTTCCATAGGTGCCGGCTGAGCTAGAGGCCAAAATCTACAGGTAGGCACTCTGCAAAAAACAGCTCTGTTATCTTTAAAAAAATGTGATGTGTCCACGTTGCGTTTTGGGCCATTTCCTGTAGCGTGCACTAGGCCTACCCAATCAAGTGAGGTATCATTTGTATTGGGAGACTTGGGGGAACGCTGGGTGGAAGGAAATTTGTGGCTCCTCTCAGATTCCAGAACTTTCTGTCACCAAAATGTGAGGAAAACATGTTTTTTTAGCCAAATTTTGAGGTTTGCAAAGGATTCCGGGTAACAGAACCTGGACAGAGCCCCACAAGTCACCCCATCTTGGATTGCCCTAGGTCTCTAGTTTTCAAAAATGCACAGGTTTGGTAGGTTTCCCTAGGTGCCGGCTGAGCTAGAGGCCAAACTCAACAGGTAGGCACTTTGCAAAAAACACCTCTGTTTTCTTTCAAAAAATGTGATGTGTCCACGTTGCGTTTTGGTGCATTTCCTGTTGCGGGCGCTAGGCCTACCTTCACAAGTGAGGTATCATTTTTATCGGGAGACTTGGGGGAACGCTGGGTGGAAGGAAATTTGTGGCTCCTCTCTGATTCCAGAACTTTCTGTCACCAAAATGTGAGGAAAACATGTTTTTTTAGCCAAATTTCGAGGTTTCCAAAGGATTCTGAGTAACAGAACCTGGTCGGAGCCCCACAAGTCACCCCATCTTGGATTCCCCTAGGTCTCTAGTTTTCAGAAATGCACAGGTTTGGTAGGTTTCCCTAGGTGCCGGCTGAGCTAGAGGCCAAAATCTACAGGTAGGCACTTTGCAAAAAACACCTCTGTTTTCTTTCAAAAAATGTGATGTGTGCACGTTGCGTTTTGGGGCATTTCCTGACGCGGGCGCTAGGCCTACCCACACAAGTGAGGTATAATTTGTATCGGGAGAGATGGGGGAACGCTGGGTGGAAGGAAATTTGGGGCTCCTCTCTGATTCCAAAACTTTCTGTCACCAAAATGTGAGGAAAATGTGTTATTTTAGCCAAATGTTGAGGTTTGCAAAGGATTCTGTGTAACAGAACCTGGTCAGAGCCCCACAAGTCACCCCATCTTGGATTCCCCTAGGTCTCTAGTTTAAAAAAATGCACAGGTTTGGTCGGTTTCCATAGGTGCCGGCTGAGCTAGAGGCCAAAATCTACAGGTAGGCACTCTGCAAAAAACAGCTCTGTTATCTTTAAAAAAATGTGATGTGTCCACGTTGCGTTTTGGGCCATTTCCTGTAGCGGGCACTAGGCCTACCCACACAAGTGAGGTATCATTTTTATTGGGAGACTTGGGGGAACGCTGGGTGGAAGGAAATTTGTGGCTCCTCTCAGATTCCAGAACTTTCTGTCACCAAAATGTGAGGAAAACATGTTTTTTTAGCCAAATTTTGAGGTTTGCAAAGGATTCTGGGTAACAGAACCTGGACAGAGCCCCACAAGTCACCCCATCTTGGATTCCCCTAGGTCTCTAGTTTAAAAAAATGCACAGGTTTGGTAGGTTTCCCTAGGTGCCGGCTGTGCTAGAGGCCAAACTCTACAGTTAGGCACTTTGCAAAAAACACCTCTGTTTTCTTTAAAAAAATGTGATGTGTGCACGTTGCGTTTTGGGGCATTTCCTGATGCGGGCGCTAGGCCTACCCACACAAGTTAGGTATAATTTTTATCGGGAGAGATGGGGGAACGCTGGGTGGAAGGAAATTTGTGGCTCCTCTCTGATTCCAGAACTTTCTGTCACCAAAATGTGAGGAAAACGTGTTTTTTTAGCCAAATGTTGAGGTTTGCAAAGGATTCTGGGTAACAGAACCTGGTCAGAGCCCCACAAGTCACCCCATCTTGGATTGCTCTAGGTCTCTAATTTTCAGAAATGCACAGGTTTGGTACGTTTCCATAGGTGCCGGCTAAGCTAGAGGCAAAAATCTACAGGTAGGCACTTTGCAAAAAACACCTCTGTTTTCTTTAAAAAAATGTGATGTGTCCACGTTGCGTTTTGGGGTATTTCCTGTCGTGGGCGCTAGTCCTACCCACACAGGTGAGGCATCATTTTTATCGGGAGACTTGGGGGAACGCTGGGTGGAAGGACATTTGTGGCTCCTCTCTGATTCCAGAAATTTCTGTCACCAAAATGTGAGGAAAACATGTTTTTTTAGCCAAATTTCGAGGTTTCCAAAGGATTCTGAGTAACAGAACCTGGTTGGAGCCCCACAAGTCACCCCATCTTGGATTCCCCTAGGTCTCTAGTTTTAAAAAATGCACAGGTTTGGTAGGTTTCCCTAGGTGCCGGCTGAGCTAGAGGCCAAAATCTACAGGTAGGCACTTTGCAAAAAACACCTCTGTTTTCTTTAAAAAAATGTGATGTGTGCACGTTGCGTTTTGGGGCATTTCCTGACGCGGGCGCTAGGCCTACCCACACAAGTGAGGTATAATTTGTATCGGGAGAGATGGGGGAACGCTGGGTGGAAGGAAATTTGTGACTCCTCTCTGATTCCAAAACTTTCTGCCACCAAAATGTGAGGAAAATGTGTTCTTTTTGCCAAATGTTGAGGTTTGCAAAGGATTCTGGGTAACAGAACCTGGTCAGAGCCCCACAAGTCACCCCATCTTGGATTCCCCTAGGTCTCTAGTTTAAAAAAATGCACAGGTTTGGTCGGTTTCCATAGGTGCCGGCTGAGCTAGAGGCCAAAATCTACAGGTAGGCACTCTGCAAAAAACAGCTCTTATCTTTAAAAAAATGTGATGTGTCCACGTTGCGTTTTGGGCCATTTCCTGTAGCGGGCACTAGGCCTACCCACACAAGTGAGGTATCATTTTTATTGGGAGACTTGGGGGAACGCTGGGTGGAAGGAAATTTGTGGCTCCTCTCAGATTCCAGAACTTTCTGTCACCAAAATGTGAGGAAAACATGTTTTTTTAGCCACATTTTGAGGTTTGCAAAGGATTCTGTGTAACAGAACCTGGTCAGAGCACCACAAGTCACCCCATCTTGGATTCCCCTAGGTCTCTAGTTTTCAAAAATGCACAGGTTTGGTAGGTTTCCCTAAGTGCCGGCTGAGCTAGAGGCCAAACTCTACAGGTAGGCACTTTGCAAAAAACACCTCTGTTTTCTTTCAAAAAATGTGATGTGTCCACGTTGCGTTTTGGGGCATTTCCTGTCGCGGGCGCTAGGCCTACCCACACAAGTGAGGTATCATTTTTATCGGGAGACTTGGGGGAACGCTGGGTGGAAGGAAATTTGTGGCTCCTCTCTGATTCCAGAACTTTCTGTCACCAAAATGTGAGGAAAACATGTTTTTTTAGCCAAATTTCGAGGTTTCCAAAGGATTCTGAGTAACAGAACCTGGTCGGAGCCCCACAAGTCACCCCATCTTGGATTCCCCTAGGTCTCTAGTTTTCAAAAATGCACAGGTTTGGTAGGTTTCCCTAGGTGCCGGCTGAGCTAGAGGCCAAAATCTACAGGTAGGCACTTTGCAAAAAACACCTCTGTTTTCTTTCAAAAAATGTGATGTGTGCACGTTGCGTTTTGGGGCATTTCCTGACGCGGGCGCTAGGCCTACCCACACAAGTGAGGTATAATTTGTATCGGGAGAGATGGGGGAACGCTGGGTGAAAGGAAATTTGTGGCTCCTCTCTGATTCCAAAACTTTCTGTCACCAAAATGTGAGGAAAATGTGTTCTTTTAGCCAAATGTTGAGGTTTGCAAAGGATTCTGGGTAACAGAACCTGGTCAGAGCCCCACAAGTCACCCCATCTTGGATTCCCCTAGGTCTCTAGTTTAAAAAAATGCACAGGTTTGGTCGGTTTCCATAGGTGCCGGCTGAGCTAGAGGCCAAAATCTACAGGTAGGCACTCTGCAAAAAACAGCTCTGTTATCTTTAAAAAAATGTGATGTGTCCACGTTGCGTTTTGGGCCATTTCCTGTAGCGGGCACTAGGCCTACCCACACAAGTGAGGTATCATTTTTATTGGGAGACTTGGGGGAACGCTGGGTGGAAGGAAATTTGTGGCTCCTCTCAGATTCCAGAACTTTCTGCCACCAAAATGTGAGGAAAATGTGTTCTTTTTGCCAAATGTTGAGGTTTGCAAAGGATTCTGGGTAACAGAACCTTTTCAGAGCCCCACAAGTCACCCCATCTTGGATTCCCCTAGGTCTCTAGTTTAAAAAAATGCACAGGTTTGGTCGGTTTCCATAGGTGCCGGCTGAGCTAGAGGCCAAAATCTACAGGTAGGCACTCTGCAAAAAACAGCTCTGTTATCTTTAAAAAAATGTGATGTGTCCACGTTGCGTTTTGGGCCATTTCCTGTAGCGGGCACTAGGCCTACCCACACAAGTGAGGTATCATTTTTATTGGGAGACTTGGGGGAACGCTGGGTGGAAGGAAATTTGTGGCTCCTCTCAGATTCCAGAACTTTCTGTCACCAAAATGTGAGGAAAACATGTTTTTTTAGCCAAATTTTGAGGTTTGCAAAGGATTCTGGGTAACAGAACCTGGACAGAGCCCCACAAGGCACCCCATCTTGGATTCCCCTAGGTCTCTAGTTTTCAAAAATGCACAGGTTTGGTAGGTTTCCCTAGGTGCCGGCTGAGCTAGAGGCCAAACTCTACAGGTAGGCACTTTGCAAAAAACACCTCTGTTTTCTTTCAAAAAATGTGATGTGTCCACGTTGCGTTTTGGGGCATTTCCTGTCGCGGGCGCTAGGCCTACCCACACAAGTGAGGTATCATTTTTATCGGGAGACTTGGGGGAACGCTGGGTGGAAGGAAATTTGTGGCTCCTCTCAGATTCCAGAACTTTCTGTCACCAAAATGTGAGGAAAACATGTTTTTTTAGCCAAATTTTGAGGTTTGCAAAGGATTCTGGGTAACAGAACCTGGACAGAGCCCCACAAGTCACCCCATCTTGGATTCCCCTCGGTCTCTAATTTTCAAAAATGCACAGGTTTGGTAGGTTTCCCTAGGTGCCGGCTGAGCTAGAGGCCAAACTCTACAGGTAGGCACTTTGCAAAAAACACCTCTGTTTTCTTTAAAAAAATGTGATGTGTCCACGTTGCGTTTTGGGGCATTTCCTGTCGCGGGCGCTAGGCCTACCCACACAAGTGAGGTATCATTTTTATCGGGAGACTTGGGGGAACGCTGGGCGGAAGGAAATTTGTGGCTCCTCTCTGATTCCAGAACTTTCTGTCACCAAAATGTGAGGAAAACATGTTTTTTTAGCCAAATTTTGAGGTTTCCAAAGGATTCTGAGTAACAGAACCTGGTCGGAGCCCCACAAGTCACCCCATCTTGGATTGCTCTAGGTCTCTAATTTTCAGAAATGCACAGGTTTGGTACGTTTCCCTAGGTGCCGGCTAAGCTAGAGGCAAAAATCTACAGGTAGGCACTTTGCAAAAAACACCTCTGTTTTCTTTAAAAAAATGTGATGTGTCCACGTTGCGTTTTGGGGTATTTCCTGTCGTGGGCGCTAGGCCTACCCACACAGGTGAGGCATCATTTTTATCGGGAGACTTGGGGGAACGCTGGGTGGAAGGACATTTGTGGCTCCTCTCTGATTCCAGAAATTTCTGTCACCAAAATGTGAGGAAAACATGTTTTTTTAGCCAAATTTCGAGGTTTCCAAAGGATTCTGAGTAACAGAACCTGGTTGGAGCCCCACAAGTCACCCCATCTTGGATTCCCCTAGGTCTCTAGTTTTAAAAAATGCACAGGTTTGGTAGGTTTCCCTAGGTGCCGGCTGAGCTAGAGGCCAAAATCCACAGGTAGGCACTTTGCAAAAAACACCTCTGTTTTCTTTAAAAAAATGTGATGTGTGCACGTTGCGTTTTGGGGCATTTCCTGACGCGGGCGCTAGGCCTACCCACACAAGTGAGGTATAATTTGTATCGGGAGAGATGGGGGAACGCTGGGTGGAAGGAAATTTGTGACTCCTCTCTGATTCCAAAACTTTCTGCCACCAAAATGTGAGGAAAATGTGTTCTTTTTGCCAAATGTTGAGGTTTGCAAAGGATTCTGGGTAACAGAACCTGGTCAGAGCCCCACAAGTCACCCCATCTTGGATTCCCCTAGGTCTCTAGTTTAAAAAAATGCACAGGTTTGGTCGGTTTCCATAGGTGCCGGCTGAGCTAGAGGCCAAAATCTACAGGTAGGCACTCTGCAAAAAACAGCTCTGTTATCTTTAAAAAAATGTGATGTGTCCACGTTGTGTTTTGGGCCATTTCCTGTAGCGGGCACTAGGCCTACCCACACAAGTGAGGTATCATTTTTATTGGGAGACTTGGGGGAACGCTGGGTGGAAGGAAATTTGTGGCTCCTCTCAGATTCCAGAACTTTCTGTCACCAAAATGTGAGGAAAACATGTTTTTTAGCCACATTTTGAGGTTTGCAAAGGATTCTGTGTAACAGAACCTGGTCAGAGCACTACAAGTCACCCCATCTTGGATTCCCCTAGGTCTCTAGTTTTCAAAAATGCACAGGTTTGGTAGGTTTCCCTAGGTGCCGGCTGAGCTAGAGGCCAAACTCTACAGGTAGGCACTTTGCAAAAAACACCTCTGTTTTCTTTCAAAAAATGTGATGTGTCCACGTTGCGTTTTGGGGCATTTCCTGTCGCGGGCGCTAGGCCTACCCACACAAGTGAGGTATCATTTTTATCGGGAGACTTGGGGGAACGCTGGGTGGAAGGAAATTTGTGGCTCCTCTCTGATTCCAGAACTTTCTGTCACCAAAATGTGAGGAAAACATGTTTTTTTAGCCAAATTTCGAGGTTTCCAAAGGATTCTGAGTAACAGAACCTGGTCGGAGCCCCACAAGTCACCCCATCTTGGATTCCGCTAGGTCTATAGTTTTCAGAAATGCACAGGTTTGGTAGGTTTCCCTAGGTGCCGGCTGAGCTAGAGGCCAAAATCTACAGGTAGGCACTTTGCAAAAAACACCTCTGTTTTCTTTAAAAAAATGTGATGTGTGCACGTTGCGTTTTGGGGCATTTCCTGACGCGGGCGCTAGGCCTACCCACACAAGTGAGGTATAATTTGTATCGGGAGAGATGGGGGAACGCTGGGTGAAAGGAAATTTGTGGCTCCTCTCTGATTCCAAAACTTTCTGTCACCAAAATGTGAGGAAAATGTGTTCTTTTAGCCAAATGTTGAGGTTTGCAAAGGATTCTGGGTAACAGAACCTGGTCAGAGCCCCACAAGTCACCCCATCTTGGATTCCCCTAGGTCTCTAGTTTAAAAAAATGCACAGGTTTGGTCGGTTTCCATAGGTGCCGGCTGAGCTAGAGGCCAAAATCTACAGGTAGGCACTCTGCAAAAAACAGCTCTGTTACTTTAAAAAAATGTGATGTGTCCACGTTGCGTTTTGGGCCATTTCCTGTAGCGGGCACTAGGCCTACCCACACAAGTGAGGTATCATTTTTATTGGGAGACTTGGGGGAACGCTGGGTGGAAGGAAATTTGTGGCTCCTCTCAGATTCCAGAACTTTCTGCCACCAAAATGTGAGGAAAATGTGTTCTTTTTGCCAAATGTTGAGGTTTGCAAAGGATTCTGGGTAACAGAACCTGGTCAGAGCCCCACAAGTCACCCCATCTTGGATTCCCCTAGGTCTCTAGTTTAAAAAAATGCACAGGTTTGGTCGGTTTCCATAGGTGCCGGCTGAGCTAGAGGCCAAAATCTACAGGTAGGCACTCTGCAAAAAACAGCTCTGTTATCTTTAAAAAAATGTGATGTGTCCACGTTGCGTTTTGGGCCATTTCCTGTAGCGGGCACTAGGCCTACCCACACAAGTGAGGTATCATTTTTATTGGGAGACTTGGGGGAACGCTGGGTGGAAGGAAATTTGTGGCTCCTCTCAGATTCCAGAACTTTCTGTCACCAAAATGTGAGGAAAACATGTTTTTTTAGCCAAATTTTGAGGTTTGCAAAGGATTCTGGGTAACAGAACCTGGACAGAGCCCCACAAGGCACCCCATCTTGGATTCCCCTAGGTCTCTAGTTTTCAAAAATGCACAGGTTTGGTAGGTTTCCCTAGGTGCCGGCTGAGCTAGAGGCCAAACTCTACAGGTAGGCACTTTGCAAAAAACACCTCTGTTTTCTTTCAAAAAATGTGATGTGTCCACGTTGCGTTTTGGGGCATTTCCTGTCGCGGGCGCTAGGCCTACCCACACAAGTGAGGTATCATTTTTATCGGGAGACTTGGGGGAACGCTGGGTGGAAGGAAATTTGTGGCTCCTCTCAGATTCCAGAACTTTCTGTCACCAAAATGTGAGGAAAACATGTTTTTTTAGCCAAATTTTGAGGTTTGCAAAGGATTCTGGGTAACAGAACCTGGACAGAGCCCCACAAGTCACCCCATCTTGGATTCCCCTCGGTCTCTAATTTTCAAAAATGCACAGGTTTGGTAGGTTTCCCTAGGTGCCGGCTGAGCTAGAGGCCAAACTCTACAGGTAGGCACTTTGCAAAAAACACCTCTGTTTTCTTTAAAAAAATGTGATGTGTCCACGTTGCGTTTTGGGGCATTTCCTGTCGCGGGCGCTAGGCCTACCCACACAAGTGAGGTATCATTTTTATCGGGAGACTTGGGGGAACGCTGGGCGGAAGGAAATTTGTGGCTCCTCTCTGATTCCAGAACTTTCTGTCACCAAAATGTGAGGAAAGCATGTTTTTTTAGCCAAATTTCGAGGTTTCCAAAGGATTCTGAGTAACAGAACCTGGTCGGAGCCCCACAAGTCACCCCATCTTGGATTGCTCTAGGTCTCTAATTTTCAGAAATGCACAGGTTTGGTACGTTTCCCTAGGTGCCGGCTAAGCTAGAGGCAAAAATCTACAGGTAGGCACTTTGCAAAAAACACCTCTGTTTTCTTTAAAAAAATGTGATGTGTCCACGTTGCGTTTTGGGGTATTTCCTGTTGTGGGCGCTAGGCCTACCCACACAGGTGAGGCATCATTTTTATCGGGAGACTTGGGGGAACGCTGGGTGGAAGGACATTTGTGGCTCCTCTCTGATTCCAGAAATTTCTGTCACCAAAGTGTGAGGAAAACATGTTTTTTTAGCCAAATTTCGAGGTTTCCAAAGGATTCTGAGTAACAGAACCTGGTTGGAGCCCACAAGTCACCCCATCTTGGATTCCCCTAGGTCTCTAGTTTTAAAAAATGCACAGGTTTGGTAGGTTTCCCTAGGTGCCGGCTGAGCTAGAGGCCAAAATCTACAGGTAGGCACTTTGCAAAAAACACCTCTGTTTTCTTTCAAAAAATGTGATGTGTGCACGTTGCGTTTTGGGGCATTTCCTGACGCGGGCGCTAGGCCTACCCACACAAGTGAGGTATAATTTGTATCGGGAGAGATGGGGGAACGCTGGGTGGAAGGAAATTTGTGACTCCTCTCTGATTCCAAAACTTTCTGCCACCAAAATGTGAGGAAAATGTGTTCTTTTTGCCAAATGTTGAGGTTTGCAAAGGATTCTGGGTAACAGAACCTGGTCAGAGCCCCACAAGTCACCCCATCTTGGATTCCCCTAGGTCTCTAGTTTAAAAAAATGCACAGGTTTGGTCGGTTTCCATAGGTGCCGGCTGAGCTAGAGGCCAAAATCTACAGGTAGGCACTCTGCAAAAAACAGCTCTGTTATCTTTAAAAAAATGTGATGTGTCCACGTTGCGTTTTGGGCCATTTCCTGTAGCGGGCACTAGGCCTACCCACACAAGTGAGGTATCATTTTTATTGGGAGACTTGGGGGAACGCTGGGTGGAAGGAAATTTGTGGCTCCTCTCAGATTCCAGAACTTTCTGTCACCAAAATGTGAGGAAAACATGTTTTTTTAGCCACATTTTGAGGTTTGCAAAGGATTCTGTGTAACAGAACCTGGTCAGAGCACCACAAGTCACCCCATCTTGGATTCCCCTAGGTCTCTAGTTTTTAAAAATGCACAGGTTTGGTAGGTTTCCCTAGGTGCCGGCTGAGCTAGAGGCCAAACTCTACAGGTAGGCACTTTGCAAAAAACACCTCTGTTTTCTTTCAAAAAATGTGATGTGTCCACGTTGCGTTTTGGGGCATTTCCTGTCGCGGGCGCTAGGCCTACCCACACAAGTGAGGTATCATTTTTATCGGGAGACTTGGGGGAACGCTGGGTGGAAGGAAATTTGTGGCTCCTCTCTGATTCCAGAACTTTCTGTCACCAAAATGTGAGGAAAACATGTTTTTTTAGCCAAATTTCGAGGTTTCCAAAGGATTCTGAGTAACAGAACCTGGTCGGAGCCCCACAAGTCACCCCATCTTGGATTCCCCTAGGTCTCTAGTTTTCAAAAATGCACAGGTTTGGTAGGTTTCCCTAGGTGCCGGCTGAGCTAGAGGCCAAAATCTACAGGTAGGCACTTTGCAAAAAACACCTCTGTTTTCTTTCAAAAAATGTGATGTGTGCACGTTGCGTTTTGGGGCATTTCCTGACGCGGGCGCTAGGCCTACCCACACAAGTGAGGTATAATTTGTATCGGGAGAGATGGGGGAACGCTGGGTGAAAGGAAATTTGTGGCTCCTCTCTGATTCCAAAACTTTCTGTCACCAAAATGTGAGGAAAATGTGTTCTTTTAGCCAAATGTTGAGGTTTGCAAAGGATTCTGGGTAACAGAACCTGGTCAGAGCCCCACAAGTCACCCCATCTTGGATTCCCCTAGGTCTCTAGTTTAAAAAAATGCACAGGTTTGGTCGGTTTCCATAGGTGCCGGCTGAGCTAGAGGCCAAAATCTACAGGTAGGCACTCTGCAAAAAACAGCTCTGTTATCTTTAAAAAAATGTGATGTGTCCACGTTGCGTTTTGGGCCATTTCCTGTAGCGGGCACTAGGCCTACCCACACAAGTGAGGTATCATTTTTATTGGGAGACTTGGGGGAACGCTGGGTGGAAGGAAATTTGTGGCTCCTCTCAGATTCCAGAACTTTCTGCCACCAAAATGTGAGGAAAATGTGTTCTTTTTGCCAAATGTTGAGGTTTGCAAAGGATTCTGGGTAACAGAACCTTTTCAGAGCCCCACAAGTCACCCCATCTTGGATTCCCCTAGGTCTCTAGTTTAAAAAAATGCACAGGTTTGGTCGGTTTCCATAGGTGCCGGCTGAGCTAGAGGCCAAAATCTACAGGTAGGCACTCTGCAAAAAACAGCTCTGTTATCTTTAAAAAAATGTGATGTGTCCACGTTGCGTTTTGGGCCATTTCCTGTAGCGGGCACTAGGCCTACCCACACAAGTGAGGTATCATTTTTATTGGGAGACTTGGGGGAACGCTGGGTGGAAGGAAATTTGTGGCTTCTCTCAGATTCCAGAACTTTCTGTCACCAAAATGTGAGGAAAACATGTTTTTTTAGCCAAATTTTGAGGTTTGCAAAGGATTCTGGGTAACAGAACCTGGACAGAGCCCCACAAGGCACCCCATCTTGGATTCCCCTAGGTCTCTAGTTTTCAAAAATGCACAGGTTTGGTAGGTTTCCCTAGGTGCCGGCTGAGCTAGAGGCCAAACTCTACAGGTAGGCACTTTGCAAAAAACACCTCTGTTTTCTTTCAAAAAATGTGATGTGTCCACGTTGCGTTTTGGGGCATTTCCTGTCGCGGGCGCTAGGCCTACCCACACAAGTGAGGTATCATTTTTATCGGGAGACTTGGGGGAACGCTGGGTGGAAGGAAATTTGTGGCTCCTCTCAGATTCCAGAACTTTCTGTCACCAAAATGTGAGGAAAACATGTTTTTTTAGCCAAATTTTGAGGTTTGCAAAGGATTCTGGGTAACAGAACCTGGACAGAGCCCCACAAGTCACCCCATCTTGGATTCCCCTCGGTCTCTAATTTTCAAAAATGCACAGGTTTGGTAGGTTTCCCTAGGTGCCGGCTGAGCTAGAGGCCAAACTCTACAGGTAGGCACTTTGCAAAAAACACCTCTGTTTTCTTTAAAAAAATGTGATGTGTCCACGTTGCGTTTTGGGGCATTTCCTGTCGTGGGCGCTAGGCCTACCCACACAAGTGAGGTATCATTTTTATCGGGAGACTTGGGGGAACGCTGGGCGGAAGGAAATTTGTGGCTCCTCTCTGATTCCAGAACTTTCTGTCACCAAAATGTGAGGAAAACATGTTTTTTTAGCCAAATTTCGAGGTTTCCAAAGGATTCTGAGTAACAGAACCTGGTCGGAGCCCCACAAGTCACCCCATCTTGGATTGCTCTAGGTCTCTAATTTTCAGAAATGCACAGGTTTGGTACGTTTCCCTAGGTGCCGGCTAAGCTAGAGGCAAAAATCTACAGGTAGGCACTTTGCAAAAAACACCTCTGTTTTCTTTAAAAAAATGTGATGTGTCCACGTTGCGTTTTGGGGTATTTCCTGTCGTGGGCGCTAGGCCTACCCACACAGGTGAGGCATCATTTTTATCGGGAGACTTGGGGGAACGCTGGGTGGAAGGACATTTGTGGCTCCTCTCTGATTCCAGAAATTTCTGTCACCAAAATGTGAGGAAAACATGTTTTTTTAGCCAAATTTCGAGGTTTCCAAAGGATTCTGAGTAACAGAACCTGGTTGGAGCCCCACAAGTCACCCCATCTTGGATTCCCCTAGGTCTCTAGTTTTAAAAAATGCACAGGTTTGGTAGGTTTCCCTAGGTGCCGGCTGAGCTAGAGGCCAAAATCTACAGGTAGGCACTTTGCAAAAAACACCTCTGTTTTCTTTAAAAAAATGTGATGTGTGCACGTTGCGTTTTGGGGCATTTCCTGACGCGGGCGCTAGGCCTACCCACACAAGTGAGGTATAATTTGTATCGGGAGAGATGGGGGAACGCTGGGTGGAAGGAAATTTGTGACTCCTCTCTGATTCCAAAACTTTCTGCCACCAAAATGTGAGGAAAATGTGTTCTTTTTGCCAAATGTTGAGGTTTGCAAAGGATTCTGGGTAACAGAACCTGGTCAGAGCCCCACAAGTCACCCCATCTTGGATTCCCCTAGGTCTCTAGTTTAAAAAAATGCACAGGTTTGGTCGGTTTCCATAGGTGCCGGCTGAGCTAGAGGCCAAAATCTACAGGTAGGCACTCTGCAAAAAACAGCTCTGTTATCTTTAAAAAAATGTGATGTGTCCACGTTGCGTTTTGGGCCATTTCCTGTAGCGGGCACTAGGCCTACCCACACAAGTGAGGTATCATTTTTATTGGGAGACTTGGGGGAACGCTGGGTGGAAGGAAATTTGTGGCTCCTCTCAGATTCCAGAACTTTCTGTCACCAAAATGTGAGGAAAACATGTTTTTTTAGCCAAATTTTGAGGTTTGCAAAGGATTCTGGGTAACAGAACCTGGACAGAGCCCCACAAGTCACCCCATCTTGGATTCCCCTAGGTCTCTAGTTTAAAAAAATGCACAGGTTTGGTAGGTTTCCCTAGGTGCCGGCTGTGCTAGAGGCCAAACTCTACAGTTAGGCACTTTGCAAAAAACACCTCTGTTTTCTTTAAAAAAATGTGATGTGTGCACGTTGCGTTTTGGGGCATTTCCTGATGCGGGCGCTAGGCCTACCCACACAAGTTAGGTATAATTTTTATCGGGAGAGATGGGGGAACGCTGGGTGGAAGGAAATTTGTGGCTCCTCTCTGATTCCAGAACTTTCTGTCACCAAAATGTGAGGAAAACGTGTTTTTTTAGCCAAATGTTGAGGTTTGCAAAGGATTCTGGGTAACAGAACCTGGTCAGAGCCCCACAAGTCACCCCATCTTGGATTGCTCTAGGTCTCTAATTTTCAGAAATGCACAGGTTTGGTAGGTTTCCCTAGGTGCCGGCTGAGCTAGAGGCCAAACTCTACAGGTAGGCACTTTGCAAAAAACACCTCTGTTTTCTTTCAAAAAATGTGATGTGTCCACGTTGCGTTTTGGGGCATTTCCTGTCGCGGGCGCTAGGCCTACCCACACAAGTGAGGTATCATTTTTATCGGGAGACTTGGGGGAACGCTGGGTGGAAGGAAATTTGTGGCTCCTCTCTGATTCCAGAACTTTCTGTCACCAAAATGTGAGGAAAACATGTTTTTTTAGCCAAATTTCGAGGTTTCCAAAGGATTCTGAGTAACAGAACCTGGTCGGAGCCCCACAAGTCACCCCATCTTGGATTCCCCTAGGTCTCTAGTTTTCAAAAATGCACAGGTTTGGTAGGTTTCCCTAGGTGCCGGCTGAGCTAGAGGCCAAAATCTACAGGTAGGCACTTTGCAAAAAACACCTCTGTTTTCTTTCAAAAAATGTGATGTGTGCACGTTGCGTTTTGGGGCATTTCCTGACGCGGGCGCTAGGCCTACCCACACAAGTGAGGTATAATTTGTATCGGGAGAGATGGGGGAACGCTGGGTGAAAGGAAATTTGTGGCTCCTCTCTGATTCCAAAACTTTCTGTCACCAAAATGTGAGGAAAATGTGTTCTTTTAGCCAAATGTTGAGGTTTGCAAAGGATTCTGGGTAACAGAACCTGGTCAGAGCCCCACAAGTCACCCCATCTTGGATTCCCCTAGGTCTCTAGTTTAAAAAAATGCACAGGTTTGGTCGGTTTCCATAGGTGCCGGCTGAGCCAGAGGCCAAAATCTACAGGTAGGCACTCTGCAAAAAACAGCTCTGTTATCTTTAAAAAAATGTGATGTGTCCACGTTGCGTTTTGGGCCATTTCCTGTAGCGGGCACTAGGCCTACCCACACAAGTGAGGTATCATTTTTATTGGGAGACTTGGGGGAACGCTGGGTGGAAGGAATTTTGTGCCTCCTCTCAGATTCCAGAACTTTCTGCCACCAAAATGTGAGGAAAATGTGTTCTTTTTGCCAAATGTTGAGGTTTGCAAAGGATTCTGGGTAACAGAACCTTTTCAGAGCCCCACAAGTCACCCCATCTTGGATTCCCCTAGGTCTCTAGTTTAAAAAAATGCACAGGTTTGGTCGGTTTCCATAGGTGCCGGCTGAGCTAGAGGCCAAAATCTACAGGTAGGCACTCTGCAAAAAACAGCTCTGTTATCTTTAAAAAAATGTGATGTGTCCACGTTGCGTTTTGGGCCATTTCCTGTAGCGGGCACTAGGCCTACCCACACAAGTGAGGTATCATTTTTATTGGGAGACTTGGGGGAACGCTGGGTGGAAGGAAATTTGTGGCTCCTCTCAGATTCCAGAACTTTCTGTCACCAAAATGTGAGGAAAACATGTTTTTTTAGCCAAATTTTGAGGTTTGCAAAGGATTCTGGGTAACAGAACCTGGACAGAGCCCCACAAGGCACCCCATCTTGGATTCCCCTAGGTCTCTAGTTTTCAAAAATGCACAGGTTTGGTAGGTTTCCCTAGGTGCCGGCTGAGCTAGAGGCCAAACTCTACAGGTAGGCACTTTGCAAAAAACACCTCTGTTTTCTTTCAAAAAATGTGATGTGTCCACGTTGCGTTTTGGGGCATTTCCTGTCGCGGGCGCTAGGCCTACCCACACAAGTGAGGTATCATTTTTATCGGGAGACTTGGGGGAACGCTGGGTGGAAGGAAATTTGTGGCTCCTCTCAGATTCCAGAACTTTCTGTCACCAAAATGTGAGGAAAACATGTTTTTTTAGCCAAATTTTGAGGTTTGCAAAGGATTCTGGGTAACAGAACCTGGACAGAGCCCCACAAGTCACCCCATCTTGGATTCCCCTCGGTCTCTAATTTTCAAAAATGCACAGGTTTGGTAGGTTTCCCTAGGTGCCGGCTGAGCTAGAGGCCAAACTCTACAGGTAGGCACTTTGCAAAAAACACCTCTGTTTTCTTTAAAAAAATGTGATGTGTCCACGTTGCGTTTTGGGGCATTTCCTGTCGCGGGCGCTAGGCCTACCCACACAAGTGAGGTATCATTTTTATCGGGAGACTTGGGGGAACGCTGGGCGGAAGAAAATTTGTGGCTCCTCTCTGATTGCAGAACTTTCTGTCACCAAAATGTGAGGAAAACATGTTTTTTTAGCCAAATTTCGAGGTTTCCAAAGGATTCTGAGTAACAGAACCTGGTCGGAGCCCCACAAGTCACCCCATCTTGGATTGCTCTAGGTCTCTAATTTTCAGAAATGCACAGGTTTGGTACGTTTCCCTAGGTGCCGGCTAAGCTAGAGGCAAAAATCTACAGGTAGGCACTTTGCAAAAAACACCTCTGTTTTCTTTAAAAAAATGTGATGTGTCCACGTTGCGTTTTGGGGTATTTCCTGTCGTGGGCGCTAGGCCTACCCACACAGGTGAGGCATCATTTTTATCGGGAGACTTGGGGGAACGCTGGGTGGAAGGACATTTGTGGCTCCTCTCTGATTCCAGAAATTTCTGTCACCAAAATGTGAGGAAAACATGTTTTTTTAGCCAAATTTCGAGGTTTCCAAAGGATTCTGAGTAACAGAACCTGGTTGGAGCCCCACAAGTCACCCCATCTTGGATTCCCCTAGGTCTCTAGTTTTAAAAAATGCACAGGTTTGGTAGGTTTCCCTAGGTGCCGGCTGAGCTAGAGGCCAAAATCTACAGGTAGGCACTTTGCAAAAAACACCTCTGTTTTCTTTAAAAAAATGTGATGTGTGCACGTTGCGTTTTGGGGCATTTCCTGACGCGGGCGCTAGGCCTACCCACACAAGTGAGGTATAATTTGTATCGGGAGAGATGGGGGAACGCTGGGTGGAAGGAAATTTGTGACTCCTCTCTGATTCCAAAACTTTCTGCCACCAAAATGTGAGGAAAATGTGTTCTTTTTGCCAAATGTTGAGGTTTGCAAAGGATTCTGGGTAACAGAACCTGGTCAGAGCCCCACAAGTCACCCCATCTTGGATTCCCCTAGGTCTCTAGTTTAAAAAAATGCACAGGTTTGGTCGGTTTCCATAGGTGCCGGCTGAGCTAGAGGCCAAAATCTACAGGTAGGCACTCTGCAAAAAACAGCTCTGTTATCTTTAAAAAAATGTGATGTGTCCACGTTGCGTTTTGGGCCATTTCCTGTAGCGGGCACTAGGCCTACCCACACAAGTGAGGTATCATTTTTATTGGGAGACTTGGGGGAACGCTGGGTGGAAGGAAATTTGTGGCTCCTCTCAGATTCCAGAACTTTCTGTCACCAAAATGTGAGGAAAACATGTTTTTTTAGCCACATTTTGAGGTTTGCAAAGGATTCTGTGTAACAGAACCTGGTCAGAGCACCACAAGTCACCCCATCTTGGATTCCCCTAGGTCTCTAGTTTTCAAAAATGCACAGGTTTGGTAGGTTTCCCTAGGTGCCGGCTGAGCTAGAGGCCAAACTCTACAGGTAGGCACTTTGCAAAAAACACCTCTGTTTTCTTTCAAAAAATGTGATGTGTCCACGTTGCGTTTTGGGGCATTTCCTGTCGCGGGCGCTAGGCCTACCCACACAAGTGAGGTATCATTTTTATCGGGAGACTTGGGGGAACGCTGGGCGGAAGGAAATTTGTGGCTCCTCTCTGATTCCAGAACTTTCTGTCACCAAAATGTGAGGAAAACATGTTTTTTTAGCCAAATTTCGAGGTTTCCAAAGGATTCTGAGTAACAGAACCTGGTTGGAGCCCCACAAGTCACCCCATCTTGGATTCCCCTAGGTCTCTAGTTTTAAAAAATGCACAGGTTTGGTAGGTTTCCCTAGGTGCCGGCTGAGCTAGAGGCCAAAATCTACAGGTAGGCACTTTGCAAAAAACAACTCTGTTTTCTTTAAAAAAATGTGATGTGTGCACGTTGCGTTTTGGGGCATTTCCTGACGCGGGCGCTAGGCCTACCCACACAAGTGAGGTATAATTTGTATCGGGAGAGATGGGGGAACGCTGGGTGGAAGGAAATTTGTGACTCCTCTCTGATTCCAAAACTTTCTGCCACCAAAATGTGAGGAAAATGTGTTCTTTTTGCCAAATGTTGAGGTTTGCAAAGGATTCTGGGTAACAGAACCTGGTCAGAGCCCCACAAGTCACCCCATCTTGGATTCCCCTAGGTCTCTAGTTTAAAAAAATGCACAGGTTTGGTCGGTTTCCATAGGTGCCGGCTGAGCTAGAGGCCAAAATCTACAGGTAGGCACTCTGCAAAAAACAGCTCTGTTATCTTTAAAAAAATGTGATGTGTCCACGTTGCGTTTTGGGCCATTTCCTGTAGCGGGCACTAGGCCTACCCACACAAGTGAGGTATCATTTTTATTGGGAGACTTGGGGGAACGCTGGGTGGAAGGAAATTTGTGGCTCCTCTCAGATTCCAGAACTTTCTGTCACCAAAATGTGAGGAAAACATGTTTTTTTAGCCACATTTTGAGGTTTGCAAAGGATTCTGTGTAACAGAACCTGGTCAGAGCACCACAAGTCACCCCATCTTGGATTCCCCTAGGTCTCTAGTTTTCAAAAATGCACAGGTTTGGTAGGTTTCCCTAGGTGCCGGCTGAGCTAGAGGCCAAACTCTACAGGTAGGCACTTTGCAAAAAACACCTCTGTTTTCTTTCAAAAAATGTGATGTGTCCACGTTGCGTTTTGGGGCATTTCCTGTCGCGGGCGCTAGGCCTACCCACACAAGTGAGGTATCATTTTTATCGGGAGACTTGGGGGAACGCTGGGTGGAAGGAAATTTGTGGCTCCTCTCTGATTCCAGAACTTTGTGTCACCAAAATGTGAGGAAAACATGTTTTTTTAGCCAAATTTCGAGGTTTCCAAAGGATTCTGAGTAACAGAACCTGGTCGGAGCCCCACAAGTCACCCCATCTTGGATTCCCCTAGGTCTCTAGTTTTCAGAAATGCACAGGTTTGGTAGGTTTCCCTAGGTGCCGGCTGAGCTAGAGGCCAAAATCTACAGGTAGGCACTTTGCAAAAAACACCTCTGTTTTCTTTCAAAAAATGTGATGTGTGCACGTTGCGTTTTGGGGCATTTCCTGACGCGGGCGCTAGGCCTACCCACACAAGTGAGGTATAATTTGTATCGGGAGAGATGGGGGAACGCTGGGTGAAAGGAAATTTGTGGCTCCTCTCTGATTCCAAAACTTTCTGTCACCAAAATGTGAGGAAAATGTGTTCTTTTAGCCAAATGTTGAGGTTTGCAAAGGATTCTGGGTAACAGAACCTGGTCAGAGCCCCACAAGTCACCCCATCTTGGATTCCCCTAGGTCTCTAGTTTAAAAAAATGCACAGGTTTGGTCGGTTTCCATAGGTGCCGGCTGAGCTAGAGGCCAAAATCTACAGGTAGGCACTCTGCAAAAAACAGCTCTGTTATCTTTAAAAAAATGTGATGTGTCCACGTTGCGTTTTGGGCCATTTCCTGTAGCGGGCACTAGGCCTACCCACACAAGTGAGGTATCATTTTTATTGGGAGACTTGGGGGAACGCTGGGTGGAAGGAAATTTGTGGCTCCTCTCAGATTCCAGAACTTTCTGCCACCAAAATATGAGGAAAATGTGTTCTTTTTGCCAAATGTTGAGGTTTGCAAAGGATTCTGGGTAACAGAACCTGGTCAGAGCCCCACAAGTCACCCCATCTTGGATTCCCCTAGGTCTCTAGTTTAAAAAAATGCACAGGTTTGGTCGGTTTCCATAGGTGCCGGCTGAGCTAGAGGCCAAAATCTACAGGTAGGCACTCTGCAAAAAACAGCTCTGTTATCTTTAAAAAAATGTGATGTGTCCACGTTGCGTTTTGGGCCATTTCCTGTAGCGGGCACTAGGCCTACCCACACAAGTGAGGTATCATTTTTATTGGGAGACTTGGGGGAACGCTGGGTGGAAGGAAATTTGTGGCTCCTCTCAGATTCCAGAACTTTCTGTCACCAAAATGTGAGGAAAACATGTTTTTTTAGCCAAATTTTGAGGTTTGCAAAGGATTCTGGGTAACAGAACCTGGACAGAGCCCCACAAGGCACCCCATCTTGGATTCCCCTAGGTCTCTAGTTTTCAAAAATGCACAGGTTTGGTAGGTTTCCCTAGGTGCCGGCTGAGCTAGAGGCCAAACTCTACAGGTAGGCACTTTGCAAAAAACACCTCTGTTTTCTTTCAAAAAATGTGATGTGTCCACGTTGCGTTTTGGGGCATTTCCTGTCGCGGGCGCTAGGCCTACCCACACAAGTGAGGTATCATTTTTATCGGGAGACTTGGGGGAACGCTGGGTGGAAGGAAATTTGTGGCTCCTCTCAGATTCCAGAACTTTCTGTCACCAAAATGTGAGGAAAACATGTTTTTTTAGCCAAATTTTGAGGTTTGCAAAGGATTCTGGGTAACAGAACCTGGACAGAGCCCCACAAGTCACCCCATCTTGGATTCCCCTCGGTCTCTAATTTTCAAAAATGCACAGGTTTGGTAGGTTTCCCTAGGTGCCGGCTGAGCTAGAGGCCAAACTCTACAGGTAGGCACTTTGCAAAAAACACCTCTGTTTTCTTTAAAAAAATGTGATGTGTCCACGTTGCGTTTTGGGGCATTTCCTGTCGCGGGCGCTAGGCCTACCCACACAAGTGAGGTATCATTTTTATCGGGAGACTTGGGGGAACGCTGGGCGGAAGGAAATTTGTGGCTCCTCTCTGATTCCAGAACTTTCTGTCACCAAAATGTGAGGAAAGCATGTTTTTTTAGCCAAATTTCGAGGTTTCCAAAGGATTCTGAGTAACAGAACCTGGTCGGAGCCCCACAAGTCACCCCATCTTGGATTGCTCTAGGTCTCTAATTTTCAGAAATGCACAGGTTTGGTACGTTTCCCTAGGTGCCGGCTAAGCTAGAGGCAAAAATCTACAGGTAGGCACTTTGCAAAAAACACCTCTGTTTTCTTTAAAAAAATGTGATGTGTCCACGTTGCGTTTTGGGGTATTTCCTGTCGTGGGCGCTAGGCCTACCCACACAGGTGAGGCATCATTTTTATCGGGAGACTTGGGGGAACGCTGGGTGGAAGGACATTTGTGGCTCCTCTCTGATTCCAGAAATTTCTGTCACCAAAATGTGAGGAAAACATGTTTTTTTAGCCAAATTTCGAGGTTTCCAAAGGATTCTGAGTAACAGAACCTGGTTGGAGCCCCACAAGTCACCCCATCTTGGATTCCCCTAGGTCTCTAGTTTTAAAAAATGCACAGGTTTGGTAGGTTTCCCTAGGTGCCGGCTGAGCTAGAGGCCAAAATCTACAGGTAGGCACTTTGCAAAAAACACCTCTGTTTTCTTTAAAAAAATGTGATGTGTGCACGTTGCGTTTTGGGGCATTTCCTGACGCGGGCGCTAGGCCTACCCACACAAGTGAGGTATAATTTGTATCGGGAGAGATGGGGGAACGCTGGGTGGAAGGAAATTTGTGACTCCTCTCTGATTCCAAAACTTTCTGCCACCAAAATGTGAGGAAAATGTGTTCTTTTTGCCAAATGTTGAGGTTTGCAAAGGATTCTGGGTAACAGAACCTGGTCAGAGCCCCACAAGTCACCCCATCTTGGATTCCCCTAGGTCTCTAGTTTAAAAAAATGCACAGGTTTGGTCGGTTTCCATAGGTGCCGGCTGAGCTAGAGGCCAAAATCTACAGGTAGGCACTCTGCAAAAAACAGCTCTGTTATCTTTAAAAAAATGTGATGTGTCCACGTTGCGTTTTGGGCCATTTCCTGTAGCGGGCACTAGGCCTACCCACACAAGTGAGGTATCATTTTTATTGGGAGACTTGGGGGAACGCTGGGTGGAAGGAAATTTGTGGCTCCTCTCAGATTCCAGAACCTTCTGTCACCAAAATGTGAGGAAAACATGTTTTTTTAGCCACATTTTGAGGTTTGCAAAGGATTCTGTGTAACAGAACCTGGTCAGAGCACCACAAGTCACCCCATCTTGGATTCCCCTAGGTCTCTAGTTTTAAAAAATGCACAGGTTTGGTAGGTTTCCCTAGGTGCCGGCTGAGCTAGAGGCCAAACTCTACAGGTAGGCACTTTGCAAAAAACACCTCTGTTTTCCTTCAAAAAATGTGATGTGTCCACGTTGCGTTTTGGGGCATTTCCTGTCGCGGGCGCTAGGCCTACCCACACAAGTGAGGTATCATTTTTATCGGGAGACTTGGGGGAACGCTGGGTGGAAGGAAATTTGTGGCTCCTCTCTGATTCCAGAAATTTCTGTCACCAAAATGTGAGGAAAACATGTTTTTTTAGCCAAATTTCGAGGTTTCCAAAGGATTCTGAGTAACAGAACCTGGTCGGAGCCCCACAAGTCACCCCATCTTGGATTCCCCTAGGTCTCTAGTTTTCAAAAATGCACAGGTTTGGTAGGTTTCCCTAGGTGCCGGCTGAGCTAGAGGCCAAAATCTACAGGTAGGCACTTTGCAAAAAACACCTCTGTTTTCTTTCAAAAAATGTGATGTGTGCACGTTGCGTTTTGGGGCATTTCCTGACGCGGACGCTAGGCCTACCCACACAAGTGAGGTATAATTTGTATCGGGAGAGATGGGGGAACGCTGGGTGAAAGGAAATTTGTGGCTCCTCTCTGATTCCAAAACTTTCTGTCACCAAAATGTGAGGAAAATGTGTTCTTTTAGCCAAATGTTGAGGTTTGCAAAGGATTCTGGGTAACAGAACCTGGTCAGAGCCCCACAAGTCACCCCATCTTGGATTCCCCTAGGTCTCTAGTTTAAAAAAATGCACAGGTTTGGTCGGTTTCCATAGGTGCCGGCTGAGCTAGAGGCCAAAATCTACAGGTAGGCACTCTGCAAAAAACAGCTCTGTTATCTTTAAAAAAATGTGATGTGTCCACGTTGCGTTTTGGGCCATTTCCTGTAGCGGGCACTAGGCCTACCCACACAAGTGAGGTATCATTTTTATTGGGAGACTTGGGGGAACGCTGGGTGGAAGGAAATTTGTGGCTCCTCTCAGATTCCAGAACTTTCTGCCACCAAAATGTGAGGAAAATGTGTTCTTTTTGCCAAATGTTGAGGTTTGCAAAGGATTCTGGGTAACAGAACCTTTTCAGAGCCCCACAAGTCACCCCATCTTGGATTCCCCTAGGTCTCTAGTTTAAAAAAATGCACAGGTTTGGTCGGTTTCCATAGGTGCCGGCTGAGCTAGAGGCCAAAATCTACTGGTAGGCACTCTGCAAAAAACAGCTCTGTTATCTTTAAAAAAATGTGATGTGTCCACGTTGCGTTTTGGGCCATTTCCTGTAGCGGGCACTAGGCCTACCCACACAAGTGAGGTATCATTTTTATTGGGAGACTTGGGGGAACGCTGGGTGGAAGGAAATTTGTGGCTCCTCTCAGATTCCAGAACTTTCTGTCACCAAAATGTGAGGAAAACATGTTTTTTTAGCCAAATTTTGAGGTTTGCAAAGGATTCTGGGTAACAGAACCTGGACAGAGCCCCACAAGGCACCCCATCTTGGATTCCCCTAGGTCTCTAGTTTTCAAAAATGCACAGGTTTGGTAGGTTTCCCTAGGTGCCGGCTGAGCTAGAGGCCAAACTCTACAGGTAGGCACTTTGCAAAAAACACCTCTGTTTTCTTTCAAAAAATGTGATGTGTCCACGTTGCGTTTTGGGGCATTTCCTGTCGCGGGCGCTAGGCCTACCCACACAAGTGAGGTATCATTTTTATCGGGAGACTTGGGGGAACGCTGGGTGGAAGGAAATTTGTGGCTCCTCTCAGATTCCAGAACTTTCTGTCACCAAAATGTGAGGAAAACATGTTTTTTTAGCCAAATTTTGAGGTTTGCAAAGGATTCTGGGTAACAGAACCTGGACAGAGCCCCACAAGTCACCCCATCTTGGATTCCCCTCGGTCTCTAATTTTCAAAAATGCACAGGTTTGGTAGGTTTCCCTAGGTGCCGGCTGAGCTAGAGGCCAAACTCTACAGGTAGGCACTTTGCAAAAAACACCTCTGTTTTCTTTAAAAAAATGTGATGTGTCCACGTTGCGTTTTGGGGCATTTCCTGTCGCGGGCGCTAGGCCTACCCACACAAGTGAGGTATCATTTTTATCGGGAGACTTGGGGGAACGCTGGGCGGAAGGAAATTTGTGGCTCCTCTCTGATTGCAGAACTTTCTGTCACCAAAATGTGAGGAAAACATGTTTTTTTAGCCAAATTTCGAGGTTTCCAAAGGATTCTGAGTAACAGAACCTGGTCGGAGCCCCACAAGTCACCCCATCTTGGATTTCCCTAGGTCTCTAGTTTTCAAAAATGCACAGGTTTGGTAGGTTTCCCTAGGTGCCGGCTGAGCTAGAGGCCAAAATCTACAGGTAGGCACTTTGCAAAAAACACCTCTGTTTTCTTTCAAAAAATGTGATGTGTCCACGTTGCGTTTTGGGGCATTTCCTGACGCGGGCGCTAGGCCTACCCACACAAGTGAGGTATAATTTGTATCGGGAGAGATGGGGGAACGCTGGGTGGAAGGAAATTTGTGGCTCCTCTCTGATTCCAAAACTTTCTGTCACCAAAATGTGAGGAAAATGTGTTCTTTTAGCCAAATGTTGAGGTTTGCAAAGGATTCTGGGTAACAGAACCTGGTCAGAGCCCCACAAGTCACCCCATCTTGGATTCCCCTAGGTCTCTAGTTTAAAAAAATGCACAGGTTTGGTCGGTTTCCATAGGTGCCGGCTGAGCTAGAGGCCATAATCTACAGGTAGGCACTCTGCAAAAAACACCTCTGTTTTCTTTAAAAAAATGTGATGTGTCCACGTTGCGTTTTGGGGCATTTCCTGTCGCGGGCGCTAGGCCTACCCACACAAGTGAGGTATCATTTTTATCGGGAGACTTGGGGGAACGCTGGGCGGAAGGAAATTTGTGGCTCCTCTCTGATTGCAGAACTTTCTGTCACCAAAATGTGAGGAAAACATGTTTTTTTAGCCAAATTTCGAGGTTTCCAAAGGATTCTGAGTAACAGAACCTGGTCGGAGCCCCACAAGTCACCCCATCTTGGATTTCCCTAGGTCTCTAGTTTTCAAAAATGCACAGGTTTGGTAGGTTTCCCTAGGTGCCGGCTGAGCTAGAGGCCAAAATCTACAGGTAGGCACTTTGCAAAAAACACCTCTGTTTTCTTTCAAAAAATGTGATGTGTCCACGTTGCGTTTTGGGGCATTTCCTGACGCGGGCGCTAGGCCTACCCACACAAGTGAGGTATAATTTGTATCGGGAGAGATGGGGGAACGCTGGGTGGAAGGAAATTTGTGGCTCCTCTCTGATTCCAAAACTTTCTGTCACCAAAATGTGAGGAAAATGTGTTCTTTTAGCCAAATGTTGAGGTTTGCAAAGGATTCTGGGTAACAGAACCTGGTCAGAGCCCCACAAGTCACCCCATCTTGGATTCCCCTAGGTCTCTAGTTTAAAAAAATGCACAGGTTTGGTCGGTTTCCATAGGTGCCGGCTGAGCTAGAGGCCATAATCTACAGGTAGGCACTCTGCAAAAAACAGCTCTGTTATCTTTAAAAAAATGTGATGTGTCCACGTTGCGTTTTGGGCCATTTCCTGTAGCGGGCACTAGGCCTACCCACACAAGTGAGGTATCATTTTTATTGGGAGACTTGGGGGAACGCTGGGTGGAAGGAAATTTGTGGCTCCTCTCAGATTCCAGAACTTTCTGTCACCAAAATGTGAGGAAAACATGTTTTTTTAGCCAAATTTTGAGATTTGCAAGGGATTCTGGGTAACAGAACCTGGACAGAGCCCCACAAGTCACCCCATCTTGGATTCCCCTAGGTCTCTAGTTTAAAAAAATGCACAGGTTTGGTAGGTTTCCCTAGGTGCCGGCTGAGCTAGAGGCCAAACTCTACAGGTAGGCACTTTGCAAAAAACACCTCTGTTTTCTTTCAAAAAATGTGATGTGTGCACGTTGCGTTTTGGGGCATTTCTTGATGGGGGCGCTAGGCCTACCCACACAAGTTAGGTATCATTTTTATCGGGAGAGATGGGGGAACGCTGGGTGGAAGGAAATTTGTGGCTCCTCTCTGATTCCAGAACTTTCTGTCACCAAAATGTGAGGAAAATGTGTTTTTTTAGCCAAATGTTGAGGTTTGCAAAGGATTCTGGGTAACAGAACCTGGTCAGAGCCCCACAAGTCACCCCATCTTGGATTGCTCTAGGTCTCTAATTTTCAGAAATGCACAGGTTTGGTACGTTTCCCTAGGTGCCGGCTAAGCTAGAGGCAAAAATCTACAGGTAGGCACTTTGCAAAAAACACCTCTGTTTTCTTTAAAAAAATGTGATGTGTCCACGTTGCGTTTTGGGGTATTTCCTGTCGTGGGCGCTAGGCCTACCCACACAGGTGAGGCATCATTTTTATCGGGAGACTTGGGGGAACGCTGGGTGGAAGGAAATTTGTGGCTCCTCTCTGATTCCAGAACTTTCTGTCACCAAAATGTGAGGAAAACATGTTTTTTTAGCCAAATTTCGAGGTTTCCAAAGGATTCTGAGTAACAGAACCTGGTCGGAGCCCCACAAGTCACCCCATCTTGGATTCCCCTAGGTCTCTAGTTTTCAAACATGCACAGGTTTGGTAGGTTTCCCTAGGTGCCGGCTGAGCTAGAGGCCAAAATCTACAGGTAGGCACTCTGCAAAAAACACCTCTGTTTTCTTTCAAAAAATGTGATGTGTGCACGTTGCATTTTGGGGCATTTCCTGACGCGGGCGCTAGGCCTCCCCACACAAGTGAGGTATAATTTGTATCGGGAGAGATGGGGGAACGCTGGGTGGAAGGAAATTTGTGGCTCCTCTCTGATTCCAAAACTTTCTGCCACCAAAATGTGAGGAAAATGTGTTCTTTTTGCCAAATGTTGAGGTTTGCAAAGGATTCTGGGTAACAGAACCTTGTCAGAGCCCCACAAGTCACCCCATCTTGGATTCCCCTAGGTCTCTAGTTTAAAAAAATGCACAGGTTTGGTCGGTTTCCATAGGTGCCGGCTGAGCTAGAGGCCAAAATCTACAGGTAGGCACTCTGCAAAAAACAGCTCTGTTATCTTTAAAAAAATGTGATGTGTCCACGTTGCGTTTTGGGCCATTTCCTGTAGCGGGCACTAGGCCTACCCACACAAGTGAGGTATCATTTTTATTGGGAGACTTGGGGGAACGCTGGGTGGAAGGAAATTTGTGGCTCCTCTCAGATTCCAGAACTTTCTGTCACCAAAATGTGAGGAAAACATGTTTTTGTAGCCAAATTTTGAGGTTTGCAAAGGATTCTGGGTAACAGACCCTGGACAGAGCCCCACAAGGCACCCCATCTTGGATTCCCCTAGGTCTCTAGTTTTCAAAAATGCACAGGTTTGGTAGGTTTCCCTAGGTGCCGGCTGAGCTAGAGGCCAAACTCTACAGGTAGGCACTTTGCAAAAAACACCTCTGTTTTCTTTCAAAAAATGTGATGTGTCCACGTTGCGTTTTGGGGCATTTCCTGTCGCGGGCGCTAGGCCTACCCACACAAGTGAGGTATCATTTTTATCGGGAGACTTGGGAGAACGCTGGGTGGAAGGAAATTTGTGGCTCCTCTCAGATTCCAGAACTTTCTGTCACCAAAATGTGAGGAAAACATGTTTTTTTAGCCAAATTTTGAGGTTTGCAAAGGATTCTGTGTAACAGGACCTGGTCAGAGCACCACAAGTCACCCCATCTTTGATTCCCCTAGGTCTCTAGTTTTAAAAAAATGCACAGGTTTGGTAGGTTTCCCTAGGTGCCGGCTGAGCTAGAGGCCAAAATCTACAGGTAGGCACTTTGCAAAAAACACCTCTGTTTCCTTTAAATAAATGTGATGTGTCCACGTTGCGTTTTGGTGCATTTCCTGTTGCGGGCGCTAGGCCTACCCACACAAGTGAGGTATCATTTTTATCGGGAGACTTGGGGGAACGCTGGGTGGAAGGAAATTTGTGGCTCCTCTCTGATTCCAGAACTTTCTGTCACCAAAATGTGAGGAAAACATGTTTTTTTAGCCAAATTTCGAGGTTTCCAAAGGATTCTGAGTAACAGAACCTGGTCGGAGCCCCACAAGTCACCCCATCTTGGATTCCCCTAGGTCTCTAGTTTTCAGAAATGCACAGGTTTGGTAGGTTTCCCTAGGTGCCGGCTGAGCTAGAGGCCAAAATCTACAGGTAGGCACTTTGCAAAAAACACCTCTGTTTTCTTTCAAAAAATGTGATGTGTGCACGTTGCGTTTTGGGGCATTTCCTGACGCGGGTGCTAGGCCTACCCACACAAGTGAGGTATAATTTGTATCGGGAGAGATGGGGGAACGCTGGGTGGAAGGAAATTTGGGGCTCCTCTCTGATTCCAAAACTTTCTGAAATCCAAAATGTGAGGAAAATGTGTTCTTTTAGCCAAATGTTGAGGTTTGCAAAGGATTCTGGGTAACAGAACCTGGACAGAGCCCCACAAGTCACCCCATCTTGGATTCCCCTAGGTCTCTAGTTTAAAAAAATGCACAGGTTTGGTAGGTTTCCCTAGGTGCCGGCTGTGCTAGAGGCCAAACTCTACAGTTAGGCACTTTGCAAAAAACACCTCTGTTTTCTTTAAAAAAATGTGATGTGTGCACGTTGCGTTTTGGGGCATTTCCTGATGCGGGCGCTAGGCCTACCCACACAAGTTAGGTATAATTTTTATCGGGAGAGATGGGGGAACGCTGGGTGGAAGGAAATTTGTGGCTCCTCTCTGATTCCAGAACTTTCTGTCACCAAAATGTGAGGAAAACGTGTTTTTTTAGCCAAATGTTGAGGTTTGCAAAGGATTCTGGGTAACAGAACCTGGTCAGAGCCCCACAAGTCACCCCATCTTGGATTGCTCTAGGTCTCTAATTTTCAGAAATGCACAGGTTTGGTACGTTTCCCTAGGTGCCGGCTAAGCTAGAGGCAAAAATCTACAGGTAGGCACTTTGCAAAAAACACCTCTGTTTTCTTTAAAAAAATGTGATGTGTCCACGTTGCGTTTTGGGGTATTTCCTGTCGTGGGCGCTAGGCCTACCCACACAGGTGAGGCATCATTTTTATCGGGAGACTTGGTGGAACGCTGGGTGGAAGGACATTTGTGGCTCCTCTCTGATTCCAGAAATTTCTGTCACCAAAATGTGAGGAAAACATGTTTTTTTAGCCAAATTTCGAGGTTTCCAAAGGATTCTGAGTAACAGAACCTGGTTGGAGCCCCACAAGTCACCCCATCTTGGATTCCCCTAGGTCTCTAGTTTTAAAAAATGCACAGGTTTGGTAGGTTTCCCTAGGTGCCGGCTGAGCTAGAGGCCAAAATCTACAGGTAGGCACTTTGCAAAAAACACCTCTGTTTTCTTTAAAAAAATGTGATGTGTGCACGTTGCGTTTTGGGGCATTTCCTGACGCGGGCGCTAGGCCTACCCACACAAGTGAGGTATAATTTGTATCGGGAGAGATGGGGGAACGCTGGGTGGAAGGAAATTTGTGACTCCTCTCTGATTCCAAAACTTTCTGCCACCAAAATGTGAGGAAAATGTGTTCTTTTTGCCAAATGTTGAGGTTTGCAAAGGATTCTGGGTAACAGAACCTGGTCAGAGCCCCACAAGTCACCCCATCTTGGATTCCCCTAGGTCTCTAGTTTAAAAAAATGCACAGGTTTGGTCGGTTTCCATAGGTGCCGGCTGAGCTAGAGGCCAAAATCTACAGGTAGGCACTCTGCAAAAAACAGCTCTTATCTTTAAAAAAATGTGATGTGTCCACGTTGCGTTTTGGGCCATTTCCTGTAGCGGGCACTAGGCCTACCCACACAAGTGAGGTATCATTTTTATTGGGAGACTTGGGGGAACGCTGGGTGGAAGGAAATTTGTGGCTCCTCTCAGATTCCAGAACTTTCTGTCACCAAAATGTGAGGAAAACATGTTTTTTTAGCCACATTTTGAGGTTTGCAAAGGATTCTGTGTAACAGAACCTGGTCAGAGCACCACAAGTCACCCCATCTTGGATTCCCCTAGGTCTCTAGTTTTAAAAAATGCACAGGTTTGGTAGGTTTCCCTAGGTGCCGGCTGAGCTAGAGGCCAAACTCTACAGGTAGGCACTTTGCAAAAAACACCTCTGTTTTCTTTCAAAAAATGTGATGTGTCCACGTTGCGTTTTGGGGCATTTCCTGTCGCGGGCGCTAGGCCTACCCACACAAGTGAGGTATCATTTTTATCGGGAGACTTGGGGGAACGCTGGGTGGAAGGAAATTTGTGGCTCCTCTCTGATTCCAGAACTTTCTGTCACCAAAATGTGAGGAAAACATGTTTTTTTAGCCAAATTTCGAGGTTTCCAAAGGATTCTGAGTAACAGAACCTGGTCGGAGCCCCACAAGTCACCCCATCTTGGATTCCCCTAGGTCTCTAGTTTTCAAAAATGCACAGGTTTGGTAGGTTTCCCTAGGTGCCGGCTGAGCTAGAGGCCAAAATCTACAGGTAGGCACTTTGCAAAAAACACCTCTGTTTTCTTTCAAAAAATGTGATGTGTGCACGTTGCGTTTTGGGGCATTTCCTGACGCGGGCGCTAGGCCTACCCACACAAGTGAGGTATAATTTGTATCGGGAGAGATGGGGGAACGCTGGGTGAAAGGAAATTTGTGGCTCCTCTCTGATTCCAAAACTTTCTGTCACCAAAATGTGAGGAAAATGTGTTCTTTTAGCGAAATGTTGAGGTTTGCAAAGGATTCTGGGTAACAGAACCTGGTCAGAGCCCCACAAGTCACCCCATCTTGGATTCCCCTAGGTCTCTAGTTTAAAAAAATGCACAGGTTTGGTCGGTTTCCATAGGTGCCGGCTGAGCTAGAGGCCAAAATCTACAGGTAGGCACTCTGCAAAAAACAGCTCTGTTATCTTTAAAAAAATGTGATGTGTCCACGTTGCGTTTTGGGCCATTTCCTGTAGCGGGCACTAGGCCTACCCACACAAGTGAGGTATCATTTTTATTGGGAGACTTGGGGGAACGCTGGGTGGAAGGAAATTTGTGGCTCCTCTCAGATTCCAGAACTTTCTGCCACCAAAATGTGAGGAAAATGTGTTCTTTTTGCCAAATGTTGAGGTTTGCAAAGGATTCTGGGTAACAGAACCTTTTCAGAGCCCCACAAGTCACCCCATCTTGGATTCCCCTAGGTCTCTAGTTTAAAAAAATGCACAGGTTTGGTCGGTTTCCATAGGTGCAGGCTGAGCTAGAGGCCAAAATCTACAGGTAGGCACTCTGCAAAAAACAGCTCTGTTATCTTTAAAAAAATGTGATGTGTCCACGTTGCGTTTTGGGCCATTTCCTGTAGCGGGCACTAGGCCTACCCACACAAGTGAGGTATCATTTTTATTGGGAGACTTGGGGGAACGCTGGGTGGAAGGAAATTTGTGGCTCCTCTCAGATTCCAGAACTTTCTGTCACCAAAATGTGAGGAAAACATGTTTTTTTAGCCAAATTTTGAGGTTTGCAAAGGATTCTGGGTAACAGAACCTGGACAGAGCCCCACAAGGCACCCCATCTTGGATTCCCCTAGGTCTCTAGTTTTCAAAAATGCACAGGTTTGGTAGGTTTCCGTAGGTGCCGGCTGAGCTAGAGGCCAAACTCTACAGGTAGGCACTTTGCAAAAAACACCTCTGTTTTCTTTCAAAAAATGTGATGTGTCCACGTTGCGTTTTGGGGCATTTCCTGTCGCGGGCGCTAGGCCTACCCACACAAGTGAGGTATCATTTTTATCGGGAGACTTGGGGGAACGCTGGGTGGAAGGAAATTTGTGGCTCCTCTCAGATTCCAGAACTTTCTGTCACCAAAATGTGAGGAAAACATGTTTTTTTAGCCAAATTTTGAGGTTTGCAAAGGATTCTGGGTAACAGAACCTGGACAGAGCCCCACAAGTCACCCCATCTTGGATTCCCCTCGGTCTCTAATTTTCAAAAATGCACAGGTTTGGTAGGTTTCCCTAGGTGCCGGCTGAGCTAGAGGCCAAACTCTACAGGTAGGCACTTTGCAAAAAACACCTCTGTTTTCTTTAAAAAAATGTGATGTGTCCACGTTGCGTTTTGGGGCATTTCCTGTCGCGGGCGCTAGGCCTACCCACACAAGTGAGGTATCATTTTTATCGGGAGACTTGGGGGAACGCTGGGCGGAAGGAAATTTGTGGCTCCTCTCTGATTCCAGAACTTTCTGTCACCAAAATGTGAGGAAAACATGTTTTTTTAGCCAAATTTCGAGGTTTCCAAAGGATTCTGAGTAACAGAACCTGGTCGGAGCCCCACAAGTCACCCCATCTTGGATTGCTCTAGGTCTCTAATTTTCAGAAATGCACAGGTTTGGTACGTTTCCCTAGGTGCCGGCTAAGCTAGAGGCAAAAATCTACAGGTAGGCACTTTGCAAAAAACACCTCTGTTTTCTTTAAAAAAATGTGATGTGTCCACGTTGCGTTTTGGGGTATTTCCTGTCGTGGGCGCTAGGCCTACCCACACAGGTGAGGCATCATTTTTATCGGGAGACTTGGGGGAACGCTGGGTGGAAGGACATTTGTGGCTCCTCTCTGATTCCAGAAATTTCTGTCACCAAAATGTGAGGAAAACATGTTTTTTTAGCCAAATTTCGAGGTTTCCAAAGGATTCTGAGTAACAGAACCTGGTTGGAGCCCCACAAGTCACCCCATCTTGGATTCCCCTAGGTCTCTAGTTTTAAAAAATGCACAGGTTTGGTAGGTTTCCCTAGGTGCCGGCTGAGCTAGAGGCCAAAATCTACAGGTAGGCACTTTGCAAAAAACACCTCTGTTTTCTTTAAAAAAATGTGATGTGTGCACGTTGCGTTTTGGGGCATTTCCTGACGCGGGCGCTAGGCCTACCCACACAAGTGAGGTATAATTTGTATCGGGAGAGATGGGGGAACGCTGGGTGGAAGGAAATTTGTGACTCCTCTCTGATTCCAAAACTTTCTGCCACCAAAATGTGAGGAAAATGTGTTCTTTTTGCCAAATGTTGAGGTTTGCAAAGGATTCTGGGTAACAGAACCTGGTCAGAGCCCCACAAGTCACCCCATCTTGGATTCCCCTAGGTCTCTAGTTTAAAAAAGTGCACAGGTTTGGTCGGTTTCCATAGGTGCCGGCTGAGCTAGAGGCCAAAATCTACAGGTAGGCACTCTGCAAAAAACAGCTCTGTTATCTTTAAAAAAATGTGATGTGTCCACGTTGCGTTTTGGGCCATTTCCTGTAGCGGGCACTAGGCCTACCCACACAAGTGAGGTATCATTTTTATTGGGAGACTTGGGGGAACGCTGGGTGGAAGGAAATTTGTGGCTCCTCTCAGATTCCAGAACTTTCTGTCACCAAAATGTGAGGAAAACATGTTTTTTTAGCCACATTTTGAGGTTTGCAAAGGATTCTGTGTAACAGAACCTGGTCAGAGCACCACAAGTCACCCCATCTTGGATTGCTCTAGGTCTCTAATTTTCAGAAATGCACAGGTTTGGTAGGTTTCCCTAGGTGCCGGCTGAGCTAGAGGCCAAAATCTACAGGTAGGCACTTTGCAAAAAACACCTCTGTTTTCTTTAAAAAAATGTGATGTGTGCACGTTGCGTTTTGGGGCATTTCCTGACGCGGGCGCTAGGCCTACCCACACAAGTGAGGTATAATTTGTATCGGGAGAGATGGGGGAACGCTGGGTGGAAGGAAATTTGTGACTCCTCTCTGATTCCAAAACTTTCTGCCACCAAAATGTGAGGAAAATGTGTTCTTTTTGCCAAATGTTGAGGTTTGCAAAGGATTCTGGGTAACAGAACCTGGTCAGAGCCCCACAAGTCACCCCATCTTGGATTCCCCTAGGTCTCTAGTTTAAAAAAGTGCACAGGTTTGGTCGGTTTCCATAGGTGCCGGCTGAGCTAGAGGCCAAAATCTACAGGTAGGCACTCTGCAAAAAACAGCTCTGTTATCTTTAAAAAAATGTGATGTGTCCACGTTGCGTTTTGGGCCATTTCCTGTAGCGGGCACTAGGCCTACCCACACAAGTGAGGTATCATTTTTATTGGGAGACTTGGGGGAACGCTGGGTGGAAGGAAATTTGTGGCTCCTCTCAGATTCCAGAACTTTCTGTCACCAAAATGTGAGGAAAACATGTTTTTTTAGCCACATTTTGAGGTTTGCAAAGGATTCTGTGTAACAGAACCTGGTCAGAGCACCACAAGTCACCCCATCTTGGATTCCCCTAGGTCTCTAGTTTTCAAAAATGCACAGGTTTGGTAGGTTTCCCTAGGTGCCGGCTGAGCTAGAGGCCAAACTCTACAGGTAGGCACTTTGCAAAAAACACCTCTGTTTTCTTTCAAAAAATGTGATGTGTCCACGTTGCGTTTTGGGGCATTTCCTGTCGCGGGCGCTAGGCCTACCCACACAAGTGAGGTATCATTTTTATCGGGAGACTTGGGGGAACGCTGGGTGGAAGGAAATTTGTGGCTCCTCTCTGATTCCAGAACTTTCTGTCACCAAAATGTGAGGAAAACATGTTTTTTTAGCCAAATTTCGAGGTTTCCAAAGGATTCTGAGTAACAGAACCTGGTCGGAGCCCCAAAAGTCACCCCATCTTGGATTCCCCTAGGTCTCTAGTTTTCAAAAATGCACAGGTTTGGTAGGTTTCCCTAGGTGCCGGCTGAGCTAGAGGCCAAAATCTACAGGTAGGCACTTTGCAAAAAACACCTCTGTTTTCTTTCAAAAAATGTGATGTGTGCACGTTGCGTTTTGGGGCATTTCCTGACGCGGGCGCTAGGCCTACCCACACAAGTGAGGTATAATTTGTATCGGGAGAGATGGGGGAACGCTGGGTGAAAGGAAATTTGTGGCTCCTCTCTGATTCCAAAACTTTCTGTCACCAAAATGTGAGGAAAATGTGTTCTTTTAGCCAAATGTTGAGGTTTGCAAAGGATTCTGGGTAACAGAACCTGGTCAGAGCCCCACAAGTCACCCCATCTTGGATTCCCCTAGGTCTCTAGTTTAAAAAAATGCACAGGTTTGGTCGGTTTCCATAGGTGCCGGCTGAGCTAGAGGCCAAAATCTACAGGTAGGCACTCTGCAAAAAACAGCTCTGTTATCTTTAAAAAAATGTGATGTGTCCACGTTGCGTTTTGGGCCATTTCCTGTAGCGGGCACTAGGCCTACCCACACAAGTGAGGTATCATTTTTATTGGGAGACTTGGGGGAACGCTGGGTGGAAGGAAATTTGTGGCTCCTCTCAGATTCCAGAACTTTCTGCCACCAAAATGTGAGGAAAATGTGTTCTTTTTGCCAAATGTTGAGGTTTGCAAAGGATTCTGGGTAACAGAACCTTTTCAGAGCCCCACAAGTCACCCCATCTTGGATTCCCCTAGGTCTCTAGTTTAAAAAAATGCACAGGTTTGGTCGGTTTCCATAGGTGCCGGCTGAGCTAGAGGCCAAAATCTACAGGTAGGCACTCTGCAAAAAACAGCTCTGTTATCTTTAAAAAAATGTGATGTGTCCACGTTGCGTTTTGGGCCATTTCCTGTAGCGGGCACTAGGCCTACCCACACAAGTGAGGTATCATTTTTATTGGGAGACTTGGGGGAACGCTGGGTGGAAGGAAATTTGTGGCTCCTCTCAGATTCCAGAACTTTCTGTCACCAAAATGTGAGGAAAACATGTTTTTTTAGCCAAATTTTGAGGTTTGCAAAGGATTCTGGGTAACAGAACCTGGACAGAGCCCCACAAGGCACCCCATCTTGGATTCCCCTAGGTCTCTAGTTTTCAAAAATGCACAGGTTTGGTAGGTTTCCCTAGGTGCCGGCTGAGCTAGAGGCCAAACTCTACAGGTAGGCACTTTGCAAAAAACACCTCTGTTTTCTTTCAAAAAATGTGATGTGTCCACGTTGCGTTTTGGGGCATTTCCTGTCGCGGGCGCTAGGCCTACCCACACAAGTGAGGTATCATTTTTATCGGGAGACTTGGGGGAACGCTGGGTGGAAGGAAATTTGTGGCTCCTCTCAGATTCCAGAACTTTCTGTCACCAAAATGTGAGGAAAACATGTTTTTTTAGCCAAATTTTGAGGTTTGCAAAGGATTCTGGGTAACAGAACCTGGACAGAGCCCCACAAGTCACCCCATCTTGGATTCCCCTCGGTCTCTAATTTTCAAAAATGCACAGGTTTGGTAGGTTTCCCTAGGTGCCGGCTGAGCTAGAGGCCAAACTCTACAGGTAGGCACTTTGCAAAAAACACCTCTGTTTTCTTTAAAAAAATGTGATGTGTCCACGTTGCGTTTTGGGGCATTTCCTGTCGCGGGCGCTAGGCCTACCCACACAAGTGAGGTATCATTTTTATCGGGAGACTTGGGGGAACGCTGGGCGGAAGGAAATTTGTGGCTCCTCTCTGATTCCAGAACTTTCTGTCACCAAAATGTGAGGAAAACATGTTTTTTTAGCCAAATTTCGAGGTTTCCAAAGGATTCTGAGTAACAGAACCTGGTCGGAGCCCCACAAGTCACCCCATCTTGGATTGCTCTAGGTCTCTAATTTTCAGAAATGCACAGGTTTGGTACGTTTCCCTAGGTGACGGCTAAGCTAGAGGCAAAAATCTACAGGTAGGCACTTTGCAAAAAACACCTCTGTTTTCTTTAAAAAAATGTGATGTGTCCACGTTGCGTTTTGGGGTATTTCCTGTCGTGGGCGCTAGGCCTACCCACACAGGTGAGGCATCATTTTTATCGGGAGACTTGGGGGAACGCTGGGTGGAAGGACATTTGTGGCTCCTCTCTGATTCCAGAAATTTCTGTCACCAAAATGTGAGGAAAACATGTTTTTTTAGCCAAATTTCGAGGTTTCCAAAGGATTCTGAGTAACAGAACCTGGTTGGAGCCCTACAAGTCACCCCATCTTGGATTCCCCTAGGTCTCTAGTTTTAAAAAATGCACAGGTTTGGTAGGTTTCCCTAGGTGCCGGCTGAGCTAGAGGCCAAAATCTACAGGTAGGCACTTTGCAAAAAACACCTCTGTTTTCTTTAAAAAAATGTGATGTGTGCACGTTGCGTTTTGGGGCATTTCCTGACGCGGGCGCTAGGCCTACCCACACAAGTGAGGTATAATTTGTATCGGGAGAGATGGGGGAACGCTGGGTGGAAGGAAATTTGTGACTCCTCTCTGATTCCAAAACTTTCTGCCACCAAAATGTGAGGAAAATGTGTTCTTTTTGCCAAATGTTGAGGTTTGCAAAGGATTCTGGGTAACAGAACCTGGTCAGAGCCCCACAAGTCACCCCATCTTGGATTCCCCTAGGTCTCTAGTTTAAAAAAATGCACAGGTTTGGTCGGTTTCCATAGGTGCCGGCTGAGCTAGAGGCCAAAATCTACAGGTAGGCACTCTGCAAAAAACAGCTCTGTTATCTTTAAAAAAATGTGATGTGTCCACGTTGCGTTTTGGGCCATTTCCTGTAGCGGGCACTAGGCCTACCCACACAAGTGAGGTATCATTTTTATTGGGAGACTTGGGGGAACGCTGGGTGGAAGGAAATTTGTGGCTCCTCTCAGATTCCAGAACTTTCTGTCACCAAAATGTGAGGAAAACATGTTTTTTTAGCCACATTTTGAGGTTTGCAAAGGATTCTGTGTAACAGAACCTGGTCAGAGCACCACAAGTCACCCCATCTTGGATTCCCCTAGGTCTCTAGTTTTCAAAAATGCACAGGTTTGGTAGGTTTCCCTAGGTGCCGGCTGAGCTAGAGGCCAAACTCTACAGGTAGGCACTTTGCAAAAAACACCTCTGTTTTCTTTCAAAAAATGTGATGTGTCCACGTTGCGTTTTGGGGCATTTCCTGTCGCGGGCGCTAGGCCTACCCACACAAGTGAGGTATCATTTTTATCGGGAGACTTGGGGGAACGCTGGGTGGAAGGAAATTTGTGGCTCCTCTCAGATTCCAGAACTTTCTGTCACCAAAATGTGAGGAAAACATGTTTTTTTAGCCAAATTTTGAGGTTTGCAAAGGATTCTGTGTAACAGGACCTGGTCAGAGCACCACAAGTCACCCCATCTTTGATTCCCCTAGGTCTCTAGTTTTAAAAAAATGCACAGGTTTGGTAGGTTTCCCTAGGTGCCGGCTGAGCTAGAGGCCAAAATCTACAGGTAGGCACTTTGCAAAAAACACCTCTGTTTTCTTTAAATAAATGTGATGTGTCCACGTTGCGTTTTGGTGCATTTCCTGTTGCGGGCGCTAGGCCTACCCACACAAGTGAGGTATCATTTTTATCGGGAGACTTGGGGGAACGCTGGGTGGAAGGAAATTTGTGGCTCCTCTCTGATTCCAGAACTTTCTGTCACCAAAATGTGAGGAAAACATGTTTTTTTAGCCAAATTTCGAGGTTTCCAAAGGATTCTGAGTAACAGAACCTGGTCGGAGCCCCACAAGTCACCCCATCTTGGATTCCCCTAGATCTCTAGTTTTCAAAAATGCACAGGTTTGGTAGGTTTCCCTAGGTGCCGGCTGAGCTAGAGGCCAAAATCTACAGGTAGGCACTTTGCAAAAAACACCTCTGTTTTCTTTCAAAAAATGTGATGTGTGCACGTTGCGTTTTGGGGCATTTCCTGACGCGGGCGCTAGGCCTACCCACACAAGTGAGGTATAATTTGTATCGGGAGAGATGGGGGAACGCTGGGTGAAAGGAAATTTGTGGCTCCTCTCTGATTCCAAAACTTTCTGTCACCAAAATGTGAGGAAAATGTGTTCTTTTAGCCAAATGTTGAGGTTTGCAAAGGATTCTGGGTAACAGAACCTGGTCAGAGCCCCACAAGTCAACCCATCTTGGATTCCCCTAGGTCTCTAGTTTAAAAAAATGCACAGGTTTGGTTGGTTTCCATAGGTGCCGGCTGAGCTAGAGGCCAAAATCTACAGGTAGGCACTCTGCAAAAAACAGCTCTGTTATCTTTAAAAAAATGTGATGTGTCCACGTTGCGTTTTGGGCCATTTCCTGTAGCGGGCACTAGGCCTACCCACACAAGTGAGGTATCATTTTTATTGGGAGACTTGGGGGAACGCTGGGTGGAAGGAAATTTGTGGCTCCTCTCAGATTCCAGAACTTTCTGCCACCAAAATGTGAGGAAAATGTGTTCTTTTTGCCAAATGTTGAGGTTTGCAAAGGATTCTGGGTAACAGAACCTGGTCAGAGCCCCACAAGTCACCCCATCTTGGATTCCCCTAGGTCTCTAGTTTAAAAAAATGCACAGGTTTGGTCGGTTTCCATAGGTGCCGGCTGAGCTAGAGGCCAAAATCTACAGGTAGGCACTCTGCAAAAAACAGCTCTGTTATCTTTAAAAAAATGTGATGTGTCCACGTTGCGTTTTGGGCCATTTCCTGTAGCGGGCACTAGGCCTACCCACACAAGTGAGGTATCATTTTTATTGGGAGACTTGGGGGAACGCTGGGTGGAAGGAAATTTGTGGCTCCTCTCAGATTCCAGAACTTTCTGTCACCAAAATGTGAGGAAAACATGTTTTTTTAGCCAAATTTTGAGGTTTGCAAAGGATTCTGGGTAACAGAACCTGGACAGAGCCCCACAAGGCACCCCATCTTGGATTCCCCTAGGTCTCTAGTTTTCAAAAATGCACAGGTTTGGTAGGTTTCCCTAGGTGCCGGCTGAGCTAGAGGCCAAACTCTACAGGTAGGCACTTTGCAAAAAACACCTCTGTTTTCTTTCAAAAAATGTGATGTGTCCACGTTGCGTTTTGGGGCATTTCCTGTCGCGGGCGCTAGGCCTACCCACACAAGTGAGGTATCATTTTTATCGGGAGACTTGGGGGAACGCTGGGTGGAAGGAAATTTGTGGCTCCTCTCAGATTCCAGAACTTTCTGTCACCAAAATGTGAGGAAAACATGTTTTTTTAGCCAAATTTTGAGGTTTGCAAAGGATTCTGGGTAACAGAACCTGGACAGAGCCCCACAAGTCACCCCATCTTGGATTCCCCTCGGTCTCTAATTTTCAAAAATGCACAGGTTTGGTAGGTTTCCCTAGGTGCCGGCTGAGCTAGAGGCCAAACTCTACAGGTAGGCACTTTGCAAAAAACACCTCTGTTTTCTTTAAAAAAATGTGATGTGTCCACGTTGCGTTTTGGGGCATTTCCTGTCGCGGGCGCTAGGCCTACCCACACAAGTGAGGTATCATTTTTATCGGGAGACTTGGGGGAACGCTGGGCGGAAGGAAATTTGTGGCTCCTCTCTGATTCCAGAACTTTCTGTCACCAAAATGTGAGGAAAACATGTTTTTTTAGCCAAATTTCGAGGTTTCCAAAGGATTCTGAGTAACAGAACCTGGTCGGAGCCCCACAAGTCACCCCATCTTGGATTGCTCTAGGTCTCTAATTTTCAGAAATGCACAGGTTTGGTACGTTTCCCTAGGTGCCGGCTAAGCTAGAGGCAAAAATCTACAGGTAGGCACTTTGCAAAAAACACCTCTGTTTTCTTTAAAAAAATGTGATGTGTCCACGTTGCGTTTTGGGGTATTTCCTGTCGTGGGCGCTAGGCCTACCCACACAGGTGAGGCATCATTTTTATCGGGAGACTTGGGGGAACGCTGGGTGGAAGGACATTTGTGGCTCCTCTCTGATTCCAGAAATTTCTGTCACCAAAATGTGAGGAAAACATGTTTTTTTAGCCAAATTTCGAGGTTTCCAAAGGATTCTGAGTAACAGAACCTGGTTGGAGCCCCACAAGTCACCCCATCTTGGATTCCCCTAGGTCTCTAGTTTAAAAAAATGCACAGGTTTGGTCGGTTTCCATAGGTGCCGGCTGAGCTAGAGGCCAAAATCTACAGGTAGGCACTCTGCAAAAAACAGCTCTGTTATCTTTAAAAAAATGTGATGTGTCCACGTTGCGTTTTGGGCCATTTCCTGTAGCGGGCACTAGGCCTACCCACACAAGTGAGGTATCATTTTTATTGGGAGACTTGGGGGAACGCTGGGTGGAAGGAAATTTGTGGCTCCTCTCAGATTCCAGAACTTTCTGTCACCAAAATGTGAGGAAAACATGTTTTTTTAGCCAAATTTTGAGGTTTGCAAAGGATTCTGGGTAACAGAACCTGGACAGAGCCCCACAAGGCACCCCATCTTGGATTCCCCTAGGTCTCTAGTTTTCAAAAATGCACAGGTTTGGTAGGTTTCCCTAGGTGCCGGCTGAGCTAGAGGCCAAACTCTACAGGTAGGCACTTTGCAAAAAACACCTCTGTTTTCTTTCAAAAAATGTGATGTGTCCACGTTGCGTTTTGGGGCATTTCCTGTCGCGGGCGCTAGGCCTACCCACACAAGTGAGGTATCATTTTTATCGGGAGACTTGGGGGAACGCTGGGTGGAAGGAAATTTGTGGCTCCTCTCAGATTCCAGAACTTTCTGTCACCAAAATGTGAGGAAAACATGTTTTTTTAGCCAAATTTTGAGGTTTGCAAAGGATTCTGGGTAACAGAACCTGGTCAGAGCCCCACAAGTCACCCCATCTTGGATTCCCCTAGGTCTCTAGTTTAAAAAAATGCACAGGTTTGGTCGGTTTCCATAGGTGCCGGCTGAGCTAGAGGCCAAAATCTACAGGTAGGCACTCTGCAAAAAACAGCTCTGTTATCTTTAAAAAAATGTGATGTGTCCACGTTGCGTTTTGGGCCATTTCCTGTAGCGGGCACTAGGCCTACCCACACAAGTGAGGTATCATTTTTATTGGGAGACTTGGGGGAACGCTGGGTGGAAGGAAATTTGTGGCTCCTCTCAGATTCCAGAACTTTCTGTCACCAAAATGTGAGGAAAACATGTTTTTTTAGCCAAATTTTGAGGTTTGCAAAGGATTCTGGGTAACAGAACCTGGACAGAGCCCCACAAGGCACCCCATCTTGGATTCCCCTAGGTCTCTAGTTTTCAAAAATGCACAGGTTTGGTAGGTTTCCCTAGGTGCCGGCTGAGCTAGAGGCCAAACTCTACAGGTAGGCACTTTGCAAAAAACACCTCTGTTTTCTTTCAAAAAATGTGATGTGTCCACGTTGCGTTTTGGGGCATTTCCTGTCGCGGGCGCTAGGCCTACCCACACAAGTGAGGTATCATTTTTATCGGGAGACTTGGGGGAACGCTGGGTGGAAGGAAATTTGTGGCTCCTCTCAGATTCCAGAACTTTCTGTCACCAAAATGTGAGGAAAACATGTTTTTTTAGCCAAATTTTGAGGTTTGCAAAGGATTCTGGGTAACAGAACCTGGACAGAGCCCCACAAGTCACCCCATCTTGGATTCCCCTCGGTCTCTAATTTTCAAAAATGCACAGGTTTGGTAGGTTTCCCTAGGTGCCGGCTGAGCTAGAGGCCAAACTCTACAGGTAGGCACTTTGCAAAAAACACCTCTGTTTTCTTTAAAAAAATGTGATGTGTCCACGTTGCGTTTTGGGGCATTTCCTGTCGCGGGCGCTAGGCCTACCCACACAAGTGAGGTATCATTTTTATCGGGAGACTTGGGGGAACGCTGGGCGGAAGGAAATTTGTGGCTCCTCTCTGATTCCAGAACTTTCTGTCACCAAAATGTGAGGAAAACATGTTTTTTTAGCCAAATTTCGAGGTTTCCAAAGGATTCTGAGTAACAGAACCTGGTCGGAGCCCCACAAGTCACCCCATCTTGGATTGCTCTAGGTCTCTAATTTTCAGAAATGCACAGGTTTGGTACGTTTCCCTAGGTGCCGGCTAAGCTAGAGGCAAAAATCTACAGGTAGGCACTTTGCAAAAAACACCTCTGTTTTCTTTAAAAAAATGTGATGTGTCCACGTTGCGTTTTGGGGTATTTCCTGTCATGGGCGCTAGGCCTACCCACACAGGTGAGGCATAATTTTTATCGGGAGACTTGGGGGAACGCTGGGTGGAAGGACATTTGTGGCTCCTCTCTGATTCCAGAAATTTCTGTCACCAAAATGTGAGGAAAACATGTTTTTTTAGCCAAATTTCGAGGTTTCCAAAGGATTCTGAGTAACAGAACCTGGTTGGAGCCCCACAAGTCACCCCATCTTGGATTCCCCTAGGTCTCTAGTTTAAAAAAATGCACAGGTTTGGTCGGTTTCCATAGGTGCCGGCTGAGCTAGAGGCCAAAATCTACAGGTAGGCACTCTGCAAAAAACAGCTCTGTTATCTTTAAAAAAATGTGATGTGTCCACGTTGCGTTTTGGGCCATTTCCTGTAGCGGGCACTAGGCCTACCCACACAAGTGAGGTATCATTTTTATTGGGAGACTTGGGGGAACGCTGGGTGGAAGGAAATTTGTGGCTCCTCTCAGATTCCAGAACTTTCTGTCACCAAAATGTGAGGAAAACATGTTTTTTTAGCCAAATTTTGAGATTTGCAAAGGATTCTGGGTAACAGAACCTGGACAGAGCCCCACAAGTCACCCCATCTTGGATTCCCCTAGGTCTCTAGTTTAAAAAAATGCACAGGTTTGGTAGGTTTCCCTAGGTGCCGGCTGAGCTAGAGGCCAAACTCTACAGGTAGGCACTTTGCAAAAAACACCTCTTTTTTCTTTCAAAAAATGTGATGTGTGCACGTTGCGTTTTGGGGCATTTCTTGATGGGGGCGCTAGGCCTACCCACACAAGTTAGGTATCATTTTTATCGGGAGAGATGGGGGAACGCTGGGTGGAAGGAAATTTGTGGCTCCTCTCTGATTCCAGAACTTTCTGTCACCAAAATGTGAGGAAAACGTGTTTTTTTAGCCAAATGTTGAGGTTTGCAAAGGATTCTGGGTAACAGAACATGGTCAGAGCCCCACAAGTCACCCCATCTTGGATTGCTCTAGGTCTCTAATTTTCAGAAATGCACAGGTTTGGTACGTTTCCCTAGGTGCCGGCTAAGCTAGAGGCAAAAATCTACAGGTAGGCACTTTGCAAAAAACACCTCTGTTTTCTTTAAAAAAATGTGATGTGTCCACGTTGCGTTTTGGGGTATTTCCTGTCGTGGGCGCTAGGCCTACCCACACAGGTGAGGCATCATTTTTATCGGGAGACTTGGGGGAACGCTGGGTGGAAGGAAATTTGTGGCTCCTCTCTGATTCCAGAACTTTCTGTCACCAAAATGTGAGGAAAACATGTTTTTTTAGCCAAATTTCGAGGTTTCCAAAGGATTCTGAGTAACAGAACCTGGTCGGAGCCCCACAAGTCACCCCATCTTGGATTCCCCTAGGTCTCTAGTTTTAAAAAATGCACAGGTTTGGTAGGTTTCCCTAGGTGCCGGCTGAGCTAGAGGCCAAAATCTACAGGTAGGCACTCTGCAAAAAACACCTCTGTTTTCTTTCAAAAAATGTGATGTGTGCACGTTGCATTTTGGGGCATTTCCTGACGCGGGCGCTAGGCCTCCCCACACAAGTGAGGTATAATTTGTATCGGGAGAGATGGGGGAACGCTGGGTGGAAGGCAATTTGTGGCTCCTCTCTGATTCCAAAACTTTCTGCCACCAAAATGTGAGGAAAATGTGTTCTTTTTGCCAAATGTTGAGGTTTGCAAAGGATTCTGGGTAACAGAACCTTGTCAGAGCCCCACAAGTCACCCCATCTTGGATTCCCCTAGGTCTCTAGTTTAAAAAAATGCACAGGTTTGGTCGGTTTCCATAGGTGCCGGCTGAGCTAGAGGCCAAAATCTACAGGTAGGCACTCTGCAAAAAACAGCTCTGTTATCTTTAAAAAAATGTGATGTGTCCACGTTGCGTTTTGGGCCATTTCCTGTAGCGGGCACTAGGCCTACCCACACAAGTGAGGTATCATTTTTATTGGGAGACTTGGGGGAACGCTGGGTGGAAGGAAATTTGTGGCTCCTCTCAGATTCCAGAACTTTCTGTCACCAAAATGTGAGGAAAACATGTTTTTTTAGCCAAATTTTGAGGTTTGCAAAGGATTCTGGGTAACAGACCCTGGACAGAGCCCCACAAGGCACCCCATCTTGGATTCCCCTAGGTCTCTAGTTTTCAAAAATGCACAGGTTTGGTAGGTTTCCCTAGGTGCCGGCTGAGCTAGAGGCCAAACTCTACAGGTAGGCACTTTGCAAAAAACACCTCTGTTATCTTTCAAAAAATGTGATGTGTCCACGTTGCGTTTTGGGGCATTTCCTGTCGCGGGCGCTAGGCCTACCCACACAAGTGAGGTATCATTTCTATCGGGAGACTTGGGGGAACGCTGGGTGGAAGGAAATTTGTGGCTCCTCTCAGATTCCAGAACTTTCTGTCACCAAAATGTGAGGAAAACATGTTTTTTTAGCCAAATTTTGAGGTTTGCAAAGGATTCTGGGTAACAGAACCTGGACAGAGGCCCACAAGTCACCCCATCTTGGATTCCCCTAGGTCTCTAGTTTTCAAAAATGCACAGGTTTGGTAGGTTTCCCTAGGTGCCGGCTGAGCTAGAGGCCAAACTCTACAGGTAGGCACTTTGCAAAAAACACCTCTGTTTTCTTTCAAAAAATGTGATGTGTCCACGTTGCGTTTTGGGGCATTTCCTGTCGCGGGCGCTAGGCCTACCCACACAAGTGAGGTATCATTTTTATCGGGAGACTTGGGGGAACGCTGGGTGGAAGGAAATTTGTGGCTCCTCTCAGATTCCAGAACTTTCTGTCACCAAAATGTGAGGAAAACATGTTTTTTTAGCCAAATTTTGAGGTTTGCAAAGGATTCTGTGTAACAGGACCTGGTCAGAGCACCACAAGTCACCCCATCTTTGATTCCCCTAGGTCTCTAGTTTTAAAAAAATGCACAGGTTTGGTAGGTTTCCCTAGGTGCCGGCTGAGCTAGAGGCCAAAATCTACAGGTAGGCACTTTGCAAAAAACACCTCTGTTTTCTTTAAATAAATGTGATGTGTCCACGTTGCGTTTTGGTGCATTTCCTGTTGCGGGCGCTAGGCCTACCCACACAAGTGAGGTATCATTTTTATCGGGAGACTTGGGGGAACGCTGGGTGGAAGGAAATTTGTGGCTCCTCTCTGATTCCAGAACTTTCTGTCACCAAAATGTGAGGAAAACATGTTTTTTTAGCCAAATTTCGAGGTTTCCAAAGGATTCTGAGTAACAGAACCTGGTCGGAGCCCCACAAGTCACCCCATCTTGGATTCCCCTAGGTCTCTAGTTTTCAAAAATGCACAGGTTTGGTAGGTTTCCCTAGGTGCCGGCTGAGCTAGAGGCCAAAATCTACAGGTAGGCACTTTGCAAAAAACACCTCTGTTTTCTTTCAAAAAATGTGATGTGTGCACGTTGCGTTTTGGGGCATTTCCTGACGCGGGCGCTAGGCCTACCCACACAAGTGAGGTATAATTTGTATCGGGAGAGATGGGGGAACGCTGGGTGGAAGGAAATTTGTGGCTCCTCTCTGATTCCAAAACTTTCTGTCACCAAAATGTGAGGAAAATGTGTTCTTTTAGCCAAATGTTCAGGTTTGCAAAGGATTCTGGGTAACAGAACCTGGTCAGAGCCCCACAAGTCAACCCCATCTTGGATTCCCCTATGTCTCTAGTTTAAAAAAATGCACAGGTTTGGTCGGTTTCCATAGGTGCCGGCTGAGCTAGAGGCCAAAATCTACAGGTAGGCACTCTGCAAAAAACAGCTCTGTTATCTTTAAAAAAATGTGATGTGTCCACGTTGCGTTTTGGGCCATTTCCTGTAGCGGGCACTAGGCCTACCCACACAAGTGAGGTATCATTTTTATTGGGAGACTTGGGGGAACGCTGGGTGGAAGGAAATTTGTGGCTCCTCTCAGATTCCAGAACTTTCTGTCACCAAAATGTGAGGAAAACATGTTTTTTTAGCCAAATTTTGAGGTTTGCAAAGGATTCTGGGTAACAGAACCTGGACAGAGCCCCACAAGGCACCCCATCTTGGATTCCCCTAGGTCTCTAGTTTTCAAAAATGCACAGGTTTGGTAGGTTTCCCTAGGTGCCGGCTGAGCTAGAGGCCAAACTCTACAGGTAGGCACTTTGCAAAAAACACCTCTGTTTTCTTTCAAAAAATGTGATGTGTCCACGTTGCGTTTTGGGGCATTTCCTGTCGCGGGCGCTAGGCCTACCCACACAAGTGAGGTATCATTTTTATCGGGAGACTTGGGGGAACGCTGGGTGGAAGGAAATTTGTGGCTCCTCTCAGATTCCAGAACTTTCTGTCACCAAAATGTGAGGAAAACATGTTTTTTTAGCCAAATTTTGAGGTTTGCAAAGGATTCTGGGTAACAGAACCTGGACAGAGCCCCACAAGTCACCCCATCTTGGATTCCCCTCGGTCTCTAATTTTCAAAAATGCACAGGTTTGGTAGGTTTCCCTAGGTGCCGGCTGAGCTAGAGGCCAAACTCTACAGGTAGGCACTTTGCAAAAAACACCTCTGTTTTCTTTAAAAAAATGTGATGTGTCCACGTTGCGTTTTGGGGCATTTCCTGTCGCGGGCGCTAGGCCTACCCACACAAGTGAGGTATCATTTTTATCGGGAGACTTGGGGGAACGCTGGGCGGAAGGAAATTTGTGGCTCCTCTCTGATTCCAGAACTTTCTGTCACCAAAATGTGAGGAAAACATGTTTTTTTAGCCAAATTTCGAGGTTTCCAAAGGATTCTGAGTAACAGAACCTGGTCGGAGCCCCACAAGTCACCCCATCTTGGATTGCTCTAGGTCTCTAATTTTCAGAAATGCACAGGTTTGGTACGTTTCCCTAGGTGACGGCTAAGCTAGAGGCAAAAATCTACAGGTAGGCACTTTGCAAAAAACACCTCTGTTTTCTTTAAAAAAATGTGATGTGTCCACGTTGCGTTTTGGGGTATTTCCTGTCGTGGGCGCTAGGCCTACCCACACAGGTGAGGCATCATTTTTATCGGGAGACTTGGGGGAACGCTGGGTGGAAGGACATTTGTGGCTCCTCTCTGATTCCAGAAATTTCTGTCACCAAAATGTGAGGAAAACATGTTTTTTTAGCCAAATTTCGAGGTTTCCAAAGGATTCTGAGTAACAGAACCTGGTTGGAGCCCCACAAGTCACCCCATCTTGGATTCCCCTAGGTCTCTAGTTTTAAAAAATGCACAGGTTTGGTAGGTTTCCCTAGGTGCCGGCTGAGCTAGAGGCCAAAATCTACAGGTAGGCACTTTGCAAAAAACACCTCTGTTTTCTTTAAAAAAATGTGATGTGTGCACGTTGCGTTTTGGGGCATTTCCTGACGCGGGCGCTAGGCCTCCCCACACAAGTGAGGTATAATTTGTATCGGGAGAGATGGGGGAACGCTGGGTGGAAGGCAATTTGTGGCTCCTCTCTGATTCCAAAACTTTCTGCCACCAAAATGTGAGGAAAATGTGTTCTTTTTGCCAAATGTTGAGGTTTGCAAAGGATTCTGGGTAACAGAACCTTGTCAGAGCCCCACAAGTCACCCCATCTTGGATTCCCCTAGGTCTCTAGTTTAAAAAAATGCACAGGTTTGGTCGGTTTCCATAGGTGCCGGCTGAGCTAGAGGCCAAAATCTACAGGTAGGCACTCTGCAAAAAACAGCTCTGTTATCTTTAAAAAAATGTGATGTGTCCACGTTGCGTTTTGGGCCATTTCCTGTAGCGGGCACTAGGCCTACCCACACAAGTGAGGTATCATTTTTATTGGGAGACTTGGGGGAACGCTGGGTGGAAGGAAATTTGTGGCTCCTCTCAGATTCCAGAACTTTCTGCCACCAAAATGTGAGGAAAATGTGTTCTTTTTGCCAAATGTTGAGGTTTGCAAAGGATTCTGGGTAACAGAACCTGGTCAGAGCCCCACAAGTCACCTCATCTTGGATTCCCCTAGGTCTCTAGTTTAAAAAAATGCACAGGTTTGGTCGGTTTCCATAGGTGCCGGCTGAGCTAGAGGCCAAAATCTACAGGTAGGCACTCTGCAAAAAACAGCTCTGTTATCTTTAAAAAAATGTGATGTGTCCACGTTGCGTTTTGGGCCATTTCCTGTAGCGGGCACTAGGCCTACCCACACAAGTGAGGTATCATTTTTATTGGGAGACTTGGGGGAACGCTGGGTGGAAGGAAATTTGTGGCTCCTCTCAGATTCCAGAACTTTCTGTCACCAAAATGTGAGGAAAACATGTTTTTTTAGCCAAATTTTGAGGTTTGCAAAGGATTCTGGGTAACAGAACCTGGACAGAGCCCCACAAGGCACCCCATCTTGGATTCCCCTAGGTCTCTAGTTTTCAAAAATGCACAGGTTTGGTAGGTTTCCCTAGGTGCCGGCTGAGCTAGAGGCCAAACTCTACAGGTAGGCACTTTGCAAAAAACACCTCTGTTTTCTTTCAAAAAATGTGATGTGTCCACGTTGCGTTTTGGGGCATTTCCTGTCGCGGGCGCTAGGCCTACCCACACAAGTGAGGTATCATTTTTATCGGGAGACTTGGGGGAACGCTGGGTGGAAGGAAATTTGTGGCTCCTCTCAGATTCCAGAACTTTCTGTCACCAAAATGTGAGGAAAACATGTTTTTTTAGCCAAATTTTGAGGTTTGCAAAGGATTCTGGGTAACAGAACCTGGACAGAGCCCCACAAGTCACCCCATCTTGGATTCCCCTCGGTCTCTAATTTTCAAAAATGCACAGGTTTGGTAGGTTTCCCTAGGTGCCGGCTGAGCTAGAGGCCAAACTCTACAGGTAGGCACTTTGCAAAAAACACCTCTGTTTTCTTTAAAAAAATGTGATGTGTCCACGTTGCGTTTTGGGGCATTTCCTGTCGCGGGCGCTAGGCCTACCCACACAAGTGAGGTATCATTTTTATCGGGAGACTTGGGGGAACGCTGGGCGGAAGGAAATTTGTGGCTCCTCTCTGATTCCAGAACTTTCTGTCACCAAAATGTGAGGAAAACATGTTTTTTAAGCCAAATTTCGAGGTTTCCAAAGGATTCTGAGTAACAGAACCTGGTCGGAGCCCCACAAGTCACCCCATCTTGGATTGCTCTAGGTCTCTAATTTTCAGAAATGCACAGGTTTGGTACGTTTCCCTAGGTGCCGGCTAAGCTAGAGGCAAAAATCTACAGGTAGGCACTTTGCAAAAAACACCTCTGTTTTCTTTAAAAAAATGTGATGTGTCCACGTTGCGTTTTGGGGTATTTCCTGTCGTGGGCGCTAGGCCTACCCACACAGGTGAGGCATCATTTTTATCGGGAGACTTGGGGGAACGCTGGGTGGAAGGACATTTGTGGCTCCTCTCTGATTCCAGAAATTTCTGTCACCAAAATGTGAGGAAAACATGTTTTTTTAGCCAAATTTCGAGGTTTCCAAAGGATTCTGAGTAACAGAACCTGGTTGGAGCCCCACAAGTCACCCCATCTTGGATTCCCCTAGGTCTCTAGTTTAAAAAAATGCACAGGTTTGGTCGGTTTCCATAGGTGCCGGCTGAGCTAGAGGCCAAAATCTACAGGTAGGCACTCTGCAAAAAACAGCTCTGTTATCTTTAAAAAAATGTGATGTGTCCACGTTGCGTTTTGGGCCATTTCCTGTAGCGGGCACTAGGCCTACCCACACAAGTGAGGTATCATTTATATTGGGAGACTTGGGGGAACGCTGGGTGGAAGGAAATTTGTGGCTCCTCTCAGATTCCAGAACTTTCTGTCACCAAAATGTGAGGAAAACATGTTTTTTTAGCCAAATTTTGAGATTTGCAAAGGATTCTGGGTAACAGAACCTGGACAGAGCCCCACAAGTCACCCCATCTTGGATTCCCCTAGGTCTCTAGTTTAAAAAAATGCACAGGTTTGGTAGGTTTCCCTAGGTGCCGGCTGAGCTAGAGGCCAAACTCTACAGGTAGGCACTTTGCAAAAAACACCTCTGTTTTCTTTCAAAAAATGTGATGTGTGCACGTTGCGTTTTGGGGCATTTCTTGATGGGGGCGCTAGGCCTACCCACACAAGTTAGGTATCATTTTTATCGGGAGAGATGGGGGAACGCTGGGTGGAAGGAAATTTGTGGCTCCTCTCTGATTCCAGAACTTTCTGTCACCAAAATGTGAGGAAAACGTGTTTTTTTAGCCAAATGTTGAGGTTTGCAAAGGATTCTGGGTAACAGAACATGGTCAGAGCCCCACAAGTCACCCCATCTTGGATTGCTCTAGGTCTCTAATTTTCAGAAATGCACAGGTTTGGTACGTTTCCCTAGGTGCCGGCTAAGCTAGAGGCAAAAATCTACAGGTAGGCACTTTGCAAAAAACACCTCTGTTTTCTTTAAAAAAATGTGATGTGTCCACGTTGCGTTTTGGGGTATTTCCTGTCGTGGGCGCTAGGCCTACCCACACAGGTGAGGCATCATTTTTATCGGGAGACTTGGGGGAACGCTGGGTGGAAGGAAATTTGTGGCTCCTCTCTGATTCCAGAACTTTCTGTCACCAAAATGTGAGGAAAACATGTTTTTTTAGCCAAATTTCGAGGTTTCCAAAGGATTCTGAGTAACAGAACCTGGTCGGAGCCCCACAAGTCACCCCATCTTGGATTCCCCTAGGTCTCTAGTTTTCAAAAATGCACAGGTTTGGTAGGTTTCCCTAGGTGCCGGCTGAGCTAGAGGCCAAAATCTACAGGTAGGCACTCTGCAAAAAACACCTCTGTTTTCTTTCAAAAAATGTGATGTGTGCACGTTGCATTTTGGGGCATTTCCTGACGCGGGCGCTAGGCCTCCCCACACAAGTGAGGTATAATTTGTATCGGGAGAGATGGGGGAACGCTGGGTGGAAGGCAATTTGTGGCTCCTCTCTGATTCCAAAACTTTCTGCCACCAAAATGTGAGGAAAATGTGTTCTTTTTGCCAAATGTTGAGGTTTGCAAAGGATTCTGGGTAACAGAACCTTGTCAGAGCCCCACAAGTCACCCCATCTTGGATTCCCCTAGGTCTCTAGTTTAAAAAAATGCACAGGTTTGGTCGGTTTCCATAGGTGCCGGCTGAGCTAGAGGCCAAAATCTACAGGTAGGCACTCTGCAAAAAACAGCTCTGTTATCTTTAAAAAAATGTGATGTTTCCACGTTGCGTTTTGGGCCATTTCCTGTAGCGGGCACTAGGCCTACCCACACAAGTGAGGTATCATTTTTATTGGGAGACTTGGGGGAACGCTGGGTGGAAGGAAATTTGTGGCTCCTCTCAGTTTCCAGAACTTTCTGTCACCAAAATGTGAGGAAAACATGTTTTTTTAGCCAAATTTTGAGGTTTGCAAAGGATTCTGGGTAACAGACCCTGGACAGAGCCCCACAAGGCACCCCATCTTGGATTCCCCTAGGTCTCTAGTTTTCAAAAATGCACAGGTTTGGTAGGTTTCCCTAGGTGCCGGCTGAGCTAGAGGCCAAACTCTACAGGTAGGCACTTTGCAAAAAACACCTCTGTTATCTTTCAAAAAATGTGATGTGTCCACGTTGCGTTTTGGGGCATTTCCTGTCGCGGGCGCTAGGCCTACCCACACAAGTGAGGTATCATTTCTATCGGGAGACTTGGGGGAACGCTGGGTGGAAGGAAATTTGTGGCTCCTCTCAGATTCCAGAACTTTCTGTCACCAAAATGTGAGGAAAACATGTTTTTTTAGCCAAATTTTGAGGTTTGCAAAGGATTCTGGGTAACAGAACCTGGACAGAGGCCCACAAGTCACCCCATCTTGGATTCCCCTAGGTCTCTAGTTTTCAAAAATGCACAGGTTTGGTAGGTTTCCCTAGGTGCCGGCTGAGCTAGAGGCCAAACTCTACAGGTAGGCACTTTGCAAAAAACACCTCTGTTTTCTTTCAAAAAATGTGATGTGTGCACGTTGCGTTTTGGGGCATTTTCTGTCGCGGGCGCTAGGCCTACCCACACAAGTGAGGTATCATTTTTATCGGGAGACTTGGGGGAACGCTGGGTGGAAGGAAATTTGTGGCTCCTCTTAGATTCCAGAACTTTCTGTCACCAAAATGTGAGGAAAACATGTTTTTTTAGCCAAATTTTGAGGTTTGCAAAGGATTCTGTGTAACAGGACCTGGTCAGAGCACCACAAGTCACCCCATCTTTGATTCCCCTAGGTCTCTAGTTTTAAAAAAATGCACAGGTTTGGTAGGTTTCCCTAGGTGCCGGCTGAGCTAGAGGCCAAAATCTACAGGTAGGCACTTTGCAAAAAACACCTCTGTTTTCTTTAAATAAATGTGATGTGTCCACGTTGCGTTTTGGTGCATTTCCTGTTGCGGGCGCTAGGCCTACCCACACAAGTGAGGTATCATTTTTATCGGGAGACTTGGGGGAACGCTGGGTGGAAGGAAATTTGTGGCTCCTCTCTGATTCCAGAACTTTCTGTCACCAAAATGTGAGGAAAACATGTTTTTTTAGCCAAATTTCGAGGTTTCCAAAGGATTCTGAGTAACAGAACCTGGTCGGAGCCCCACAAGTCACCCCATCTTGGATTCCCCTAGGTCTCTAGTTTTCAAAAATGCACAGGTTTGGTAGGTTTCCCTAGGTGCCGGCTGAGCTAGAGGCCAAAATCTACAGGTAGGCACTTTGCAAAAAACACCTCTGTTTTCTTTCAAAAAATGTGATGTGTGCACGTTGCGTTTTGGGGCATTTCCTGACGCGGGCGCTAGGCCTACCCACACAAGTGAGGTATAATTTGTATCGGGAGAGATGGGGGAACGCTGGGTGGAAGGAAATTTGTGGCTCCTCTCTGATTCCAAAACTTTCTGTCACCAAAATGTGAGGAAAATGTGTTCTTTTAGCCAAATGTTCAGGTTTGCAAAGGATTCTGGGTAACAGAACCTGGTCAGAGCCCCACAAGTCAACCCCATCTTGGATTCCCCTATGTCTCTAGTTTAAAAAAATGCACAGGTTTGGTCGGTTTCCATAGGTGCCGGCTGAGCTAGAGGCCAAAATCTACAGGTAGGCACTCTGCAAAAAACAGCTCTGTTATCTTTAAAAAAATGTGATATGTCCACGTTGCGTTTTGGGCCATTTCCTGTAGCGGGCGCTAGGCCTACCCACACAAGTGAGGTATCATTTCTATCGGGAGACTTGGGGGAACGCTGGGTGGAAGGAAATTTGTGGCTCCTCTCAGATTCCAGAACTTTCTGTCACCAAAATGTGAGGAAAACATGTTTTTTTAGCCAAATTTTGAGGTTTGCAAAGGATTCTGGGTAACAGAACCTGGACAGAGGCCCACAAGTCACCCCATCTTGGATTCCCCTAGGTCTCTAGTTTTCAAAAATGCACAGGTTTGGTAGGTTTCCCTAGGTGCCGGCTGAGCTAGAGGCCAAACTCTACAGGTAGGCACTTTGCAAAAAACACCTCTGTTTTCTTTCAAAAAATGTGATGTGTCCACGTTGCGTTTTGGGGCATTTCCTGTCGCGGGCGCTAGGCCTACCCACACAAGTGAGGTATCATTTTTATCGGGAGACTTGGGGGAACGCTGGGTGGAAGGAAATTTGTGGCTCCTCTCAGATTCCAGAACTTTCTGTCACCAAAATGTGAGGAAAACATGTTTTTTTAGCCAAATTTTGAGGTTTGCAAAGGATTCTGTGTAACAGGACCTGGTCAGAGCACCACAAGTCACCCCATCTTTGATTCCCCTAGGTCTCTAGTTTTAAAAAAATGCACAGGTTTGGTAGGTTTCCCTAGGTGCCGGCTGAGCTAGAGGCCAAAATCTACAGGTAGGCACTTTGCAAAAAACACCTCTGTTTTCTTTAAATAAATGTGATGTGTCCACGTTGCGTTTTGGTGCATTTCCTGTTGCGGGCGCTAGGCCTACCCACACAAGTGAGGTATCATTTTTATCGGGAGACTTGGGGGAACGCTGGGTGGAAGGAAATTTGTGGCTCCTCTCTGATTCCAGAACTTTCTGTCACCAAAATGTGAGGAAAACATGTTTTTTTAGCCAAATTTCGAGGTTTCCAAAGGATTCTGAGTAACAGAACCTGGTCGGAGCCCCACAAGTCACCCCATCTTGGATTCCCCTAGGTCTCTAGTTTTCAAAAATGCACAGGTTTGGTAGGTTTCCCTAGGTGCCGGCTGAGCTAGAGGCCAAAATCTACAGGTAGGCACTTTGCAAAAAACACCTCTGTTTTCTTTCAAAAAATGTGATGTGTGCACGTTGCGTTTTGGGGCATTTCCTGACGCGGGCGCTAGGCCTACCCACACAAGTGAGGTATAATTTGTATCGGGAGAGATGGGGGAACGCTGGGTGAAAGGAAATTTGTGGCTCCTCTCTGATTCCAAAACTTTCTGTCACCAAAATGTGAGGAAAATGTGTTCTTTTAGCCAAATGTTGAGGTTTGCAAAGGATTCTGGGTAACAGAACCTGGTCAGAGCCCCACAAGTCAACCCATCTTGGATTCCCCTAGGTCTCTAGTTTAAAAAAATGCACAGGTTTGGTTGGTTTCCATAGGTGCCGGCTGAGCTAGAGGCCAAAATCTACAGGTAGGCACTCTGCAAAAAACAGCTCTGTTATCTTTAAAAAAATGTGATGTGTCCACGTTGCGTTTTGGGCCATTTCCTGTAGCGGGCACTAGGCCTACCCACACAAGTGAGGTATCATTTTTATTGGGAGACTTGGGGGAACGCTGGGTGGAAGGAAATTTGTGGCTCCTCTCAGATTCCAGAACTTTCTGCCACCAAAATGTGAGGAAAATGTGTTCTTTTTGCCAAATGTTGAGGTTTGCAAAGGATTCTGGGTAACAGAACCTGGTCAGAGCCCCACAAGTCACCCCATCTTGGATTCCCCTAGGTCTCTAGTTTAAAAAAATGCACAGGTTTGGTCGGTTTCCATAGGTGCCGGCTGAGCTAGAGGCCAAAATCTACAGGTAGGCACTCTGCAAAAAACAGCTCTGTTATCTTTAAAAAAATGTGATGTGTCCACGTTGCGTTTTGGGCCATTTCCTGTAGCGGGCACTAGGCCTACCCACACAAGTGAGGTATCATTTTTATTGGGAGACTTGGGGGAACGCTGGGTGGAAGGAAATTTGTGGCTCCTCTCAGATTCCAGAACTTTCTGTCACCAAAATGTGAGGAAAACATGTTTTTTTAGCCAAATTTTGAGGTTTGCAAAGGATTCTGGGTAACAGAACCTGGACAGAGCCCCACAAGGCACCCCATCTTGGATTCCCCTAGGTCTCTAGTTTTCAAAAATGCACAGGTTTGGTAGGTTTCCCTAGGTGCCGGCTGAGCTAGAGGCCAAACTCTACAGGTAGGCACTTTGCAAAAAACACCTCTGTTTTCTTTCAAAAAATGTGATGTGTCCACGTTGCGTTTTGGGGCATTTCCTGTCGCGGGCGCTAGGCCTACCCACACAAGTGAGGTATCATTTTTATCGGGAGACTTGGGGGAACGCTGGGTGGAAGGAAATTTGTGGCTCCTCTCAGATTCCAGAACTTTCTGTCACCAAAATGTGAGGAAAACATGTTTTTTTAGCCAAATTTTGAGGTTTGCAAAGGATTCTGGGTAACAGAACCTGGACAGAGCCCCACAAGTCACCCCATCTTGGATTCCCCTCGGTCTCTAATTTTCAAAAATGCACAGGTTTGGTACGTTTCCCTAGGTGCCGGCTGAGCTAGAGGCCAAACTCTACAGGTAGGCACTTTGCAAAAAACACCTCTGTTTTCTTTAAAAAAATGTGATGTGTCCACGTTGCGTTTTGGGGCATTTCCTGTCGCGGGCGCTAGGCCTACCCACACAAGTGAGGTATCATTTTTATCGGGAGACTTGGGGGAACGCTGGGCGGAAGGAAATTTGTGGCTCCTCTCTGATTCCAGAACTTTCTGTCACCAAAATGTGAGGAAAACATGTTTTTTTAGCCAAATTTCGAGGTTTCCAAAGGATTCTGAGTAACAGAACCTGGTCGGAGCCCCACAAGTCACCCCATCTTGGATTGCTCTAGGTCTCTAATTTTCAGAAATGCACAGGTTTGGAACGTTTCCCTAGGTGCCGGCTAAGCTAGAGGCAAAAATCTACAGGTAGGCACTTTGCAAAAAACACCTCTGTTTTCTTTAAAAAAATGTGATGTGTCCACGTTGCGTTTTGGGGTATTTCCTGTCGTGGGCGCTAGGCCTACCCACACAGGTGAGGCATCATTTTTATCGGGAGACTTGGGGGAACGCTGGGTGGAAGGACATTTGTGGCTCCTCTCTGATTCCAGAAATTTCTGTCACCAAAATGTGAGGAAAACATGTTTTTTTAGCCAAATTTCGAGGTTTCCAAAGGATTCTGAGTAACAGAACCTGGTTGGAGCCCCACAAGTCACCCCATCTTGGATTCCCCTAGGTCTCTAGTTTAAAAAAATGCACAGGTTTGGTCGGTTTCCATAGGTGCCGGCTGAGCTAGAGGCCAAAATCTACAGGTAGGCACTATGCAAAAAACAGCTCTGTTATCTTTAAAAAAATGTGATGTGTCCACGTTGCGTTTTGGGCCATTTCCTGTAGCGGGCACTAGGCCTACCCACACAAGTGAGGTATCATTTTTATTGGGAGACTTGGGGGAACGCTGGGTGGAAGGAAATTTGTGGCTCCTCTCAGATTCCAGAACTTTCTGTCACCAAAATGTGAGGAAAACATGTTTTTTTAGCCAAATTTTGAGATTTGCAAAGGATTCTGGGTAACAGAACCTGGACAGAGCCCCACAAGTCACCCCATCTTGGATTCCCCTAGGTCTCTAGTTTAAAAAAATGCACAGGTTTGGTAGGTTTCCCTAGGTGCCGGCTGAGCTAGAGGCCAAACTCTACAGGTAGGCACTTTGCAAAAAACACCTCTGTTTTCTTTCAAAAAATGTGATGTGTGCACGTTGCGTTTTGGGGCATTTCTTGATGGGGGCGCTAGGCCTACCCACACAAGTTAGGTATCATTTTTATCGGGAGAGATGGGGGAACGCTGGGTGGAAGGAAATTTGTGGCTCCTCTCTGATTCCAGAACTTTCTGTCACCAAAATGTGAGGAAAACGTGTTTTTTTAGCCAAATGTTGAGGTTTGCAAAGGATTCTGGGTAACAGAACATGGTCAGAGCCCCACAAGTCACCCCATCTTGGATTGCTCTAGGTCTCTAATTTTCAGAAATGCACAGGTTTGGTACGTTTCCCTAGGTGCCGGCTAAGCTAGAGGCAAAAATCTACAGGTAGGCACTTTGCAAAAAACACCTCTGTTTTCTTTAAAAAAATGTGATGTGTCCACGTTGCGTTTTGGGGTATTTCCTGTCGTGGGCGCTAGGCCTACCCACACAGGTGAGGCATCATTTTTATCGGGAGACTTGGGGGAACGCTGGGTGGAAGGAAATTTGTGGCTCCTCTCTGATTCCAGAACTTTCTGTCACCAAAATGTGAGGAAAACATGTTTTTTTAGCCAAATTTCGAGGTTTCCAAAGGATTCTGAGTAACAGAACCTGGTCGGAGCCCCACAAGTCACCCCATCTTGGATTCCCCTAGGTCTCTAGTTTTCAAAAATGCACAGGTTTGGTAGGTTTCCCTAGGTGCCGGCTGAGCTAGAGGCCAAAATCTACAGGTAGGCACTCTGCAAAAAACACCTCTGTTTTCTTTCAAAAAATGTGATGTGTGCACGTTGCATTTTGGGGCATTTCCTGACGCGGGCGCTAGGCCTCCCCACACAAGTGAGGTATAATTTGTATCGGGAGAGATGGGGGAACGCTGGGTGGAAGGCAATTTGTGGCTCCTCTCTGATTCCAAAACTTTCTGCCACCAAAATGTGAGGAAAATGTGTTCTTTTTGCCAAATGTTGAGGTTTGCAAAGGATTCTGGGTAACAGAACCTTGTCAGAGCCCCACAAGTCACCCCATCTTGGATTCCCCTAGGTCTCTAGTTTAAAAAAATGCACAGGTTTGGTCGGTTTCCATAGGTGCCGGCTGAGCTAGAGGCCAAAATCTACAGGTAGGCACTCTGCAAAAAACAGCTCTGTTATCTTTAAAAAAATGTGATGTGTCCACGTTGCGTTTTGGGCCATTTCCTGTAGCGGGCACTAGGCCTACCCACACAAGTGAGGTATCATTTTTATTGGGAGACTTGGGGGAACGCTGGGTGGAAGGAAATTTGTGGCTCCTCTCAGATTCCAGAACTTTCTGTCACCAAAATATGAGGAAAACATGTTTTTTTAGCCAAATTTTGAGGTTTGCAAAGGATTCTGGGTAACAGACCCTGGACAGAGCCCCACAAGGCACCCCATCTTGGATTCCCCTAGGTCTCTAGTTTTCAAAAATGCACAGGTTTGGTAGGTTTCCCTAGGTGCCGGCTGAGCTAGAGGCCAAACTCTACAGGTAGGCACTTTGCAAAAAACACCTCTGTTTTCTTTAAAAAAATGTGATGTGTCCACGTTGCGTTTTGGGGTATTTCCTGTCGTGGGCGCTAGGCCTACCCACACAGGTGAGGCATCATTTTTATCGGGAGACTTGGGGGAACGCTGGGTGGAAGGACATTTGTGGCTCCTCTCTGATTCCAGAAATTTCTGTCACCAAAATGTGAGGAAAACATGTTTTTTTAGCCAAATTTCGAGGTTTCCAAAGGATTCTGAGTAACAGAACCTGGTTGGAGCCCCACAAGTCACCCCATCTTGGATTCCCCTAGGTCTCTAGTTTAAAAAAATGCACAGGTTTGGTCGGTTTCCATAGGTGCCGGCTGAGCTAGAGGCCAAAATCTACAGGTAGGCACTATGCAAAAAACAGCTCTGTTATCTTTAAAAAAATGTGATGTGTCCACGTTGCGTTTTGGGCCATTTCCTGTAGCGGGCACTAGGCCTACCCACACAAGTGAGGTATCATTTTTATTGGGAGACTTGGGGGAACGCTGGGTGGAAGGAAATTTGTGGCTCCTCTCAGATTCCAGAACTTTCTGTCACCAAAATGTGAGGAAAACATGTTTTTTTAGCCAAATTTTGAGATTTGCAAAGGATTCTGGGTAACAGAACCTGGACAGAGCCCCACAAGTCACCCCATCTTGGATTCCCCTAGGTCTCTAGTTTAAAAAAATGCACAGGTTTGGTAGGTTTCCCTAGGTGCCGGCTGAGCTAGAGGCCAAACTCTACAGGTAGGCACTTTGCAAAAAACACCTCTGTTTTCTTTCAAAAAATGTGATGTGTGCACGTTGCGTTTTGGGGCATTTCTTGATGGGGGCGCTAGGCCTACCCACACAAGTTAGGTATCATTTTTATCGGGAGAGATGGGGGAACGCTGGGTGGAAGGAAATTTGTGGCTCCTCTCTGATTCCAGAACTTTCTGTCACCAAAATGTGAGGAAAACGTGTTTTTTTAGCCAAATGTTGAGGTTTGCAAAGGATTCTGGGTAACAGAACATGGTCAGAGCCCCACAAGTCACCCCATCTTGGATTGCTCTAGGTCTCTAATTTTCAGAAATGCACAGGTTTGGTACGTTTCCCTAGGTGCCGGCTAAGCTAGAGGCAAAAATCTACAGGTAGGCACTTTGCAAAAAACACCTCTGTTTTCTTTAAAAAAATGTGATGTGTCCACGTTGCGTTTTGGGGTATTTCCTGTCGTGGGCGCTAGGCCTACCCACACAGGTGAGGCATCATTTTTATCGGGAGACTTGGGGGAACGCTGGGTGGAAGGAAATTTGTGGCTCCTCTCTGATTCCAGAACTTTCTGTCACCAAAATGTGAGGAAAACATGTTTTTTTAGCCAAATTTCGAGGTTTCCAAAGGATTCTGAGTAACAGAACCTGGTCGGAGCCCCACAAGTCACCCCATCTTGGATTCCCCTAGGTCTCTAGTTTTCAAAAATGCACAGGTTTGGTAGGTTTCCCTAGGTGCCGGCTGAGCTAGAGGCCAAAATCTACAGGTAGGCACTCTGCAAAAAACACCTCTGTTTTCTTTCAAAAAATGTGATGTGTGCACGTTGCATTTTGGGGCATTTCCTGACGCGGGCGCTAGGCCTCCCCACACAAGTGAGGTATAATTTGTATCGGGAGAGATGGGGGAACGCTGGGTGGAAGGCAATTTGTGGCTCCTCTCTGATTCCAAAACTTTCTGCCACCAAAATGAGAGGAAAATGTGTTCTTTTTGCCAAATGTTGAGGTTTGCAAAGGATTCTGGGTAACAGAACCTTGTCAGAGCCCCACAAGTCACCCCATCTTGGATTCCCCTAGGTCTCTAGTTTAAAAAAATGCACAGGTTTGGTCGGTTTCCATAGGTGCCGGCTGAGCTAGAGGCCAAAATCTACAGGTAGGCACTCTGCAAAAAACAGCTCTGTTATCTTTAAAAAAATGTGATGTGTCCACGTTGCGTTTTGGGCCATTTCCTGTAGCGGGCACTAGGCCTACCCACACAAGTGAGGTATCATTTTTATTGGGAGACTTGGGGGAACGCTGGGTGGAAGGAAATTTGTGGCTCCTCTCAGATTCCAGAACTTTCTGTCACCAAAATGTGAGGAAAACATGTTTTTTTAGCCAAATTTTGAGGTTTGCAAAGGATTCTGGGTAACAGACCCTGGACAGAGCCCCACAAGGCACCCCATCTTGGATTCCCCTAGGTCTCTAGTTTTCAAAAATGCACAGGTTTGGTAGGTTTCCCTAGGTGCCGGCTGAGCTAGAGGCCAAACTCTACAGGTAGGCACTTTGCAAAAAACACCTCTGTTATCTTTCAAAAAATGTGATGTGTCCACGTTGCGTTTTGGGGCATTTCCTGTCGCGGGCGCTAGGCCTACCCACACAAGTGAGGTATCATTTCTATCGGGAGACTTGGGGGAACGCTGGGTGGAAGGAAATTTGTGGCTCCTCTCAGATTCCAGAACTTTCTGTCACCAAAATGTGAGGAAAACATGTTTTTTTAGCCAAATTTTGAGGTTTGCAAAGGATTCTGTGTAACAGGACCTGGTCAGAGCACCACAAGTCACCCCATCTTTGATTCCCCTAGGTCTCTAGTTTTAAAAAAATGCACAGGTTTGGTAGGTTTCCCTAGGTGCCCGGCTGAGCTAGAGGCCAAAATCTACAGGTAGGCACTTTGCAAAAAACACCTCTGTTTTCTTTAAATAAATGTGATGTGTCCACGTTGCGTTTTGGTGCATTTCCTGTTGCGGGCGCTAGGCCTACCCACACAAGTGAGGTATCATTTTTATCGGGAGACTTGGGGGAACGCTGGGTGGAAGGAAATTTGTGGCTCCTCTCTGATTCCAGAACTTTCTGTCACCAAAATGTGAGGAAAACATGTTTTTTTAGCCAAATTTCGAGGTTTCCAAAGGATTCTGAGTAACAGAACCTGGTCGGAGCCCCACAAGTCACCCCATCTTGGATTCCCCTAGGTCTCTAGTTTTCAAAAATGCACAGGTTTGGTAGGTTTCCCTAGGTGCCGGCTGAGCTAGAGGCCAAAATCTACAGGTAGGCACTTTGCAAAAAACACCTCTGTTTTCTTTCAAAAAATGTGATGTGTGCACGTTGCGTTTTGGGGCATTTCCTGACGCGGGCGCTAGGCCTACCCACACAAGTGAGGTATAATTTGTATCGGGAGAGATGGGGGAACGCTGGGTGGAAGGAAATTTGTGGCTCCTCTCTGATTCCAAAACTTTCTGTCACCAAAATGTGAGGAAAATGTGTTCTTTTAGCCAAATGTTCAGGTTTGCAAAGGATTCTGGGTAACAGAACCTGGTCAGAGCCCCACAAGTCAACCCCATCTTGGATTCCCCTATGTCTCTAGTTTAAAAAAATGCACAGGTTTGGTCGGTTTCCATAGGTGCCGGCTGAGCTAGAGGCCAAAATCTACAGGTAGGCACTCTGCAAAAAACAGCTCTGTTATCTTTAAAAAAATGTGATATGTCCACGTTGCGTTTTGGGCCATTTCCTGTAGCGGGCGCTAGGCCTACCCACACAAGTGAGGTATCATTTCTATCGGGAGACTTGGGGGAACGCTGGGTGGAAGGAAATTTGTGGCTCCTCTCAGATTCCAGAACTTTCTGTCACCAAAATGTGAGGAAAACATGTTTTTTTAGCCAAATTTTGAGGTTTGCAAAGGATTCTGGGTAACAGAACCTGGACAGAGGCCCACAAGTCACCCCATCTTGGATTCCCCTAGGTCTCTAGTTTTCAAAAATGCACAGGTTTGGTAGGTTTCCCTAGGTGCCGGCTGAGCTAGAGGCCAAACTCTACAGGTAGGCACTTTGCAAAAAACACCTCTGTTTTCTTTCAAAAAATGTGATGTGTCCACGTTGCGTTTTGGGGCATTTCCTGTCGCGGGCGCTAGGCCTACCCACACAAGTGAGGTATCATTTTTATCGGGAGACTTGGGGGAACGCTGGGTGGAAGGAAATTTGTGGCTCCTCTCAGATTCCAGAACTTTCTGTCACCAAAATGTGAGGAAAACATGTTTTTTTAGCCAAATTTTGAGGTTTGCAAAGGATTCTGTGTAACAGGACCTGGTCAGAGCACCACAAGTCACCCCATCTTTGATTCCCCTAGGTCTCTAGTTTTAAAAAAATGCACAGGTTTGGTAGGTTTCCCTAGGTGCCGGCTGAGCTAGAGGCCAAAATCTACAGGTAGGCACTTTGCAAAAAACACCTCTGTTTTCTTTAAATAAATGTGATGTGTCCACGTTGCGTTTTGGTGCATTTCCTGTTGCGGGCGCTAGGCCTACCCACACAAGTGAGGTATCATTTTTATCGGGAGACTTGGGGGAACGCTGGGTGGAAGGAAATTTGTGGCTCCTCTCTGATTCCAGAACTTTCTGTCACCAAAATGTGAGGAAAACATGTTTTTTTAGCCAAATTTCGAGGTTTCCAAAGGATTCTGAGTAACAGAACCTGGTCGGAGCCCCACAAGTCACCCCATCTTGGATTCCCCTAGGTCTCTAGTTTTCAAAAATGCACAGGTTTGGTAGGTTTCCCTAGGTGCCCGGCTGAGCTAGAGGCCAAAATCTACAGGTAGGCACTTTGCAAAAAACACCTCTGTTTTCTTTCAAAAAATGTGATGTGTGCACTTTGCGTTTTGGGGCATTTCCTGACGCGGGCGCTAGGCCTACCCACACAAGTGAGGTATAATTTGTATCGGGAGAGATGGGGGAACGCTGGGTGGAAGGAAATTTGTGGCTCCTCTCTGATTCCAAAACTTTCTGTCACCAAAATGAGAGGAAAATGTGTTCTTTTAGCCAAATGTTCAGGTTTGCAAAGGATTCTGGGTAACAGAACCTGGTCAGAGCCCCACAAGTCAACCCCATCTTGGATTCCCCTAGGTCTCTAGTTTAAAAAAATGCACAGGTTTGGTAGGTTTCCCTAGGTGCCGGCTGAGCTAGAGGCCAAACTCTACAGGTAGGCACTTTGCAAAAAACACCTCTGTTTTCTTTCAAAAAATGTGATGTGTGCACTTTGCGTTTTGGGGCATTTCCTGACGCGGGCGCTAGGCCTACCCACACAAGTTAGGTATAATTTTTATCGGGAGAGATGGGGGAACGCTGGGTGGAAGGAAATTTGTGGCTCCTCTCTGATTCCAGAACTTTCTGTCACCAAAATGTGAGGAAAATGTGTTTTTTTAGCCAAATGTTGAGGTTTGCAAAGGATTCTGGGTAACAGAACCTGGTCAGAGCCCCACAAGTCACCCCATCTTGGATTGCTCTAGGTCTCTAATTTTCAGAAATGCACAGGTTTGGTACGTTTCCCTAGGTGCCTGCTAAGCTAGAGGCAAAAATCTACAGGTAGGCACTTTGCAAAAAACACCTCTGTTTTCTTTAAAAAAATGTGATGTGTCCACGTTGCGTTTTGGGCCATTTCCTGTAGCGGGCACTAGGCCTACCCACACAAGTGAGGTATCATTTTTATTGGGAGACTTGGGGGAACGCTGGGTGGAAGGAAATTTGTGGCTCCTCTCGGATTCCATAACTTTCTGTCACCAAAATGTGAGGAAAATGTGTTTTTTTAGCCAAATGTTGAGGTTTGCAAAGGATTCTGGGTAACAGAACTTGGTCAGAGCCCCACAAGTCACCCCATCTTGGATTCCTCTAGGTCTCTAATTTTCAAAAATGCACAGGTTTGGTAGGTTTTCCTAGGTGCCGGCTGAGCTAGAGGCCAAAATCTACAGGTAGGCACTTTGCAAAAAACACCTCTGTTTTCTTTAAAAAAATGTGATGTGTCCATGTTGCGTTTTGGGGCATTTCCTGTAGCGGGCGCTAGGCCTATCCACACAAGTGTGGTATCATTTTTATCGTGAGACTTGGGGAAACGCTGGGTGGAAGGAAATTCGGGGGTCCTTTCTGATTCCAGAACTTTCTGTCACCAAAATGTGAGGAAAATGTGTTTTTTTAGCCAAATGTTGTGGTTTGCAAAGGATTCTGGGTAACAGAACCTGGTCAGAGCCCCACAAGTCACCCAATCTTGGATTCCCCTAGGTCTCTAGTTTTCAAAAATGCACAGGTATGGTAGGTTTCCCCAGGTGCCGGCAGAGCTAGAGGCCGAAATCTACAGGTAGGCACTTTGCAAAAAACAACTCTGTTTTCTTTCAAAAAATGTGACGTGTCCACATTGCATTTTGGGGCATTTCCTGTCGCGGGCGCTAGGCCTACCCACACAAGTGTGGTATCATTTTTATCGGGCAACTTGGGGGAACGCTGGGTGGAAGGACATTTGGAGCTCCTCTCAGATTCCAGAACTTTCTGTCACCAAAATGTGAAGACAAATGTGTTTTTTTAGCCAACTTTTGAGGTTTGCAAAGGATTCTGGGTAACAGAACCTGGTCAGAGCCCCACAAGTCACCCCATCTTGGATTCCCCTAGATCTCTAATTTTCAAAAATGCACAGGTTTGGTAGGTTTCCCTAGGTGTCGGCTGAGCTAGAGGCCAAAATCTACAGGTAAGCACTTTCCAACAAACACCTCTGTTTTCTTTCAAAAAATTTGATGTGTCCACGTTGCGTTTTGGGGCATTTCCTGTCGCGAACGCTAGGCCTACCCACACAAGTGAGGTATCATTTTTATCAGGCGACTTGGGGGAACGCTGGGTGGAAGGAAATTTGTGGCTCCTCTCAGATTCCAGAACTTTCTGTCACCAAAATGTGAGGAAAACATGTTTTTTTAGCCAAATTTTGAGGTTTGCAAAGGATTCTGGGTAACAGAACCTGGACAGAGCCCCACAAGTCACCCCATCTTGGATTCCCCTAGGTCTCTAGTTTTAAAAAATGCACAGGTTTGGTAGGTTTCCCTAGGTGCCGGCTGAGCTAGAGGCCAAACTCTACAGGTAGGCACTTTGCAAAAAACACCTCTGTTTTCTTTCAAAAAATGTGATGTGTCCACGTTGCGTTTTGGGGCATTTCCTGTCGCGGGCGCTAGGCCTACCCACACAAGTGAGGTATCATTTTTATCGGGAGACTTGGGGGAACGCTGGGTGGAAGCAAATTTGTGGCTCCTCTCAGATTCCAGAACTTTCTGTCACCAAAATGTGAGGAAAACATGTTTTTTTAGCCAAATTTTGAGGTTTGCAAAGGATTCTGGGTAACAGAACCTGGACAGAGGCCCACAAGTCACCCCATCTTGGATTCCCCTAGGTCTCTAGTTTTCAAAAATGCACAGGTTTGGTAGGTTTCCCTAGGTGCCGGCTGAGCTAGAGGCCAAACTCTACAGGTAGGCACTTTGCAAAAAACACCTCTGTTTTCTTTCAAAAAATGTGATGTGTCCACGTTGCGTTTTGGGGCATTTCCTGTCGCGGGCGCTAGGCCTACCCACACAAGTGAGGTATCATTTTTATCGGGAGACTTGGGGGAACGCTGGGTGGAAGGAAATTTGTGGCTCCTCTCAGATTCCAGAACTTTCTGTCACCAAAATGTGAGGAAAACATGTTTTTTTAGCCAAATTTTGAGGTTTGCAAAGGATTCTGTGTAACAGGACCTGGTCAGAGCACCACAAGTCACCCCATCTTTGATTCCCCTAGGTCTCTAGTTTTAAAAAAATGCACAGGTTTGGTAGGTTTCCCTAGGTGCCGGCTGAGCTAGAGGCCAAAATCTACAGGTAGGCACTTTGCAAAAAACACCTCTGTTTTCTTTAAATAAATGTGATGTGTCCACGTTGCGTTTTGGTGCATTTCCTGTTGCGGGCGCTAGGCCTACCCACACAAGTGAGGTATCATTTTTATCGGGAGACTTGGGGGAACGCTGGGTGGAAGGAAATTTGTGGCTCCTCTCTGATTCCAGAACTTTCTGTCACCAAAATGTGAGGAAAACATGTTTTTTTAGCCAAATTTCGAGGTTTCCAAAGGATTCTGAGTAACAGAACCTGGTCGGAGCCCCACAAGTCACCCCATCTTGGATTCCCCTAGGTCTCTAGTTTTCAAAAATGCACAGGTTTGGTAGGTTTCCCTAGGTGCCGGCTGAGCTAGAGGCCAAAATCTACAGGTAGGCACTTTGCAAAAAACACCTCTGTTTTCTTTCAAAAAATGTGATGTGTGCACTTTGCGTTTTGGGGCATTTCCTGACGCGGGCGCTAGGCCTACCCACACAAGTGAGGTATAATTTGTATCGGGAGAGATGGGGGAACGCTGGGTGGAAGGAAATTTGTGGCTCCTCTCTGATTCCAAAACTTTCTGTCACCAAAATGTGAGGAAAATGTGTTCTTTTAGCCAAATGTTCAGGTTTGCAAAGGATTCTGGGTAACAGAACCTGGTCAGAGCCCCACAAGTCAACCCCATCTTGGATTCCCCTAGGTCTCTAGTTTAAAAAAATGCACAGGTTTGGTCGGTTTCCATAGGTGCCGGCTGAGCTAGAGGCCAAAATCTACAGGTAGGCACTCTGCAAAAAACAGCTCTGTTATCTTTAAAAAAATGTGATGTGTCCACGTTGCGTTTTGGGCCATTTCCTGTAGCGGGCACTAGGCCTACCCACACAAGTGAGGTATCATTTTTATTGGGAGACTTGGGGGAACGCTGGGTGGAAGGAAATTTGTGGCTCCTCTCAGATTCCAGAACTTTCTGTCACCAAAATATGAGGAAAACATGTTTTTTTAGCCAAATTTTGAGGTTTGCAAAGGATTCTGGGTAACAGAACCTGGACAGAGCCCCACAAGTCACCCCATCTTGGATTACCCTAGGTCTCTAGTTTAAAAAAATGCACAGGTTTGGTAGGTTTCCCTAGGTGCCGGCTGAGCTAGAGGCCAAACTCTACAGGTAGGCACTTTGCAAAAAACACCTCTGTTTTCTTTCAAAAAATGTGATGTGTGCACTTTGCGTTTTGGGGCATTTCCTGACGCGGGCGCTAGGCCTACCCACACAAGTTAGGTATAATTTTTATCGGGAGAGATGGGGGAACGCTGGGTGGAAGGAAATTTGTGGCTCCTCTCTGATTCCAGAACTTTCTGTCACCAAAATGTGAGGAAAATGTGTTTTTTTAGCCAAATGTTGAGGTTTGCAAAGGATTCTGGGTAACAGAACCTGGTCAGAGCCCCACAAGTCACCCCATCTTGGATTGCTCTAGGTCTCTAATTTTCAGAAATGCACAGGTTTGGTACGTTTCCCTAGGTGCCTGCTAAGCTAGAGGCAAAAATCTACAGGTAGGCACTTTGCAAAAAACACCTCTGTTTTCTTTAAAAAAATGTGATGTGTCCACGTTGCGTTTTGGGCCATTTCCTGTAGCGGGCACTAGGCCTACCCACACAAGTGAGGTATCATTTTTATTGGGAGACTTGGGGGAACGCTGGGTGGAAGGAAATTTGTGGCTCCTCTCAGATTCCAGAACTTTCTGTCACCAAAATGTGAGGAAAACATGTTTTTTTAGCCAAATTTTGAGGTTTGCAAAGGATTCTGGGTAACAGAACCTGGACAGAGCCCCACAAGTCACCCCATCTTGGATTCCCCTAGGTCTCTAGTTTTCAAAAATGCACAGGTTTGGTAGGTTTCCCTAGGTGCCGGCTGAGCTAGAGGCCAAAATCTACAGGTAGGCACTTTGCAAAAAACACCTCTGTTTTCTTTCAAAAAATGTGATGTGTGCACTTTGCGTTTTGGGGCATTTCCTGACGCGGGCGCTAGGCCTACCCACACAAGTGAGGTATAATTTGTATCGGGAGAGATGGGGGAACGCTGGGTGGAAGGAAATTTGTGGCTCCTCTCTGATTCCAAAACTTTCTGTCACCAAAATGTGAGGAAAATGTGTTCTTTTAGCCAAATGTTCAGGTTTGCAAAGGATTCTGGGTAACAGAACCTGGTCAGAGCCCCACAAGTCAACCCCATCTTGGATTCCCCTAGGTCTCTAGTTTAAAAAAATGCACAGGTTTGGTCGGTTTCCATAGGTGCCGGCTGAGCTAGAGGCCAAAATCTACAGGTAGGCACTCTGCAAAAAACAGCTCTGTTATCTTTAAAAAAATGTGATGTGTCCACGTTGCGTTTTGGGCCATTTCCTGTAGCGGGCACTAGGCCTACCCACACAAGTGAGGTATCATTTTTATTGGGAGACTTGGGGGAACGCTGGGTGGAAGGAAATTTGTGGCTCCTCTCAGATTCCAGAACTTTCTGTCACCAAAATATGAGGAAAACATGTTTTTTTAGCCAAATTTTGAGGTTTGCAAAGGATTCTGGGTAACAGAACCTGGACAGAGCCCCACAAGTCACCCCATCTTGGATTACCCTAGGTCTCTAGTTTAAAAAAATGCACAGGTTTGGTAGGTTTCCCTAGGTGCCGGCTGAGCTAGAGGCCAAACTCTACAGGTAGGCACTTTGCAAAAAACACCTCTGTTTTCTTTCAAAAAATGTGATGTGTGCACTTTGCGTTTTGGGGCATTTCCTGACGCGGGCGCTAGGCCTACCCACACAAGTTAGGTATAATTTTTATCGGGAGAGATGGGGGAACGCTGGGTGGAAGGAAATTTGTGGCTCCTCTCTGATTCCAGAACTTTCTGTCACCAAAATGTGAGGAAAATGTGTTTTTTTAGCCAAATGTTGAGGTTTGCAAAGGATTCTGGGTAACAGAACCTGGTCAGAGCCCCACAAGTCACCCCATCTTGGATTGCTCTAGGTCTCTAATTTTCAGAAATGCACAGGTTTGGTACGTTTCCCTAGGTGCCTGCTAAGCTAGAGGCAAAAATCTACAGGTAGGCACTTTGCAAAAAACACCTCTGTTTTCTTTAAAAAAATGTGATGTGTCCACGTTGCGTTTTGGGCCATTTCCTGTAGCGGGCACTAGGCCTACCCACACAAGTGAGGTATCATTTTTATTGGGAGACTTGGGGGAACGCTGGGTGGAAGGAAATTTGTGGCTCCTCTCAGATTCCAGAACTTTCTGTCACCAAAATGTGAGGAAAACATGTTTTTTTAGCCAAATTTTGAGGTTTGCAAAGGATTCTGGGTAACAGAACCTGGACAGAGCCCCACAAGTCACCCCATCTTGGATTCCCCTAGGTCTCTAGTTTTAAAAAATGCACAGGTTTGGTAGGTTTCCCTAGGTGCCGGCTGAGCTAGAGGCCAAACTCTACAGGTAGGCACTTTGCAAAAAACACCTCTGTTTTCTTTCAAAAAATGTGATGTGTCCACGTTGCGTTTTGGGGCATTTCCTGTCGCGGGCGCTAGGCCTACCCACACAAGTGAGGTATCATTTTTATCGGGAGACTTGGGGGAACGCTGGGTGGAAGCAAATTTGTGGCTCCTCTCTGATTCCAGAACTTTCTGTCACCAAAATGTGAGGAAAACGTGTTTTTTTAGCCAAATGTTGAGGTTTGCAAAGGATTCTGGGTAACAGAACCTGGTCAGAGCCCCACAAGTCACCCCATCTTGGATTGCTCTAGGTCTCTAATTTTCAGAAATGCACAGGTTTGGTACGTTTCCCTAGGTGCCTGCTAAGCTAGAGGCAAAAATCTACAGGTAGGCACTTTGCAAAAAACACCTCTGTTTTCTTTAAAAAAATGTGATGTGTCCACGTTGCGTTTTGGGCCATTTCCTGTAGCGGGCACTAGGCCTACCCACACAAGTGAGGTATCATTTTTATTGGGAGACTTGGGGGAACGCTGGGTGGAAGGAAATTTGTGGCTCCTCTCTGATTCCAGAACTTTCTGTCACCAAAATGTGAGGAAAACATGTTTTTTTAGCCAAATTTTGAGGTTTGCAAAGGATTCTGGGTAACAGAACCTGGACAGAGCCCCACAAGTCACCCCATCTTGGATTCCCCTAGGTCTCTAGTTTTAAAAAATGCACAGGTTTGGTAGGTTTCCCTAGGTGCCGGCTGAGCTAGAGGCCAAACTCTACAGGTAGGCACTTTGCAAAAAACACCTCTGTTTTCTTTCAAAAAATGTGATGTGTCCACGTTGCATTTTGGGGCATTTCCTGTCGCGGGCGCTAGGCCTACCCACACAAGTGAGGTATAATTTTTATCGGGAGACTTGGGGGAACGCTGGGTGGAAGGAAATTTGTGGCTCCTCTCAGATTCCAGAACTTTCTGCCACCAAAATGTGAGGAAAACATGTTTTTTTAGCCAAATTTTGAGGTTTCCAAAGGATTCTGAGTAACAGAACCTGGTCGGAGCCCCACAAGTCACCCCATCTTGGATTCCCCTAGGTCTCTAGTTTTCAAAAATGCACAGGTTTGGTAGGTTTCCCTAGGTGCCGGCTGAGCTAGAGGCCAAAATCTACAGGTAGGCACTTTGCAAAAAACACCTCTGTTTTCTTTCAAAAAATGTGATGTGTGCACGTTGCGTTTTGGGGCATTTCCTGACGCGGGCGCTAGGCCTACCTACACAAGTGAGGTATAATTTTTATCGGGAGACATGGGGGAACGCTGGGTGGAAGGAAATTTGTGGCTCCTCTCTGAATCCAGAACTTTCTGTCACCAAAATGTGAGGAAAATGTGTTTTTTTTAGCCAAATGTTGAGGTTTGCAAAGGATTCTGGGTAACAGAACCTGGTCAGAGCCCCACAAGTCACCCCATCTTGGATTCCCCTAGGTCTCTAGTTTTCAAAAATGCACAGGTTTGGTAGGTTTCCCTAGGTGCCGGCTGAGCTAGAGGCCAAACTCTACAGGTAGGCACTTTGCAAAAAACACCTCTGTTTTCTTTCAAAAAATGTGATGTGTCCACGTTGCGTTTTGGGGCATTTCCTGTCGCGGGCGCTAGTCCTACCCACACAAGTGAGGTATCATTTTTATCGGGAGACTTGGGGGAACGCTGGGTGGAAGGAAATTTGTGGCTCCTCTCAGATTCCAGAACTTTCTGTCACCAAAATGTGAGGAAAACATGTTTTTTTAGCCAAATTTTGAGGTTTGCAAAGGATTCTGTGTAACAGAACCTGGTCAGAGCCCCACAAGTCACCCCATCTTGGATTCCCCTAGGACTCTAGTTTTTAAAAAATGCACAGGTTTGGTAGGTTTCCCTAGGTGCCGGCTGAGCTAGAGGCCAAAATCTACAGGTAGGCACTTTGCAAAAAACACCTTTGTTTTCTTTAAATAAATGTGATGTGTGCACGTTGCGTTTTGGGGCATTTCCTGATGCGGGCGCTAGGCCTACCCACACAAGTGAGGTATAATTTGTATCGGGAGAGATGGGGGAACGCTGGGTGGAAGGAAATTTGTGGCTCCTCTCTGATTCCAAAACTTTCTGTCACCAAAATGTGAGGAAAATGTGTTCTTTTAGCCAAATTTTGAGGTTTGCAAAGGATTCTGGGTAACAGAACCTGGTCAGAGCCCCACAAGTCACCCCATCTTGGATTCCCCTAGGTCTCTAGTTGAAAAAAATGCACAGGTTTGGTCGGTTTCCATAGGTGCCGGCTGAGCTAGAGGCCAAAATCTACGGGTAGGCACTCTGCAAAAAACAGCTCTGTTATCTTTAAAAAAATGTGATGTGTCCACGTTGCGTTTTGGGCCATTTCCTGTAGCGGGCACTAGGCCTACCCAATCAAGTGAGGTATCATTTTTATTGGGAGACTTGGGGGAACGCTGGGTGGAAGGAAATTTGTGGCTCCTCTTAGATTCCAGGTCTTTCTGTCACCAAAATGTGAGGAAAACATGTTTTTATAGCCAAATTTTGAGGTTTGCAAAGGATTCTGGGTAACAGAACCTGGACAGAGCCCCACAAGTCACCCCATCTTGGATTCCCCTAGGTCTCTAGTTTTCAAAAATGCACAGGTTTGGTAGGTTTCCCTAGGTGCCGGCTGAGCTAGAGGCCAAACTCTACAGGTAGGCACTTTGCAAAAAACACCTCTGTTTTCTTTCAAAAAATGTGATGTGTCCACGTTGCGTTTTGGGGCATTTCCTGTCGCGGGCGCTAGGCCTACCCACACAAGTGAGGTATCATTTTTATCGGGAGACTTGGGGGAACGCTGGGTGGAAGGAAATTTGTGGCTCCTCTCAGATTCCAGAACTTTCTGTCACCAAAATGAGTGGAAAACATGTTTTTTTAGCCAAATTTTGAGGTTTGCAAAGGATTCTGTGTAACAGAACCTGGTCAGAGCCCCACAAGTCACCCCATCTTGGATTCCCCTAGGTCTCTAGTTTTTAAAAAATGCACAGGTTTGGTAGGTTTCCCTAGGTGCCGGCTGAGCTAGAGGCCAAAATCTACAGGTAGGCACTTTGCAAAAAACACCTCTGTTTTCTTTCAAAAAATGTGATGTGTCCACGTTGCGTTTTGGGGCATTTCCTGTCGCGGGCGCTAGGCCTACCCACACAAGTGAGGTATCATTTTTATCGGGAGACTTGGGGGAACGCTGGGTGGAAGCAAATTTGTGGCTCCTCTCTGATTCCAGAACTTTCTGTCACCAAAATGTGAGGAAAACGTGTTTTTTTAGCCAAATGTTGAGGTTTGCAAAGGATTCTGGGTAACAGAACCTGGTCAGAGCCCCACAAGTCACCCCATCTTGGATTGCTCTAGGTCTCTAATTTTCAGAAATGCACAGGTTTGGTACGTTTCCCTAGGTGCCTGCTAAGCTAGAGGCAAAAATCTACAGGTAGGCACTTTGCAAAAAACACCTCTGTTTTCTTTAAAAAAATGTGATGTGTCCACGTTGCGTTTTGGGCCATTTCCTGTAGCGGGCACTAGGCCTACCCACACAAGTGAGGTATCATTTTTATTGGGAGACTTGGGGGAACGCTGGGTGGAAGGAAATTTGTGGCTCCTCTCTGATTCCAGAACTTTCTGTCACCAAAATGTGAGGAAAACATGTTTTTTTAGCCAAATTTTGAGGTTTGCAAAGGATTCTGGGTAACAGAACCTGGACAGAGCCCCACAAGTCACCCCATCTTGGATTCCCCTAGGTCTCTAGTTTTAAAAAATGCACAGGTTTGGTAGGTTTCCCTAGGTGCCGGCTGAGCTAGAGGCCAAACTCTACAGGTAGGCACTTTGCAAAAAACACCTCTGTTTTCTTTCAAAAAATGTGATGTGTCCACGTTGCATTTTGGGGCATTTCCTGTCGCGGGCGCTAGGCCTACCCACACAAGTGAGGTATAATTTTTATCGGGAGACTTGGGGGAACGCTGGGTGGAAGGAAATTTGTGGCTCCTCTCAGATTCCAGAACTTTCTGCCACCAAAATGTGAGGAAAACATGTTTTTTTAGCCAAATTTTGAGGTTTCCAAAGGATTCTGAGTAACAGAACCTGGTCGGAGCCCCACAAGTCACCCCATCTTGGATTCCCCTAGGTCTCTAGTTTTCAAAAATGCACAGGTTTGGTAGGTTTCCCTAGGTGCCGGCTGAGCTAGAGGCCAAAATCTACAGGTAGGCACTTTGCAAAAAACACCTCTGTTTTCTTTCAAAAAATGTGATGTGTGCACGTTGCGTTTTGGGGCATTTCCTGACGCGGGCGCTAGGCCTACCTACACAAGTGAGGTATAATTTTTATCGGGAGACATGGGGGAACGCTGGGTGGAAGGAAATTTGTGGCTCCTCTCTGAATCCAGAACTTTCTGTCACCAAAATGTGAGGAAAATGTGTTTTTTTTAGCCAAATGTTGAGGTTTGCAAAGGATTCTGGGTAACAGAACCTGGTCAGAGCCCCACAAGTCACCCCATCTTGGATTCCCCTAGGTCTCTAGTTTTCAAAAATGCACAGGTTTGGTAGGTTTCCCTAGGTGCCGGCTGAGCTAGAGGCCAAACTCTACAGGTAGGCACTTTGCAAAAAACACCTCTGTTTTCTTTCAAAAAATGTGATGTGTCCACGTTGCGTTTTGGGGCATTTCCTGTCGCGGGCGCTAGTCCTACCCACACAAGTGAGGTATCATTTTTATCGGGAGACTTGGGGGAACGCTGGGTGGAAGGAAATTTGTGGCTCCTCTCAGATTCCAGAACTTTCTGTCACCAAAATGTGAGGAAAACATGTTTTTTTAGCCAAATTTTGAGGTTTGCAAAGGATTCTGTGTAACAGAACCTGGTCAGAGCCCCACAAGTCACCCCATCTTGGATTCCCCTAGGACTCTAGTTTTTAAAAAATGCACAGGTTTGGTAGGTTTCCCTAGGTGCCGGCTGAGCTAGAGGCCAAAATCTACAGGTAGGCACTTTGCAAAAAACACCTTTGTTTTCTTTAAATAAATGTGATGTGTGCACGTTGCGTTTTGGGGCATTTCCTGATGCGGGCGCTAGGCCTACCCACACAAGTGAGGTATAATTTGTATCGGGAGAGATGGGGGAACGCTGGGTGGAAGGAAATTTGTGGCTCCTCTCTGATTCCAAAACTTTCTGTCACCAAAATGTGAGGAAAATGTGTTCTTTTAGCCAAATTTTGAGGTTTGCAAAGGATTCTGGGTAACAGAACCTGGTCAGAGCCCCACAAGTCACCCCATCTTGGATTCCCCTAGGTCTCTAGTTGAAAAAAATGCACAGGTTTGGTCGGTTTCCATAGGTGCCGGCTGAGCTAGAGGCCAAAATCTACGGGTAGGCACTCTGCAAAAAACAGCTCTGTTATCTTTAAAAAAATGTGATGTGTCCACGTTGCGTTTTGGGCCATTTCCTGTAGCGGGCACTAGGCCTACCCAATCAAGTGAGGTATCATTTTTATTGGGAGACTTGGGGGAACGCTGGGTGGAAGGAAATTTGTGGCTCCTCTTAGATTCCAGGTCTTTCTGTCACCAAAATGTGAGGAAAACATGTTTTTTTAGCCAAATTTTGAGGTTTGCAAAGGATTCTGGGTAACAGAACCTGGACAGAGCCCCACAAGTCACCCCATCTTGGATTCCCCTAGGTCTCTAGTTTTCAAAAATGCACAGGTTTGGTAGGTTTCCCTAGGTGCCGGCTGAGCTAGAGGCCAAACTCTACAGGTAGGCACTTTGCAAAAAACACCTCTGTTTTCTTTCAAAAAATGTGATGTGTCCACGTTGCGTTTTGGGGCATTTCCTGTCGCGGGCGCTAGGCCTACCCACACAAGTGAGGTATCATTTTTATCGGGAGACTTGGGGGAACGCTGGGTGGAAGGAAATTTGTGGCTCCTCTCAGATTCCAGAACTTTCTGTCACCAAAATGAGTGGAAAACATGTTTTTTTAGCCAAATTTTGAGGTTTGCAAAGGATTCTGTGTAACAGAACCTGGTCAGAGCCCCACAAGTCACCCCATCTTGGATTCCCCTAGGTCTCTAGTTTTTAAAAAATGCACAGGTTTGGTAGGTTTCCCTAGGTGCCGGCTGAGCTAGAGGCCAAAATCTACAGGTAGGCACTTTGCAAAAAACACCTCTGTTTTCTTTAAATAAATGTGATGTGTGCACGTTGCGTTTTGGTGCATTTCCTGTTGCGGGCGCTAGGCCTACCCACACAAGTGAGGTATCATTTTTATCGGGAGACTTGGGGGAATGCTGGGTGGAAGGAAATTTGTGGCTCCTCTCTGATTCCAGACCTTTCTGTCACCAAAATGTGAGGAAAACATGTTTTTTTAGCCAAATTTCGAGGTTTCCAAAGGATTCTGAGTAACAGAACCTGGTCGGAGCCCCACAAGTCACCCCATCTTGGATTCCCCTAGGTCTCTAGTTTTCAAAAATGCACAGGTTTGGTAGGTTTCCCTAGGTGCCGGCTGAGCTAGAGGCCAAAATCTACAGGTAGGCACTTTGCAAAAAACACCTCTGTTTTCTTTCAAAAAATGTGATGTGTGCACATTGCGTTTTGGGGCATTTCCTGACGCGGGCGCTAGGCCTACCCACACAAGTGAGGTATAATTTGTATCGGGAGAGATGGGGGAACGCTGGGTGGAAGGAAATTTGTGGCTCCTCTCTGATTCCAAAACTTTCTGTCACCAAAATGTGAGGAAAATGTGTTCTTTTAGCCAAATGTTGAGGTTTGCAAAGGATTCTGGGTAACAGAACCTGGTCAGAGCCCCACAAGTCACCCCATCTTGGATTCCCCTAGGTCTCTAGTTTAAAAAAATGCACATGTTTGGTCGGTTTCCATAGGTGCCGGCTGAGCTAGAGGCCAAAATCTACAGGTAGGCACTCTGCAAAAAACAGCTCTGTTATCTTTAAAAAAATGTGATGTGTCCACGTTGCGTTTTGGGCCATTTCCTGTAGCGGGCACTAGGCCTACCCACACAAGTGAGGTATCATTTTTATTGGGAGACTTGGGGGAACGCTGGGTGGAAGGAAATTTGTGGCTCCTCTCAGATTCCAGAACTTTCTGTCACCAAAATGTGAGGAAAACATGTTTTTTTAGCCAAATTTTGAGGTTTGCAAAGGATTCTGGGTAACAGAACCTGGACAGAGCCCCACAAGTCACCCCATCTTGGATTCCCCTAGGTCTCTAGTTTTCAAAAATGCACAGGTTTGGTAGGTTTCCCTAGGTGCCGGCTGAGCTAGAGGCCAAATTCTACAGGTAGGCACTTTGCAAAAAACACCTCTGTTTTCTTTCAAAAAATGTGATGTGTGCACGTTGCGTTTTGGGGCATTTCCTGATGCGGGCGCTAGGCCTACACACACAAGTTAGGTATAATTTTTATCGAGAGAGATGGGGGAACGCTGGGTGGAAGGAAATTTGTGGCTCCTCTCTGATTCCAGAACTTTCTGTCACCAAAATGTGAGGAAAACGTGTTTTTTTAGCCAAATGTTGAGGTTTGCAAAGGATTCTGGGTAACAGAACCTGGTCAGAGCCCCACAAGTCACCCCATCTTGGATTGCTCTAGGTCTCTAATTTTCAGAAATGCACAGGTTTGGTACGTTTCCCTAGGTGCCGGCTAAGCTAGAGGCAAAAATCTACAGGTAGGCACTTTGCAAAAAACACCTCTGTTTTCTTTAAAAAAATGTGATGTGTCCACGTTGCGTTTTGGGGTATTTCCTGTCGTGGGCGCTAGGACTACCCACACAGGTGAGGCATCATTTTTATCGGGAGACTTGGGGGAACGCTGGGTGGAAGGAAATTTGTGGCTCCTCTCTGATTCCAGAACTTTCTGTCACCAAAATGTGAGGAAAACATGTTTTTTTAGCCAAATTTCGAGGTTTCCAAAGGATTCTGAGTAACAGAACCTGGTCGGAGCCCCACAAGTCACCCCATCTTGGATTCCCCTAGGTCTCTAGTTTTCAAAAATGCACAGGTTTGGTAGGTTTCCCTAGGTGCCGGCTGAGCTAGAGGCCAAAATCTACAGGTAGGCACTTTGCAAAAAACACCTCTGTTTTCTTTCAAAAAATGTGATGTGTGCACGTTGCGTTTTGGGGCATTTCCTGACGCGGGCGCTAGGCCTACCCACACAAGTGAGGTATAATTTGTATCGGGAGAGATGGGGGAACGCTGGGTGGAAGGAAATTTGTGGCTCCTCTCTGATTCCAAAACTTTCTGTCACCAAAATGTGAGGAAAATGTGTTCTTTTAGCCAAATGTTGAGGTTTGCAAAGGATTCTGGGTAACAGAACCTGCTCAGAGCCCCACAAGTCACCCCATCTTGGATTCCCCTAGGTCTCTAGTTTAAAAAAATGCACAGGTTTGGTCGGTTTCCATAGGTGCCGGCTGAGCTAGAGGCCAAAATCTACAGGTAGGCACTCTGCAAAAAACAGCTCTGTTATCTTTAAAAAAATGTGATGTGTCCACGTTGCGTTTTGGGCCATTTCCTGTAGCGGGCACTAGGCCTACCCACACAAGTGAGGTATCATTTTTATTGGGAGACTTGGGGGAACGCTGGGTGGAAGGAAATTTGTGGCTCCTCTCAGATTCCAGAACTTTCTGTCACCAAAATATGAGGAAAACATGTTTTTTTAGCCAAATTTTGAGGTTTGCAAAGGATTCTGGGTAACAGAACCTGGACAGAGCCCCACAAGTCACCCCATCTTGGATTCCCCTAGGTCTCTAGTTTAAAAAAATGCACAGATTTGGTAGGTTTCCCTAGGTGCCGGCTGAGCTAGAGGCCAAACTCTACAGGTAGGCACTTTGCAAAAAACACCTCTGTTTTCTTTAAAAAAATGTGATGTGTCCACGTTGCGTTTTGGGGTATTTCCTGTCGTGGGCGCTAGGCCTACCCACACAGGTGAGGCATCATTTTTATCGGGAGACTTGGGGGAACGCTGGGTGGAAGGAAATTTGTGGCTCCTCTCTGATTCCAGAACTTTCTGTCACCAAAATGTGAGGAAAACATGTTTTTTTAGCCAAATTTCGAGGTTTCCAAAGGATTCTGAGTAACAGAACCTGGTCGGAGCCCCACAAGTCACCCCATCTTGGATTCCCCTAGGTCTCTAGTTTTCAAAAATGCACAGGTTTGGTAGGTTTCCCTAGGTGCCGGCTGAGCTAGAGGCCAAAATCTACAGGTAGGCACTTTGCAAAAAACACCTCTGTTTTCTTTCAAAAAATGTGATGTGTGCACGTTGCGTTTTGGGGCATTTCCTGACGCGGGCGCTAGGCCTACCCACACAAGTGAGGTATAATTTGTATCGGGAGAGATGGGGGAACGCTGGGTGGAAGGAAATTTGTGGCTCCTCTCTGATTCCAAAACTTTCTGTCACCAAAATGTGAGGAAAATGTGTTCTTTTAGCCAAATGTTGAGGTTTGCAAAGGATTCTGGGTAACAGAACCTGCTCAGAGCCCCACAAGTCACCCCATCTTGGATTCCCCTAGGTCTCTAGTTTAAAAAAATGCACAGGTTTGGTCGGTTTCCACAGGTGCCGGCTGAGCTAGAGGCCAAAATCTACAGGTAGGCACTCTGCAAAAAACAGCTCTGTTATCTTTAAAAAAATGTGATGTGTCCACGTTGCGTTTTGGGCCATTTCCTGTAGCGGGCACTAGGCCTACCCACACAAGTGAGGTATCATTTTTATTGAGAGACTTGGGGGAACGCTGGGTGGAAGGAAATTTGTGGCTCCTCTCAGATTCCAGAACTTTCTGTCACCAAAATGTGAGGAAAACATGTTTTTTTAGCCAAATTTTGAGGTTTGCAAAGGATTCTGGGTAACAGAACCTGGACAGAGCCCCACAAGTCACCCCATCTTGGATTCCCCTAGGTCTCTAGTTTTCAAAAATGCACAGGTTTGGTAGGTTTCCCTAGGTGCCGGCTGAGCTAGAGGCCAAACTCTACAGGTAGGCACTTTGCAAAAAACACCTCTGTTTTCTTTAAAAAAAATGTGATGTGTCCACGTTGCGTTTTGGGGCATTTCCTGTCGCGGGCGCTAGGCCTACCCACACAAGTGAGGTATCATTTTTATCGGGAGACTTGGGGGAACGCTGGGTGGAAGGAAATTTGTGGCTCCTCTCAGATTCCAGAACTTTCTGCCACCAAAATGTGAGGAAAACATGTTTTTTTAGCCAAATTTTGAGGTTTCCAAAGGATTCTGAGTAACAGAACCTGGTCGGAGCCCCACAAGTCACCCCATCTTGGATTCCCCTAGGTCTCTAGTTTTCAAAAATGCACAGGTTTGGTAAGTTTCCCTAGGTGCCGGCTGAGCTAGAGGCCAAACTCTACAGGTAGGCACTTTGCAAAAAACACCTCTGTTTTCTTTCAAAAAATGTGATGTGTCCACGTTGCGTTTTGGGGCATTTCCTGTCGCGGGCGCTAGGCCTACCCACACAATTGAGGTATCATTTTTATCGGGAGACTTGGGGGAACGCTGTGTGGAAGGAAATTTGTGGCTCCTCTCAGATTCCAGAACTTTCTGTCACCAAAATGTGAGGAAAACATGTTTTTTTAGCCAAATTTTGAGGTTTGCAAAGGATTCTGGGTAACAGAACCTGGACAGAGCCCCACAAGTCACCCCATCTTGGATTCCCCTAGGTCTCTAGTTTAAAAAAATGCACAGGTTTGGTAGGTTTCCCTAGGTGCCGGCTGAGCTAGAGGCCAAACTCTACAGGTAGGCACTTTGCAAAAAACACCTCTGTTTTCTTTCAAAAAATGTGATGTGTGCACTTTGCGTTTTGGGGCATTTCCTGACGAGGGCGCTAGGCCTACCCACACAAGTTAGGTATAATTTTTATCGGGAGAGATGGGGGAACGCTGGGTGGAAGGAAATTTGTGGCTCCTCTCTGATTCCAGAACTTTCTGTCACCAAAATGTGAGGAAAATGTGTTTTTTTAGCCAAATGTTGAGGTTTGCAAAGGATTCTGGGTAACAGAACCTGGTCAGAGCCCCACAAGTCACCCCATCTTGGATTGCTCTAGGTCTCTAATTTTCAGAAATGCACAGGTTTGGTACGTTTCCCTAGGTGTCGGCTAAGCTAGAGGCAAAAATTTACAGGTAGGCACTTTGCAAAAAACACCTCTGTTTTCTTTAAAAAAATGTGATGTGTCCACGTTGCGTTTTGGGGTATTTCCTGTCGTGGGCGCTAGGCCTACCCACACAGGTGAGGCATCATTTTTATCGGGAGACTTGGGGGAACGCTGGGTGGAAGGAAATTTGTGGCTCCTCTCTGATTCCAGAACTTTCTGTCACCAAAATGTGAGGAAAACATGTTTTTTTAGCCAAATTTCGAGGTTTCCAAAGGATTCTGAGTAACAGAACCTGGTCGGAGCCCCACAAGTCACCCCATCTTGGATTCCCCTAGGTCTCTAGTTTTCAAAAATGCACAGGTTTGGTAGGTTTCCCTAGGTGCCGGCTGAGCTAGAGGCCAAAATCTACAGGTAGGCACTTTGCAAAAAACACCTCTGTTTTCTTTCAAAAAATGTGATGTGTGCACGTTGCGTTTTGGGGCATTTCCTGACGCGGGCGCTAGGCCTACCCACACAAGTGAGGTATAATTTGTATCGGGAGAGATGGGGGAACGCTGGGTGGAAGGAAATTTGTGACTCCTCTCTGATTCCAAAACTTTCTGTCACCAAAATGTGAGGAAAATGTGTTCTTTTAGCCAAATGTTGAGGTTTGCAAAGGATTCTGGGTAACAGAACCTGCTCAGAGCCCCACAAGTCACCCCATCTTGGATTCCCCTATGTCTCTAGTTTAAAAAAATGCACAGGTTTGGTCGGTTTCCATAGGTGCCGGCTGAGCTAGAGGCCAAAATCTACGGGTAGGCACTCTGCAAAAAACAGCTCTGTTATCTTTAAAAAAATGTGATGTGTCCACGTTGCGTTTTGGGCCATTTCCTGTAGCGGTCACTAGGCCTACCCAATCAAGTGAGGTATCATTTTTATTGGGAGACTTGGGGGAACGCTGGGTGGAAGGAAATTTGTGGCTCCTCTCAGATTCCAGAACTTTCTGTCACCAAAATGTGAGGAAAACATGTTTTTTTAGCCAAATTTTGAGGTTTGCAAAGGATTCTGGGTAACAGAACCTGGACAGAGCCCCACAAGTCACCCCATCTTGGATTCCCCTAGGTCTCTAGTTTTAAAAAATGCACAGGTTTGGTAGGTTTCCCTAGGTGCCGGCTGAGCTAGAGGCCAAACTCTACAGGTAGGCACTTTGCAAAAAACACCTCTGTTTTCTTTCAAAAAATGTGATGTGTCCACGTTGCGTTTTGGGGCATTTCCTGTCGCGGGCGCTAGGCCTACCCACACAAGTGAGGTATCATTTTTATCGGGAGACTTGGGGGAACGCTGGGTGGGAGGAAATTTGTGGCTCCTCTCAGATTCCAGAACTTTCTGTCACCAAAATGTTTGGAAAACATGTTTTTTTAGCCAAATTTTGAGGTTTGCAAAGGATTCTGGGTAACAGAACCTGGTCAGAGCCCCACAAGTCACCCCATCTTGGATTCCCCTAGGTCTCTAGTTTTTAAAAAATGCACAGGTTTGGTAGGTTTCCCTAGGTGCCGGCTGAGCTAGAGGCCAAAATCTACAGGTAGGCACTTTGCAAAAAACACCTCTGTTTTCTTTAAATAAATGTGATGTGTCCACGTTGCGTTTTGGTGCATTTCCTGTTGCGGGCGCTAGGCCTACCCACACAAGTGAGGTATCATTTTTATCGGGAGACTTGGGGGAATGCTGGGTGGAAGGAAATTTGTGGCTCCTCTCTGATTCCAGAACTTTCTGTCACCAAAATGTGAGGAAAACATGTTTTTTTAGCCAAATGTCGAGGTTTCCAAAGGATTCTGAGTAACAGAACCTGGTCGGAGCCCCACAAGTCACCCCATCTTGGATTCCCCTAGGTCTCTAGTTTTCAAAAATGCACAGGTTTGGTAGGTTTCCCTAGGTGCCGGCTGAGCTAGAGGCCAAAGTCTACAGGTAGGCACTTTGCAAAAAACACCTCTGTTTTCTTTAAAAAAATGTGATGTGTGCACGTTGCGTTTTGGGGCATTTCCTGACGCGGGCGCTAGGCCTACCCACACAAGTGAGGTATAATTTGTATCGGGAGAGATGGGGGAACGCTGGGTGGAAGGAAATTTGTGGCTCCTCTCTGATTCCAAAACTTTCTGTCACCAAAATGTGAGGAAAATGTGTTCTTTTAGCCAAATGTTGAGGTTTGCAAAGGATTCTGGGTAACAGAACCTGGTCAGAGCCCCACAAGTCACCCCATCTTGGATTCCCCTAGGTCTCTAGTTTAAAAAAATGCACAGGTTTGGTCGGTTTCCATAGGTGCCGGCTGAGCTAGAGGCCAAAATCTACAGGTAGGCACTCTGCAAAAAACAGCTCTGTTATCTTTAAAAAAATGTGATGTGTCCACGTTGCGTTTTGGGCCATTTCCTGTAGCGGGCACTAGGCCTACCCACACAAGTGAGGTATCATTTTTATTGGGAGACTTGGGGGAACGCTGGGTGGAATGAAATTTGTGGCTCCTCTCAGATTCCAGAACTTTCTGTCACCAAAATGTGAGGAAAACATGTTTTTTTAGCCAAATTTTGAGGTTTGCAAAGGATTCTGGGTAACAGAACCTGGACAGAGCCCCAAAAGTCACCCCATCTTGGATTCCCCTAGGTCTCTAGTTTAAAAAAATGCACAGGTTTGGTAGGTTTCCCTAGGTGCCGGCTGAGCTAGAGGCCAAACTCTACAGGTAGGCACTTTGCAAAAAACACCTCTGTTTTCTTTAAAAAAATGTGATGTGTGCACGTTGCGTTTTGGGGCATTTCCTGACGCGGGCGCTAGGCCTACACACACAAGTTAGGTATCATTTTTATCGAGAGAGATGGGGGAACGCTGGGTGGAAGGAAATTTGTGGCTCCTCTCTGATTCCAGAACTTTCTGTCACCAAAATGTGAGGAAAACGTGTTTTTTTAGCCAAATGTTGAGGTTTGCAAAGGATTCTGGGTAACAGAACCTGGTCAGAGCCCCACAAGTCACCCCATCTTGGATTGCTCTAGGTCTCTAATTTTCAGAAATGCACAGGTTTGGTACGTTTCCCTAGGTGCCGGCTGAGCTAGAGGCCAAAATCTACAGGTAGGCACTTTGCAAAAAACACCTCTGTTTTCTTTCAAAAAATGTGATGTGTGCACGTTGCGTTTTGGGGCATTTCCTGACGCGGGCGCTAGGCCTACCCACACAAGTGAGGTATAATTTGTATCGGGAGAGATGGGGGAACGCTGGGTGGAAGGAAATTTGTGGCTCCTCTCTGATTCCAAAACTTTCTGTCACCAAAATGTGAGGAAAATGTGTTCTTTTAGCCAAATGTTGAGGTTTGCAAAGGATTCTGGGTAACAGAACCTGCTCAGAGCCCCACAAGTCACCCCATCTTGGATTCCCCTAGGTCTCTAGTTTAAAAAAATGCACAGGTTTGGTCGGTTTCCATAGGTGCCGGCTGAGCTAGAGGCCAAAATCTACAGGTAGGCACTCTGCAAAAAACAGCTCTGTTATCTTTAAAAAAATGTGATGTGTCCACGTTGCGTTTTGGGCCATTTCCTGTAGCGGGCACTAGGCCTACCCACACAAGTGAGGTATCATTTTTATTGGGAGACTTGGGGGAACGCTGTGTGGAAGGAAATTTGTGGCTCCTCTCAGATTCCAGAACTTTCTGTCACCAAAATATGAGGAAAACATGTTTTTTTAGCCAAATTTTGAGGTTTGCAAAGGATTCTGGGTAACAGAACCTGGACAGAGCCCCACAAGTCACCCCATCTTGGATTCCCCTAGGTCTCTAGTTTAAAAAAATGCACAGGTTTGGTAGGTTTCCCTAGGTGCCGGCTGAGCTAGAGGCCAAACTCTACAGGTAGGCACTTTGCAAAAAACACCTCTGTTTTCTTTCAAAAAATGTGATGTGTGCACTTTGCGGTTTGGGGCATTTCCTGACGCGGGCGCTAGGCCTACCCACACAAGTTAGGTATAATTTTTATCGGGAGAGATGGGGGAACGCTGGGTGGAAGGAAATTTGTGGCTCCTCTCTGATTCCAGAACTTTCTGTCACCAAAATGTGAGGAAAACGTGTTTTTTTAGCCAAATGTTGAGGTTTGCAAAGGATTCTGGGTAACAGAACCTGGTCAGAGCCCCACAAGTCACCCCATCTTGGATTGCTCTAGGTCTCTAATTTTCAGAAATGCACAGGTTTGGTACGTTTCGCTAGGTGCCGGCTAAGCTAGAGGCAAAAATCTACAGGTAGGCACTTTGCAAAAAACACCTCTGTTTTCTTTAAAAAAATGTGATGTGTCCACGTTGCGTTTTGGGGTATTTCCTGTCGTGGGCGCTAGGCCTACCCACACAGGTGAGGCATCATTTTTATCGGGAGACTTGGGGGAACGCTGGGTGGAAGGAAATTTGTGTCTCCTCTCTGATTCCAGAACTTTCTGTCACCAAAATGTGAGGAAAACATGTTTTTTTAGCCAAATTTCGAGGTTTCCAAAGGATTCTGAGTAACAGAACCTGGACAGAGCCCCACAAGTCACCCCATCTTGGATTCCCCTAGGTCTCTAGTTTAAAAAAATGCACAGGTTTGGTCGGTTTCCATAGGTGCCGGCTGAGCTAGAGGCCAAAATCTACAGGTAGGCACTCTGCAAAAAACAGCTCTGTTATCTTTAAAAAAATGTGATGTGTCCACGTTGCGTTTTGGGCCATTTCCTGTAGTGGGCACTAGGCCTACCCACACAAGTGAGGTATCATTTTTATTGAGAGACTTGGGGGAACGCTGGGTGGAAGGAAATTTGTGGCTCCTCTCAGATTCCAGAACTTTCTGTCACCAAAATGTGAGGAAAACATGTTTTTTTAGCCAAATTTTGAGGTTTGCAAAGGATTCTGGGTAACAGAACCTGGACAGAGCCCCACAAGTCACCCCATCTTGGATTCCCCTAGGTCTCTAGTTTTCAAAAATGCACAGGTTTGGTAGGTTTCCCTAGGTGCCGGCTGAGCTAGAGGCCAAACTCTACAGGTAGGCACTTTGCAAAAAACACCTCTGTTTTCTTTCAAAAAATGTGATGTGTCCACGTTGCGTTTTGGGGCATTTCCTGTCGCGGGCGCTAGGCCTACCCACACAAGTGAGGTATCATTTTTATCGGGAGACTTGGGGGAACGCTGGGTGGAAGGAAATTTGTGGCTCCTCTCAGATTCCAGAACTTTCTGCCACCAAAATGTGAGGAAAACATGTTTTTTTAGCCAAATTTTGAGGTTTCCAAAGGATTCTGAGTAACAGAACCTGGTCGGAGCCCCACAAGTCACCCCATCTTGGATTCCCCTAGGTCTCTAGTTTTCAAAAATGCACAGGTTTGGTAGGTTTCCCTAGGTGCCGGCTGAGCTAGAGGCCAAACTCTACAGGTAGGCACTTTGCAAAAAACACCTCTGTTTTCTTTCAAAAAATGTGATGTGTCCACGTTGCGTTTTGGGGCATTTCCTGTCGCGGGCGCTAGGCCTACCCACACAAGTGAGGTATCATTTTTATCGGGAGACTTGGGGGAACGCTGGGTGGAAGGAAATTTGTGGCTCCTCTCAGATTCCAGAACTTTCTGTCACCAAAATGTGAGGAAAACATGTTTTTTTAGCCAAATTTTGAGGTTTGCAAAGGATTCTGTGTAACAGGACCTGGTCAGAGCACCACAAGTCACCCCATCTTTGATTCCCCTAGGTCTCTAGTTTTAAAAAAATGCACAGGTTTGGTAGGTTTCCCTAGGTGCCGGCTGAGCTAGAGGCCAAAATCTACAGGTAGGCACTTTGCAAAAAACACCTCTGTTTTCTTTAAATAAATGTGATGTGTCCACGTTGCGTTTTGGTGCATTTCCTGTTGCGGGCGCTAGGCCTACCCACACAAGTGAGGTATCATTTTTATCGGGAGACTTGGGGGAACGCTGGGTGGAAGGAAATTTGTGGCTCCTCTCTGATTCCAGAACTTTCTGTCACCAAAATGTGAGGAAAACATGTTTTTTTAGCCAAATTTCGAGGTTTCCAAAGGATTCTGAGTAACAGAACCTGGTCGGAGCCCCACAAGTCACCCCATCTTGGATTCCCCTAGGTCTCTAGTTTTCAAAAATGCACAGGTTTGGTAGGTTTCCCTAGGTGCCGGCTGAGCTAGAGGCCAAAATCTACAGGTAGGCACTTTGCAAAAAACACCTCTGTTTTCTTTCAAAAAATGTGATGTGTGCACGTTGCGTTTTGGGGCATTTCCTGACGCGGGCGCTAGGCCTACCCACACAAGTGAGGTATAATTTGTATCGGGAGAGATGGGGGAACGCTGGGTGGAAGGAAATTTGTGGCTCCTCTCTGATTCCAAAACTTTCTGTCACCAAAATGTGAGGAAAATGTGTTCTTTTAGCCAAATGTTCAGGTTTGCAAAGGATTCTGGGTAACAGAACCTGGTCAGAGCCCCACAAGTCAACCCCATCTTGGATTCCCCTATGTCTCTAGTTTAAAAAAATGCACAGGTTTGGTCGGTTTCCATAGGTGCCGGCTGAGCTAGAGGCCAAAATCTACAGGTAGGCACTCTGCAAAAAACAGCTCTGTTATCTTTAAAAAAATGTGATATGTCCACGTTGCGTTTTGGGCCATTTCCTGTAGCGGGCGCTAGGCCTACCCACACAAGTGAGGTATCATTTCTATCGGGAGACTTGGGGGAACGCTGGGTGGAAGGAAATTTGTGGCTCCTCTCAGATTCCAGAACTTTCTGTCACCAAAATGTGAGGAAAACATGTTTTTTTAGCCAAATTTTGAGGTTTGCAAAGGATTCTGGGTAACAGAACCTGGACAGAGGCCCACAAGTCACCCCATCTTGGATTCCCCTAGGTCTCTAGTTTTCAAAAATGCACAGGTTTGGTAGGTTTCCCTAGGTGCCGGCTGAGCTAGAGGCCAAACTCTACAGGTAGGCACTTTGCAAAAAACACCTCTGTTTTCTTTCAAAAAATGTGATGTGTCCACGTTGCGTTTTGGGGCATTTCCTGTCGCGGGCGCTAGGCCTACCCACACAAGTGAGGTATCATTTTTATCGGGAGACTTGGGGGAACGCTGGGTGGAAGGAAATTTGTGGCTCCTCTCAGATTCCAGAACTTTCTGTCACCAAAATGTGAGGAAAACATGTTTTTTTAGCCAAATTTTGAGGTTTGCAAAGGATTCTGTGTAACAGGACCTGGTCAGAGCACCACAAGTCACCCCATCTTTGATTCCCCTAGGTCTCTAGTTTTAAAAAAATGCACAGGTTTGGTAGGTTTCCCTAGGTGCCGGCTGAGCTAGAGGCCAAAATCTACAGGTAGGCACTTTGCAAAAAACACCTCTGTTTTCTTTAAATAAATGTGATGTGTCCACGTTGCGTTTTGGTGCATTTCCTGTTGCGGGCGCTAGGCCTACCCACACAAGTGAGGTATCATTTTTATCGGGAGACTTGGGGGAACGCTGGGTGGAAGGAAATTTGTGGCTCCTCTCTGATTCCAGAACTTTCTGTCACCAAAATGTGAGGAAAACATGTTTTTTTAGCCAAATTTCGAGGTTTCCAAAGGATTCTGAGTAACAGAACCTGGTCGGAGCCCCACAAGTCACCCCATCTTGGATTCCCCTAGGTCTCTAGTTTTCAAAAATGCACAGGTTTGGTAGGTTTCCCTAGGTGCCGGCTGAGCTAGAGGCCAAAATCTACAGGTAGGCACTTTGCAAAAAACACCTCTGTTTTCTTTCAAAAAATGTGATGTGTGCACGTTGCGTTTTGGGGCATTTCCTGACGCGGGCGCTAGGCCTACCCACACAAGTGAGGTATAATTTGTATCGGGAGAGATGGGGGAACGCTGGGTGAAAGGAAATTTGTGGCTCCTCTCTGATTCCAAAACTTTCTGTCACCAAAATGTGAGGAAAATGTGTTCTTTTAGCCAAATGTTGAGGTTTGCAAAGGATTCTGGGTAACAGAACCTGGTCAGAGCCCCACAAGTCAACCCATCTTGGATTCCCCTAGGTCTCTAGTTTAAAAAAATGCACAGGTTTGGTTGGTTTCCATAGGTGCCGGCTGAGCTAGAGGCCAAAATCTACAGGTAGGCACTCTGCAAAAAACAGCTCTGTTATCTTTAAAAAAATGTGATGTGTCCACGTTGCGTTTTGGGCCATTTCCTGTAGCGGGCACTAGGCCTACCCACACAAGTGAGGTATCATTTTTATTGGGAGACTTGGGGGAACGCTGGGTGGAAGGAAATTTGTGGCTCCTCTCAGATTCCAGAACTTTCTGCCACCAAAATGTGAGGAAAATGTGTTCTTTTTGCCAAATGTTGAGGTTTGCAAAGGATTCTGGGTAACAGAACCTGGTCAGAGCCCCACAAGTCACCCCATCTTGGATTCCCCTAGGTCTCTAGTTTAAAAAAATGCACAGGTTTGGTCGGTTTCCATAGGTGCCGGCTGAGCTAGAGGCCAAAATCTACAGGTAGGCACTCTGCAAAAAACAGCTCTGTTATCTTTAAAAAAATGTGATGTGTCCACGTTGCGTTTTGGGCCATTTCCTGTAGCGGGCACTAGGCCTACCCACACAAGTGAGGTATCATTTTTATTGGGAGACTTGGGGGAACGCTGGGTGGAAGGAAATTTGTGGCTCCTCTCAGATTCCAGAACTTTCTGTCACCAAAATGTGAGGAAAACATGTTTTTTTAGCCAAATTTTGAGGTTTGCAAAGGATTCTGGGTAACAGAACCTGGACAGAGCCCCACAAGGCACCCCATCTTGGATTCCCCTAGGTCTCTAGTTTTCAAAAATGCACAGGTTTGGTAGGTTTCCCTAGGTGCCGGCTGAGCTAGAGGCCAAACTCTACAGGTAGGCACTTTGCAAAAAACACCTCTGTTTTCTTTCAAAAAATGTGATGTGTCCACGTTGCGTTTTGGGGCATTTCCTGTCGCGGGCGCTAGGCCTACCCACACAAGTGAGGTATCATTTTTATCGGGAGACTTGGGGGAACGCTGGGTGGAAGGAAATTTGTGGCTCCTCTCAGATTCCAGAACTTTCTGTCACCAAAATGTGAGGAAAACATGTTTTTTTAGCCAAATTTTGAGGTTTGCAAAGGATTCTGGGTAACAGAACCTGGACAGAGCCCCACAAGTCACCCCATCTTGGATTCCCCTCGGTCTCTAATTTTCAAAAATGCACAGGTTTGGTAGGTTTCCCTAGGTGCCGGCTGAGCTAGAGGCCAAACTCTACAGGTAGGCACTTTGCAAAAAACACCTCTGTTTTCTTTAAAAAAATGTGATGTGTCCACGTTGCGTTTTGGGGCATTTCCTGTCGCGGGCGCTAGGCCTACCCACACAAGTGAGGTATCATTTTTATCGGGAGACTTGGGGGAACGCTGGGCGGAAGGAAATTTGTGGCTCCTCTCTGATTCCAGAACTTTCTGTCACCAAAATGTGAGGAAAACATGTTTTTTTAGCCAAATTTCGAGGTTTCCAAAGGATTCTGAGTAACAGAACCTGGTCGGAGCCCCACAAGTCACCCCATCTTGGATTGCTCTAGGTCTCTAATTTTCAGAAATGCACAGGTTTGGTACGTTTCCCTAGGTGCCGGCTAAGCTAGAGGCAAAAATCTACAGGTAGGCACTTTGCAAAAAACACCTCTGTTTTCTTTAAAAAAATGTGATGTGTCCACGTTGCGTTTTGGGGTATTTCCTGTCGTGGGCGCTAGGCCTACCCACACAGGTGAGGCATCATTTTTATCGGGAGACTTGGGGGAACGCTGGGTGGAAGGACATTTGTGGCTCCTCTCTGATTCCAGAAATTTCTGTCACCAAAATGTGAGGAAAACATGTTTTTTTAGCCAAATTTCGAGGTTTCCAAAGGATTCTGAGTAACAGAACCTGGTTGGAGCCCCACAAGTCACCCCATCTTGGATTCCCCTAGGTCTCTAGTTTAAAAAAATGCACAGGTTTGGTCGGTTTCCATAGGTGCCGGCTGAGCTAGAGGCCAAAATCTACAGGTAGGCACTATGCAAAAAACAGCTCTGTTATCTTTAAAAAAATGTGATGTGTCCACGTTGCGTTTTGGGCCATTTCCTGTAGCGGGCACTAGGCCTACCCACACAAGTGAGGTATCATTTTTATTGGGAGACTTGGGGGAACGCTGGGTGGAAGGAAATTTGTGGCTCCTCTCAGATTCCAGAACTTTCTGTCACCAAAATGTGAGGAAAACATGTTTTTTTAGCCAAATTTTGAGATTTGCAAAGGATTCTGGGTAACAGAACCTGGACAGAGCCCCACAAGTCACCCCATCTTGGATTCCCCTAGGTCTCTAGTTTAAAAAAATGCACAGGTTTGGTAGGTTTCCCTAGGTGCCGGCTGAGCTAGAGGCCAAACTCTACAGGTAGGCACTTTGCAAAAAACACCTCTGTTTTCTTTCAAAAAATGTGATGTGTGCACGTTGCGTTTTGGGGCATTTCTTGATGGGGGCGCTAGGCCTACCCACACAAGTTAGGTATCATTTTTATCGGGAGAGATGGGGGAACGCTGGGTGGAAGGAAATTTGTGGCTCCTCTCTGATTCCAGAACTTTCTGTCACCAAAATGTGAGGAAAACGTGTTTTTTTAGCCAAATGTTGAGGTTTGCAAAGGATTCTGGGTAACAGAACATGGTCAGAGCCCCACAAGTCACCCCATCTTGGATTGCTCTAGGTCTCTAATTTTCAGAAATGCACAGGTTTGGTACGTTTCCCTAGGTGCCGGCTAAGCTAGAGGCAAAAATCTACAGGTAGGCACTTTGCAAAAAACACCTCTGTTTTCTTTAAAAAAATGTGATGTGTCCACGTTGCGTTTTGGGGTATTTCCTGTCGTGGGCGCTAGGCCTACCCACACAGGTGAGGCATCATTTTTATCGGGAGACTTGGGGGAACGCTGGGTGGAAGGAAATTTGTGGCTCCTCTCTGATTCCAGAACTTTCTGTCACCAAAATGTGAGGAAAACATGTTTTTTTAGCCAAATTTCGAGGTTTCCAAAGGATTCTGAGTAACAGAACCTGGTCGGAGCCCCACAAGTCACCCCATCTTGGATTCCCCTAGGTCTCTAGTTTTCAAAAATGCACAGGTTTGGTAGGTTTCCCTAGGTGCCGGCTGAGCTAGAGGCCAAAATCTACAGGTAGGCACTCTGCAAAAAACACCTCTGTTTTCTTTCAAAAAATGTGATGTGTGCACGTTGCATTTTGGGGCATTTCCTGACGCGGGCGCTAGGCCTCCCCACACAAGTGAGGTATAATTTGTATCGGGAGAGATGGGGGAACGCTGGGTGGAAGGCAATTTGTGGCTCCTCTCTGATTCCAAAACTTTCTGCCACCAAAATGTGAGGAAAATGTGTTCTTTTTGCCAAATGTTGAGGTTTGCAAAGGATTCTGGGTAACAGAACCTTGTCAGAGCCCCACAAGTCACCCCATCTTGGATTCCCCTAGGTCTCTAGTTTAAAAAAATGCACAGGTTTGGTCGGTTTCCATAGGTGCCGGCTGAGCTAGAGGCCAAAATCTACAGGTAGGCACTCTGCAAAAAACAGCTCTGTTATCTTTAAAAAAATGTGATGTGTCCACGTTGCGTTTTGGGCCATTTCCTGTAGCGGGCACTAGGCCTACCCACACAAGTGAGGTATCATTTTTATTGGGAGACTTGGGGGAACGCTGGGTGGAAGGAAATTTGTGGCTCCTCTCAGATTCCAGAACTTTCTGTCACCAAAATGTGAGGAAAACATGTTTTTTTAGCCAAATTTTGAGGTTTGCAAAGGATTCTGGGTAACAGACCCTGGACAGAGCCCCACAAGGCACCCCATCTTGGATTCCCCTAGGTCTCTAGTTTTCAAAAATGCACAGGTTTGGTAGGTTTCCCTAGGTGCCGGCTGAGCTAGAGGCCAAACTCTACAGGTAGGCACTTTGCAAAAAACACCTCTGTTATCTTTCAAAAAATGTGATGTGTCCACGTTGCGTTTTGGGGCATTTCCTGTCGCGGGCGCTAGGCCTACCCACACAAGTGAGGTATCATTTCTATCGGGAGACTTGGGGGAACGCTGGGTGGAAGGAAATTTGTGGCTCCTCTCAGATTCCAGAACTTTCTGTCACCAAAATGTGAGGAAAACATGTTTTTTTAGCCAAATTTTGAGGTTTGCAAAGGATTCTGTGTAACAGGACCTGGTCAGAGCACCACAAGTCACCCCATCTTTGATTCCCCTAGGTCTCTAGTTTTAAAAAAATGCACAGGTTTGGTAGGTTTCCCTAGGTGCCGGCTGAGCTAGAGGCCAAAATCTACAGGTAGGCACTTTGCAAAAAACACCTCTGTTTTCTTTAAATAAATGTGATGTGTCCACGTTGCGTTTTGGTGCATTTCCTGTTGCGGGCGCTAGGCCTACCCACACAAGTGAGGTATCATTTTTATCGGGAGACTTGGGGGAACGCTGGGTGGAAGGAAATTTGTGGCTCCTCTCTGATTCCAGAACTTTCTGTCACCAAAATGTGAGGAAAACATGTTTTTTTAGCCAAATTTCGAGGTTTCCAAAGGATTCTGAGTAACAGAACCTGGTCGGAGCCCCACAAGTCACCCCATCTTGGATTCCCCTAGGTCTCTAGTTTTCAAAAATGCACAGGTTTGGTAGGTTTCCCTAGGTGCCGGCTGAGCTAGAGGCCAAAATCTACAGGTAGGCACTTTGCAAAAAACACCTCTGTTTTCTTTCAAAAAATGTGATGTGTGCACGTTGCGTTTTGGGGCATTTCCTGACGCGGGCGCTAGGCCTACCCACACAAGTGAGGTATAATTTGTATCGGGAGAGATGGGGGAACGCTGGGTGGAAGGAAATTTGTGGCTCCTCTCTGATTCCAAAACTTTCTGTCACCAAAATGTGAGGAAAATGTGTTCTTTTAGCCAAATGTTCAGGTTTGCAAAGGATTCTGGGTAACAGAACCTGGTCAGAGCCCCACAAGTCAACCCCATCTTGGATTCCCCTATGTCTCTAGTTTAAAAAAATGCACAGGTTTGGTCGGTTTCCATAGGTGCCGGCTGAGCTAGAGGCCAAAATCTACAGGTAGGCACTCTGCAAAAAACAGCTCTGTTATCTTTAAAAAAATGTGATATGTCCACGTTGCGTTTTGGGCCATTTCCTGTAGCGGGCGCTAGGCCTACCCACACAAGTGAGGTATCATTTCTATCGGGAGACTTGGGGGAACGCTGGGTGGAAGGAAATTTGTGGCTCCTCTCAGATTCCAGAACTTTCTGTCACCAAAATGTGAGGAAAACATGTTTTTTTAGCCAAATTTTGAGGTTTGCAAAGGATTCTGGGTAACAGAACCTGGACAGAGGCCCACAAGTCACCCCATCTTGGATTCCCCTAGGTCTCTAGTTTTCAAAAATGCACAGGTTTGGTAGGTTTCCCTAGGTGCCGGCTGAGCTAGAGGCCAAACTCTACAGGTAGGCACTTTGCAAAAAACACCTCTGTTTTCTTTCAAAAAATGTGATGTGTCCACGTTGCGTTTTGGGGCATTTCCTGTCGCGGGCGCTAGGCCTACCCACACAAGTGAGGTATCATTTTTATCGGGAGACTTGGGGGAACGCTGGGTGGAAGGAAATTTGTGGCTCCTCTCAGATTCCAGAACTTTCTGTCACCAAAATGTGAGGAAAACATGTTTTTTTAGCCAAATTTTGAGGTTTGCAAAGGATTCTGTGTAACAGGACCTGGTCAGAGCACCACAAGTCACCCCATCTTTGATTCCCCTAGGTCTCTAGTTTTAAAAAAATGCACAGGTTTGGTAGGTTTCCCTAGGTGCCGGCTGAGCTAGAGGCCAAAATCTACAGGTAGGCACTTTGCAAAAAACACCTCTGTTTTCTTTAAATAAATGTGATGTGTCCACGTTGCGTTTTGGTGCATTTCCTGTTGCGGGCGCTAGGCCTACCCACACAAGTGAGGTATCATTTTTATCGGGAGACTTGGGGGAACGCTGGGTGGAAGGAAATTTGTGGCTCCTCTCTGATTCCAGAACTTTCTGTCACCAAAATGTGAGGAAAACATGTTTTTTTAGCCAAATTTCGAGGTTTCCAAAGGATTCTGAGTAACAGAACCTGGTCGGAGCCCCACAAGTCACCCCATCTTGGATTCCCCTAGGTCTCTAGTTTTCAAAAATGCACAGGTTTGGTAGGTTTCCCTAGGTGCCGGCTGAGCTAGAGGCCAAAATCTACAGGTAGGCACTTTGCAAAAAACACCTCTGTTTTCTTTCAAAAAATGTGATGTGTGCACTTTGCGTTTTGGGGCATTTCCTGACGCGGGCGCTAGGCCTACCCACACAAGTGAGGTATAATTTGTATCGGGAGAGATGGGGGAACGCTGGGTGGAAGGAAATTTGTGGCTCCTCTCTGATTCCAAAACTTTCTGTCACCAAAATGTGAGGAAAATGTGTTCTTTTAGCCAAATGTTCAGGTTTGCAAAGGATTCTGGGTAACAGAACCTGGTCAGAGCCCCACAAGTCAACCCCATCTTGGATTCCCCTAGGTCTCTAGTTTAAAAAAATGCACAGGTTTGGTAGGTTTCCCTAGGTGCCGGCTGAGCTAGAGGCCAAACTCTACAGGTAGGCACTTTGCAAAAAACACCTCTGTTTTCTTTCAAAAAATGTGATGTGTGCACTTTGCGTTTTGGGGCATTTCCTGACGCGGGCGCTAGGCCTACCCACACAAGTTAGGTATAATTTGTATCGGGAGAGATGGGGGAACGCTGGGTGGAAGGAAATTTGTGGCTCCTCTCTGATTCCAGAACTTTCTGTCACCAAAATGTGAGGAAAATGTGTTTTTTTAGCCAAATGTTGAGGTTTGCAAAGGATTCTGGGTAACAGAACCTGGTCAGAGCCCCACAAGTCACCCCATCTTGGATTGCTCTAGGTCTCTAATTTTCAGAAATGCACAGGTTTGGTACGTTTCCCTAGGTGCCTGCTAAGCTAGAGGCAAAAATCTACAGGTAGGCACTTTGCAAAAAACACCTCTGTTTTCTTTAAAAAAATGTGATGTGTCCACGTTGCGTTTTGGGCCATTTCCTGTAGCGGGCACTAGGCCTACCCACACAAGTGAGGTATCATTTTTATTGGGAGACTTGGGGGAACGCTGGGTGGAAGGAAATTTGTGGCTCCTCTCGGATTCCATAACTTTCTGTCACCAAAATGTGAGGAAAATGTGTTTTTTTAGCCAAATGTTGAGGTTTGCAAAGGATTCTGGGTAACAGAACTTGGTCAGAGCCCCACAAGTCACCCCATCTTGGATTCCTCTAGGTCTCTAATTTTCAAAAATGCACAGGTTTGGTAGGTTATCCTAGGTGCCGGCTGAGCTAGAGGCCAAAATCTACAGGTAGGCACTTTGCAAAAAACACCTCTGTTTTCTTTAAAAAAATGTGATGTGTCCATGTTGCGTTTTGGGGCATTTCCTGTAGCGGGCGCTAGGCCTATCCACACAAGTGTGGTATCATTTTTATCGTGAGACTTGGGGAAACGCTGGGTGGAAGGAAATTCGGGGGTCCTTTCTGATTCCAGAACTTTCTGTCACCAAAATGTGAGGAAAATGTGTTTTTTTAGCCAAATGTTGTGGTTTGCAAAGGATTCTGGGTAACAGAACCTGGTCAGAGCCCCACAAGTCACCCAATCTTGGATTCCCCTAGGTCTCTAGTTTTCAAAAATGCACAGGTATGGTAGGTTTCCCCAGGTGCCGGCAGAGCTAGAGGCCAAAATCTACAGGTAGGCACTTTGCAAAAAACAACTCTGTTTTCTTTCAAAAAATGTGACGTGTCCACATTGCATTTTGGGGCATTTCCTGTCGCGGGCGCTAGGCCTACCCACACAAGTGTGGTATCATTTTTATCGGGCAACTTGGGGGAACGCTGGGTGGAAGGACATTTGGAGCTCCTCTCAGATTCCAGAACTTTCTGTCACCAAAATGTGAAGACAAATGTGTTTTTTTAGCCAACTTTTGAGGTTTGCAAAGGATTCTGGGTAACAGAACCTGGTCAGAGCCCCACAAGTCACCCCATCTTGGATTCCCCTAGATCTCTAATTTTCAAAAATGCACAGGTTTGGTAGGTTTCCCTAGGTGTCGGCTGAGCTAGAGGCCAAAATCTACAGGTAAGCACTTTCCAACAAACACCTCTGTTTTCTTTCAAAAAATTTGATGTGTCCACGTTGCGTTTTGGGGCATTTCCTGTCGCGAACGCTAGGCCTACCCACACAAGTGAGGTATCATTTTTATCAGGCGACTTGGGGGAACGCTGGGTGGAAGGAAATTTGTGGCTCCTCTCAGATTCCAGAACTTTCTGTCACCAAAATGTGAGGAAAACATGTTTTTTTAGCCAAATTTTGAGGTTTGCAAAGGATTCTGGGTAACAGAACCTGGACAGAGCCCCACAAGTCACCCCATCTTGGATTCCCCTAGGTCTCTAGTTTTAAAAAATGCACAGGTTTGGTAGGTTTCCCTAGGTGCCGGCTGAGCTAGAGGCCAAACTCTACAGGTAGGCACTTTGCAAAAAACACCTCTGTTTTCTTTCAAAAAATGTGATGTGTCCACGTTGCGTTTTGGGGCATTTCCTGTCGCGGGCGCTAGGCCTACCCACACAAGTGAGGTATCATTTTTATCGGGAGACTTGGGGGAACGCTGGGTGGAAGCAAATTTGTGGCTCCTCTCAGATTCCAGAACTTTCTGTCACCAAAATGTGAGGAAAACATGTTTTTTTAGCCAAATTTTGAGGTTTGCAAAGGATTCTGGGTAACAGAACCTGGACAGAGGCCCACAAGTCACCCCATCTTGGATTCCCCTAGGTCTCTAGTTTTCAAAAATGCACAGGTTTGGTAGGTTTCCCTAGGTGCCGGCTGAGCTAGAGGCCAAACTCTACAGGTAGGCACTTTGCAAAAAACACCTCTGTTTTCTTTCAAAAAATGTGATGTGTCCACGTTGCGTTTTGGGGCATTTCCTGTCGCGGGCGCTAGGCCTACCCACACAAGTGAGGTATCATTTTTATCGGGAGACTTGGGGGAACGCTGGGTGGAAGGAAATTTGTGGCTCCTCTCAGATTCCAGAACTTTCTGTCACCAAAATGTGAGGAAAACATGTTTTTTTAGCCAAATTTTGAGGTTTGCAAAGGATTCTGTGTAACAGGACCTGGTCAGAGCACCACAAGTCACCCCATCTTTGATTCCCCTAGGTCTCTAGTTTTAAAAAAATGCACAGGTTTGGTAGGTTTCCCTAGGTGCCGGCTGAGCTAGAGGCCAAAATCTACAGGTAGGCACTTTGCAAAAAACACCTCTGTTTTCTTTAAATAAATGTGATGTGTCCACGTTGCGTTTTGGTGCATTTCCTGTTGCGGGCGCTAGGCCTACCCACACAAGTGAGGTATCATTTTTATCGGGAGACTTGGGGGAACGCTGGGTGGAAGGAAATTTGTGGCTCCTCTCTGATTCCAGAACTTTCTGTCACCAAAATGTGAGGAAAACATGTTTTTTTAGCCAAATTTCGAGGTTTCCAAAGGATTCTGAGTAACAGAACCTGGTCGGAGCCCCACAAGTCACCCCATCTTGGATTCCCCTAGGTCTCTAGTTTTCAAAAATGCACAGGTTTGGTAGGTTTCCCTAGGTGCCGGCTGAGCTAGAGGCCAAAATCTACAGGTAGGCACTTTGCAAAAAACACCTCTGTTTTCTTTCAAAAAATGTGATGTGTGCACTTTGCGTTTTGGGGCATTTCCTGACGCGGGCGCTAGGCCTACCCACACAAGTGAGGTATAATTTGTATCGGGAGAGATGGGGGAACGCTGGGTGGAAGGAAATTTGTGGCTCCTCTCTGATTCCAAAACTTTCTGTCACCAAAATGTGAGGAAAATGTGTTCTTTTAGCCAAATGTTCAGGTTTGCAAAGGATTCTGGGTAACAGAACCTGGTCAGAGCCCCACAAGTCAACCCCATCTTGGATTCCCCTAGGTCTCTAGTTTAAAAAAATGCACAGGTTTGGTCGGTTTCCATAGGTGCCGGCTGAGCTAGAGGCCAAAATCTACAGGTAGGCACTCTGCAAAAAACAGCTCTGTTATCTTTAAAAAAATGTGATGTGTCCACGTTGCGTTTTGGGCCATTTCCTGTAGCGGGCACTAGGCCTACCCACACAAGTGAGGTATCATTTTTATTGGGAGACTTGGGGGAACGCTGGGTGGAAGGAAATTTGTGGCTCCTCTCAGATTCCAGAACTTTCTGTCACCAAAATATGAGGAAAACATGTTTTTTTAGCCAAATTTTGAGGTTTGCAAAGGATTCTGGGTAACAGAACCTGGACAGAGCCCCACAAGTCACCCCATCTTGGATTACCCTAGGTCTCTAGTTTAAAAAAATGCACAGGTTTGGTAGGTTTCCCTAGGTGCCGGCTGAGCTAGAGGCCAAACTCTACAGGTAGGCACTTTGCAAAAAACACCTCTGTTTTCTTTCAAAAAATGTGATGTGTGCACTTTGCGTTTTGGGGCATTTCCTGACGCGGGCGCTAGGCCTACCCACACAAGTTAGGTATAATTTTTATCGGGAGAGATGGGGGAACGCTGGGTGGAAGGAAATTTGTGGCTCCTCTCTGATTCCAGAACTTTCTGTCACCAAAATGTGAGGAAAATGTGTTTTTTTAGCCAAATGTTGAGGTTTGCAAAGGATTCTGGGTAACAGAACCTGGTCAGAGCCCCACAAGTCACCCCATCTTGGATTGCTCTAGGTCTCTAATTTTCAGAAATGCACAGGTTTGGTACGTTTCCCTAGGTGCCTGCTAAGCTAGAGGCAAAAATCTACAGGTAGGCACTTTGCAAAAAACACCTCTGTTTTCTTTAAAAAAATGTGATGTGTCCACGTTGCATTTTGGGCCATTTCCTGTAGCGGGCACTAGGCCTACCCACACAAGTGAGGTATCATTTTTATTGGGAGACTTGGGGGAACGCTGGGTGGAAGGAAATTTGTGGCTCCTCTCAGATTCCAGAACTTTCTGTCACCAAAATGTGAGGAAAACATGTTTTTTTAGCCAAATTTTGAGGTTTGCAAAGGATTCTGGGTAACAGAACCTGGACAGAGCCCCACAAGTCACCCCATCTTGGATTCCCCTAGGTCTCTAGTTTTAAAAAATGCACAGGTTTGGTAGGTTTCCCTAGGTGCCGGCTGAGCTAGAGGCCAAACTCTACAGGTAGGCACTTTGCAAAAAACACCTCTGTTTTCTTTCAAAAAATGTGATGTGTCCACGTTGCGTTTTGGGGCATTTCCTGTCGCGGGCGCTAGGCCTACCCACACAAGTGAGGTATCATTTTTATCGGGAGACTTGGGGGAACGCTGGGTGGAAGCAAATTTGTGGCTCCTCTCTGATTCCAGAACTTTCTGTCACCAAAATGTGAGGAAAACGTGTTTTTTTAGCCAAATGTTGAGGTTTGCAAAGGATTCTGGGTAACAGAACCTGGTCAGAGCCCCACAAGTCACCCCATCTTGGATTGCTCTAGGTCTCTAATTTTCAGAAATGCACAGGTTTGGTACGTTTCCCTAGGTGCCTGCTAAGCTAGAGGCAAAAATCTACAGGTAGGCACTTTGCAAAAAACACCTCTGTTTTCTTTAAAAAAATGTGATGTGTCCACGTTGCGTTTTGGGCCATTTCCTGTAGCGGGCACTAGGCCTACCCACACAAGTGAGGTATCATTTTTATTGGGAGACTTGGGGGAACGCTGGGTGGAAGGAAATTTGTGGCTCCTCTCTGATTCCAGAACTTTCTGTCACCAAAATGTGAGGAAAACATGTTTTTTTAGCCAAATTTTGAGGTTTGCAAAGGATTCTGGGTAACAGAACCTGGACAGAGCCCCACAAGTCACCCCATCTTGGATTCCCCTAGGTCTCTAGTTTTAAAAAATGCACAGGTTTGGTAGGTTTCCCTAGGTGCCGGCTGAGCTAGAGGCCAAACTCTACAGGTAGGCACTTTGCAAAAAACACCTCTGTTTTCTTTCAAAAAATGTGATGTGTCCACGTTGCATTTTGGGGCATTTCCTGTCGCGGGCGCTAGGCCTACCCACACAAGTGAGGTATAATTTTTATCGGGAGACTTGGGGGAACGCTGGGTGGAAGGAAATTTGTGGCTCCTCTCAGATTCCAGAACTTTCTGCCACCAAAATGTGAGGAAAACATGTTTTTTTAGCCAAATTTTGAGGTTTCCAAAGGATTCTGAGTAACAGAACCTGGTCGGAGCCCCACAAGTCACCCCATCTTGGATTCCCCTAGGTCTCTAGTTTTCAAAAATGCACAGGTTTGGTAGGTTTCCCTAGGTGCCGGCTGAGCTAGAGGCCAAAATCTACAGGTAGGCACTTTGCAAAAAACACCTCTGTTTTCTTTCAAAAAATGTGATGTGTGCACGTTGCGTTTTGGGGCATTTCCTGACGCGGGCGCTAGGCCTACCTACACAAGTGAGGTATAATTTTTATCGGGAGACATGGGGGAACGCTGGGTGGAAGGAAATTTGTGGCTCCTCTCTGAATCCAGAACTTTCTGTCACCAAAATGTGAGGAAAATGTGTTTTTTTTAGCCAAATGTTGAGGTTTGCAAAGGATTCTGGGTAACAGAACCTGGTCAGAGCCCCACAAGTCACCCCATCTTGGATTCCCCTAGGTCTCTAGTTTTCAAAAATGCACAGGTTTGGTAGGTTTCCCTAGGTGCCGGCTGAGCTAGAGGCCAAACTCTACAGGTAGGCACTTTGCAAAAAACACCTCTGTTTTCTTTCAAAAAATGTGATGTGTCCACGTTGCGTTTTGGGGCATTTCCTGTCGCGGGCGCTAGTCCTACCCACACAAGTGAGGTATCATTTTTATCGGGAGACTTGGGGGAACGCTGGGTGGAAGGAAATTTGTGGCTCCTCTCAGATTCCAGAACTTTCTGTCACCAAAATGTGAGGAAAACATGTTTTTTTAGCCAAATTTTGAGGTTTGCAAAGGATTCTGTGTAACAGAACCTGGTCAGAGCCCCACAAGTCACCCCATCTTGGATTCCCCTAGGACTCTAGTTTTTAAAAAATGCACAGGTTTGGTAGGTTTCCCTAGGTGCCGGCTGAGCTAGAGGCCAAAATCTACAGGTAGGCACTTTGCAAAAAACACCTTTGTTTTCTTTAAATAAATGTGATGTGTGCACGTTGCGTTTTGGGGCATTTCCTGATGCGGGCGCTAGGCCTACCCACACAAGTGAGGTATAATTTGTATCGGGAGAGATGGGGGAACGCTGGGTGGAAGGAAATTTGTGGCTCCTCTCTGATTCCAAAACTTTCTGTCACCAAAATGTGAGGAAAATGTGTTCTTTTAGCCAAATTTTGAGGTTTGCAAAGGATTCTGGGTAACAGAACCTGGTCAGAGCCCCACAAGTCACCCCATCTTGGATTCCCCTAGGTCTCTAGTTGAAAAAAATGCACAGGTTTGGTCGGTTTCCATAGGTGCCGGCTGAGCTAGAGGCCAAAATCTACGGGTAGGCACTCTGCAAAAAACAGCTCTGTTATCTTTAAAAAAATGTGATGTGTCCACGTTGCGTTTTGGGCCATTTCCTGTAGCGGGCACTAGGCCTACCCAATCAAGTGAGGTATCATTTTTATTGGGAGACTTGGGGGAACGCTGGGTGGAAGGAAATTTGTGGCTCCTCTTAGATTCCAGGTCTTTCTGTCACCAAAATGTGAGGAAAACATGTTTTTTTAGCCAAATTTTGAGGTTTGCAAAGGATTCTGGGTAACAGAACCTGGACAGAGCCCCACAAGTCACCCCATCTTGGATTCCCCTAGGTCTCTAGTTTTCAAAAATGCACAGGTTTGGTAGGTTTCCCTAGGTGCCGGCTGAGCTAGAGGCCAAACTCTACAGGTAGGCACTTTGCAAAAAACACCTCTGTTTTCTTTCAAAAAATGTGATGTGTCCACGTTGCGTTTTGGGGCATTTCCTGTCGCGGGCGCTAGGCCTACCCACACAAGTGAGGTATCATTTTTATCGGGAGACTTGGGGGAACGCTGGGTGGAAGGAAATTTGTGGCTCCTCTCAGATTCCAGAACTTTCTGTCACCAAAATGAGTGGAAAACATGTTTTTTTAGCCAAATTTTGAGGTTTGCAAAGGATTCTGTGTAACAGAACCTGGTCAGAGCCCCACAAGTCACCCCATCTTGGATTCCCCTAGGTCTCTAGTTTTTAAAAAATGCACAGGTTTGGTAGGTTTCCCTAGGTGCCGGCTGAGCTAGAGGCCAAAATCTACAGGTAGGCACTTTGCAAAAAACACCTCTGTTTTCTTTAAATAAATGTGATGTGTGCACGTTGCGTTTTGGTGCATTTCCTGTTGCGGGCGCTAGGCCTACCCACACAAGTGAGGTATCATTTTTATCGGGAGACTTGGGGGAATGCTGGGTGGAAGGAAATTTGTGGCTCCTCTCTGATTCCAGACCTTTCTGTCACCAAAATGTGAGGAAAACATGTTTTTTTAGCCAAATTTCGAGGTTTCCAAAGGATTCTGAGTAACAGAACCTGGTCGGAGCCCCACAAGTCACCCCATCTTGGATTCCCCTAGGTCTCTAGTTTTCAAAAATGCACAGGTTTGGTAGGTTTCCCTAGGTGCCGGCTGAGCTAGAGGCCAAAATCTACAGGTAGGCACTTTGCAAAAAACACCTCTGTTTTCTTTCAAAAAATGTGATGTGTGCACATTGCGTTTTGGGGCATTTCCTGACGCGGGCGCTAGGCCTACCCACACAAGTGAGGTATAATTTGTATCGGGAGAGATGGGGGAACGCTGGGTGGAAGGAAATTTGTGGCTCCTCTCTGATTCCAAAACTTTCTGTCACCAAAATGTGAGGAAAATGTGTTCTTTTAGCCAAATGTTGAGGTTTGCAAAGGATTCTGGGTAACAGAACCTGGTCAGAGCCCCACAAGTCACCCCATCTTGGATTCCCCTAGGTCTCTAGTTTAAAAAAATGCACATGTTTGGTCGGTTTCCATAGGTGCCGGCTGAGCTAGAGGCCAAAATCTACAGGTAGGCACTCTGCAAAAAACAGCTCTGTTATCTTTAAAAAAATGTGATGTGTCCACGTTGCGTTTTGGGCCATTTCCTGTAGCGGGCACTAGGCCTACCCACACAAGTGAGGTATCATTTTTATTGGGAGACTTGGGGGAATGCTGGGTGGAAGGAAATTTGTGGCTCCTCTCAGATTCCAGAACTTTCTGTCACCAAAATGTGAGGAAAACATGTTTTTTTAGCCAAATTTTGAGGTTTGCAAAGGATTCTGGGTAACAGAACCTGGACAGAGCCCCACAAGTCACCCCATCTTGGATTTCCCTAGGTCTCTAGTTTTCAAAAATGCACAGGTTTGGTAGGTTTCCCTAGGTGCCGGCTGAGCTAGAGGCCAAATTCTACAGGTAGGCACTTTGCAAAAAACACCTCTGTTTTCTTTAAAAAAATGTGATGTGTGCACGTTGCGTTTTGGGGCATTTCCTGATGCGGGCGCTAGGCCTACACACACAAGTTAGGTATAATTTTTATCGAGAGAGATGGGGGAACGCTGGGTGGAAGGAAATTTGTGGCTCCTCTCTGATTCCAGAACTTTCTGTCACCAAAATGTGAGGAAAACGTGTTTTTTTAGCCAAATGTTGAGGTTTGCAAAGGATTCTGGGTAACAGAACCTGGTCAGAGCCCCACAAGTCACCCCATCTTGGATTGCTCTAGGTCTCTAATTTTCAGAAATGCACAGGTTTGGTACGTTTCCCTAGGTGCCGGCTAAGCTAGAGGCAAAAATCTACAGGTAGGCACTTTGCAAAAAACACCTCTGTTTTCTTTAAAAAAATGTGATGTGTCCACGTTGCGTTTTGGGGTATTTCCTGTCGTGGGCGCTAGGACTACCCACACAGGTGAGGCATCATTTTTATCGGGAGACTTGGGGGAACGCTGGGTGGAAGGAAATTTGTGGCTCCTCTCTGATTCCAGAACTTTCTGTCACCAAAATGTGAGGAAAACATGTTTTTTTAGCCAAATTTCGAGGTTTCCAAAGGATTCTGAGTAACAGAACCTGGTCGGAGCCCCACAAGTCACCCCATCTTGGATTCCCCTAGGTCTCTAGTTTTCAAAAATGCACAGGTTTGGTAGGTTTCCCTAGGTGCCGGCTGAGCTAGAGGCCAAAATCTACAGGTAGGACCTTTGCAAAAAACACCTCTGTTTTCTTTCAAAAAATGTGATGTGTGCACGTTGCGTTTTGGGGCATTTCCTGACGCGGGCGCTAGGCCTACCCACACAAGTGAGGTATAATTTGTATCGGGAGAGATGGGGGAACGCTGGGTGGAAGGAAATTTGTGGCTCCTCTCTGATTCCAAAACTTTCTGTCACCAAAATGTGAGGAAAATGTGTTCTTTTAGCCAAATGTTGAGGTTTGCAAAGGATTCTGGGTAACAGAACCTGCTCAGAGCCCCACAAGTCACCCCATCTTGGATTCCCCTAGGTCTCTAGTTTAAAAAAATGCACAGGTTTGGTCGGTTTCCACAGGTGCCGGCTGAGCTAGAGGCCAAAATCTACAGGTAGGCACTCTGCAAAAAACAGCTCTGTTATCTTTAAAAAAATGTGATGTGTCCACGTTGCGTTTTGGGCCATTTCCTGTAGCGGGCACTAGGCCTACCCACACAAGTGAGGTATCATTTTTATTGAGAGACTTGGGGGAACGCTGGGTGGAAGGAAATTTGTGGCTCCTCTCAGATTCCAGAACTTTCTGTCACCAAAATGTGAGGAAAACATGTTTTTTTAGCCAAATTTTGAGGTTTGCAAAGGATTCTGGGTAACAGAACCTGGACAGAGCCCCACAAGTCACCCCATCTTGGATTCCCCTAGGTCTCTAGTTTTCAAAAATGCACAGGTTTGGTAGGTTTCCCTAGGTGCCGGCTGAGCTAGAGGCCAAACTCTACAGGTAGGCACTTTGCAAAAAACACCTCTGTTTTCTTTAAAAAAATGTGATGTGTCCACGTTGCGTTTTGGGGCATTTCCTGTCGCGGGCGCTAGGCCTACCCACACAAGTGAGGTATCATTTTTATCGGGAGACTTGGGGGAACGCTGGGTGGAAGGAAATTTGTGGCTCCTCTCAGATTCCAGAACTTTCTGCCACCAAAATGTGAGGAAAACATGTTTTTTTAGCCAAATTTTGAGGTTTCCAAAGGATTCTGAGTAACAGAACCTGGTCGGAGCCCCACAAGTCACCCCATCTTGGATTCCCCTAGGTCTCTAGTTTTCAAAAATGCACAGGTTTGGTAAGTTTCCCTAGGTGCCGGCTGAGCTAGAGGCCAAACTCTACAGGTAGGCACTTTGCAAAAAACACCTCTGTTTTCTTTCAAAAAATGTGATGTGTCCACGTTGCGTTTTGGGGCATTTCCTGTCGCGGGCGCTAGGCCTACCCACACAATTGAGGTATCATTTTTATCGGGAGACTTGGGGGAACGCTGTGTGGAAGGAAATTTGTGGCTCCTCTCAGATTCCAGAACTTTCTGTCACCAAAATGTGAGGAAAACATGTTTTTTTAGCCAAATTTTGAGGTTTGCAAAGGATTCTGGGTAACAGAACCTGGACAGAGCCCCACAAGTCACCCCATCTTGGATTCCCCTAGGTCTCTAGTTTAAAAAAATGCACAGGTTTGGTAGGTTTCCCTAGGTGCCGGCTGAGCTAGAGGCCAAACTCTACAGGTAGGCACTTTGCAAAAAACACCTCTGTTTTCTTTCAAAAAATGTGATGTGTGCACTTTGCGTTTTGGGGCATTTCCTGACGCGGGCGCTAGGCCTACCCACACAAGTTAGGTATAATTTTTATCGGGAGAGATGGGGGAACGCTGGGTGGAAGGAAATTTGTGGCTCCTCTCTGATTCCAGAACTTTCTGTCACCAAAATGTGAGGAAAATGTGTTTTTTTAGCCAAATGTTGAGGTTTGCAAAGGATTCTGGGTAACAGAACCTGGTCAGAGCCCCACAAGTCACCCCATCTTGGATTGCTCTAGGTCTCTAATTTTCAGAAATGCACAGGTTTGGTACGTTTCCCTAGGTGTCGGCTAAGCTAGAGGCAAAAATTTACAGGTAGGCACTTTGCAAAAAACACCTCTGTTTTCTTTAAAAAAATGTGATGTGTCCACGTTGCGTTTTGGGGTATTTCCTGTCGTGGGCGCTAGGCCTACCCACACAGGTGAGGCATCATTTTTATCGGGAGACTTGGGGGAACGCTGGGTGGAAGGAAATTTGTGGCTCCTCTCTGATTCCAGAACTTTCTGTCACCAAAATGTGAGGAAAACATGTTTTTTTAGCCAAATTTCGAGGTTTCCAAAGGATTCTGAGTAACAGAACCTGGTCGGAGCCCCACAAGTCACCCCATCTTGGATTCCCCTAGGTCTCTAGTTTTCAAAAATGCACAGGTTTGGTAGGTTTCCCTAGGTGCCGGCTGAGCTAGAGGCCAAAATCTACAGGTAGGCACTTTGCAAAAAACACCTCTGTTTTCTTTCAAAAAATGTGATGTGTGCACGTTGCGTTTTGGGGCATTTCCTGACGCGGGCGCTAGGCCTACCCACACAAGTGAGGTATAATTTGTATCGGGAGAGATGGGGGAACGCTGGGTGGAAGGAAATTTGTGACTCCTCTCTGATTCCAAAACTTTCTGTCACCAAAATGTGAGGAAAATGTGTTCTTTTAGCCAAATGTTGAGGTTTGCAAAGGATTCTGGGTAACAGAACCTGCTCAGAGCCCCACAAGTCACCCCATCTTGGATTCCCCTATGTCTCTAGTTTAAAAAAATGCACAGGTTTGGTCGGTTTCCATAGGTGCCGGCTGAGCTAGAGGCCAAAATCTACGGGTAGGCACTCTGCAAAAAACAGCTCTGTTATCTTTAAAAAAATGTGATGTGTCCACGTTGCGTTTTGGGCCATTTCCTGTAGCGGTCACTAGGCCTACCCAATCAAGTGAGGTATCATTTTTATTGGGAGACTTGGGGGAACGCTGGGTGGAAGGAAATTTGTGGCTCCTCTCAGATTCCAGAACTTTCTGTCACCAAAATGTGAGGAAAACATGTTTTTTTAGCCAAATTTTGAGGTTTGCAAAGGATTCTGGGTAACAGAACCTGGACAGAGCCCCACAAGTCACCCCATCTTGGATTCCCCTAGGTCTCTAGTTTTAAAAAATGCACAGGTTTGGTAGGTTTCCCTAGGTGCCGGCTGAGCTAGAGGCCAAACTCTACAGGTAGGCACTTTGCAAAAAACACCTCTGTTTTCTTTCAAAAAATGTGATGTGTCCACGTTGCGTTTTGGGGCATTTCCTGTCGCGGGCGCTAGGCCTACCCACACAAGTGAGGTATCATTTTTATCGGGAGACTTGGGGGAACGCTGGGTGGGAGGAAATTTGTGGCTCCTCTCAGATTCCAGAACTTTCTGTCACCAAAATGTTTGGAAAACATGTTTTTTTAGCCAAATTTTGAGGTTTGCAAAGGATTCTGGGTAACAGAACCTGGTCAGAGCCCCACAAGTCACCCCATCTTGGATTCCCCTAGGTCTCTAGTTTTTAAAAAATGCACAGGTTTGGTAGGTTTCCCTAGGTGCCGGCTGAGCTAGAGGCCAAAATCTACAGGTAGGCACTTTGCAAAAAACACCTCTGTTTTCTTTAAATAAATGTGATGTGTCCACGTTGCGTTTTGGTGCATTTCCTGTTGCGGGCGCTAGGCCTACCCACACAAGTGAGGTATCATTTTTATCGGGAGACTTGGGGGAATGCTGGGTGGAAGGAAATTTGTGGCTCCTCTCTGATTCCAGAACTTTCTGTCACCAAAATGTGAGGAAAACATGTTTTTTTAGCCAAATGTCGAGGTTTCCAAAGGATTCTGAGTAACAGAACCTGGTCGGAGCCCCACAAGTCACCCCATCTTGGATTCCCCTAGGTCTCTAGTTTTCAAAAATGCACAGGTTTGGTAGGTTTCCCTAGGTGCCGGCTGAGCTAGAGGCCAAAGTCTACAGGTAGGCACTTTGCAAAAAACACCTCTGTTTTCTTTAAAAAAATGTGATGTGTGCACGTTGCGTTTTGGGGCATTTCCTGACGCGGGCGCTAGGCCTACCCACACAAGTGAGGTATAATTTGTATCGGGAGAGATGGGGGAACGCTGGGTGGAAGGAAATTTGTGGCTCCTCTCTGATTCCAAAACTTTCTGTCACCAAAATGTGAGGAAAATGTGTTCTTTTAGCCAAATGTTGAGGTTTGCAAAGGATTCTGGGTAACAGAACCTGGTCAGAGCCCCACAAGTCACCCCATCTTGGATTCCCCTAGGTCTCTAGTTTAAAAAAATGCACAGGTTTGGTCGGCTTCCATAGGTGCCGGCTGAGCTAGAGGCCAAAATCTACAGGTAGGCACTCTGCAAAAAACAGCTCTGTTATCTTTAAAAAAATGTGATGTGTCCACGTTGCGTTTTGGGCCATTTCCTGTAGCGGGCACTAGGCCTACCCACACAAGTGAGGTATCATTTTTATTGGGAGACTTGGGGGAACGCTGGGTGGAATGAAATTTGTGGCTCCTCTCAGATTCCAGAACTTTCTGTCACCAAAATGTGAGGAAAACATGTTTTTTTAGCCAAATTTTGAGGTTTGCAAAGGATTCTGGGTAACAGAACCTGGACAGAGCCCCAAAAGTCACCCCATCTTGGATTCCCCTAGGTCTCTAGTTTAAAAAAATGCACAGGTTTGGTAGGTTTCCCTAGGTGCCGGCTGAGCTAGAGGCCAAACTCTACAGGTAGGCACTTTGCAAAAAACACCTCTGTTTTCTTTAAAAAAATGTGATGTGTGCACGTTGCGTTTTGGGGCATTTCCTGACGCGGGCGCTAGGCCTACACACACAAGTTAGGTATCATTTTTATCGAGAGAGATGGGGGAACGCTGGGTGGAAGGAAATTTGTGGCTCCTCTCTGATTCCAGAACTTTCTGTCACCAAAATGTGAGGAAAACGTGTTTTTTTAGCCAAATGTTGAGGTTTGCAAAGGATTCTGGGTAACAGAACCTGGTCAGAGCCCCACAAGTCACCCCATCTTGGATTGCTCTAGGTCTCTAATTTTCAGAAATGCACAGGTTTGGTACGTTTCCCTAGGTGCCGGCTGAGCTAGAGGCCAAAATCTACAGGTAGGCACTTTGCAAAAAACACCTCTGTTTTCTTTCAAAAAATGTGATGTGTGCACGTTGCGTTTTGGGGCATTTCCTGACGCGGGCGCTAGGCCTACCCACACAAGTGAGGTATAATTTGTATCGGGAGAGATGGGGGAACGCTGGGTGGAAGGAAATTTGTGGCTCCTCTCTGATTCCAAAACTTTCTGTCACCAAAATGTGAGGAAAATGTGTTCTTTTAGCCAAATGTTGAGGTTTGCAAAGGATTCTGGGTAACAGAACCTGCTCAGAGCCCCACAAGTCACCCCATCTTGGATTCCCCTAGGTCTCTAGTTTAAAAAAATGCACAGGTTTGGTCGGTTTCCATAGGTGCCGGCTGAGCTAGAGGCCAAAATCTACAGGTAGGCACTCTGCAAAAAACAGCTCTGTTATCTTTAAAAAAATGTGATGTGTCCACGTTGCGTTTTGGGCCATTTCCTGTAGCGGGCACTAGGCCTACCCACACAAGTGAGGTATCATTTTTATTGGGAGACTTGGGGGAACGCTGTGTGGAAGGAAATTTGTGGCTCCTCTCAGATTCCAGAACTTTCTGTCACCAAAATATGAGGAAAACATGTTTTTTTAGCCAAATTTTGAGGTTTGCAAAGGATTCTGGGTAACAGAACCTGGACAGAGCCCCACAAGTCACCCCATCTTGGATTCCCCTAGGTCTCTAGTTTAAAAAAATGCACAGGTTTGGTAGGTTTCCCTAGGTGCCGGCTGAGCTAGAGGCCAAACTCTACAGGTAGGCACTTTGCAAAAAACACCTCTGTTTTCTTTCAAAAAATGTGATGTGTGCACTTTGCGGTTTGGGGCATTTCCTGACGCGGGCGCTAGGCCTACCCACACAAGTTAGGTATAATTTTTATCGGGAGAGATGGGGGAACGCTGGGTGGAAGGAAATTTGTGGCTCCTCTCTGATTCCAGAACTTTCTGTCACCAAAATGTGAGGAAAACGTGTTTTTTTAGCCAAATGTTGAGGTTTGCAAAGGATTCTGGGTAACAGAACCTGGTCAGAGCCCCACAAGTCACCCCATCTTGGATTGCTCTAGGTCTCTAATTTTCAGAAATGCACAGGTTTGGTACGTTTCGCTAGGTGCCGGCTAAGCTAGAGGCAAAAATCTACAGGTAGGCACTTTGCAAAAAACACCTCTGTTTTCTTTAAAAAAATGTGATGTGTCCACGTTGCGTTTTGGGGTATTTCCTGTCGTGGGCGCTAGGCCTACCCACACAGGTGAGGCATCATTTTTATCGGGAGACTTGGGGGAACGCTGGGTGGAAGGAAATTTGTGTCTCCTCTCTGATTCCAGAACTTTCTGTCACCAAAATGTGAGGAAAACATGTTTTTTTAGCCAAATTTCGAGGTTTCCAAAGGATTCTGAGTAACAGAACCTGGACAGAGCCCCACAAGTCACCCCATCTTGGATTCCCCTAGGTCTCTAGTTTAAAAAAATGCACAGGTTTGGTCGGTTTCCATAGGTGCCGGCTGAGCTAGAGGCCAAAATCTACAGGTAGGCACTCTGCAAAAAACAGCTCTGTTATCTTTAAAAAAATGTGATGTGTCCACGTTGCGTTTTGGGCCATTTCCTGTAGTGGGCACTAGGCCTACCCACACAAGTGAGGTATCATTTTTATTGAGAGACTTGGGGGAACGCTGGGTGGAAGGAAATTTGTGGCTCCTCTCAGATTCCAGAACTTTCTGTCACCAAAATGTGAGGAAAACATGTTTTTTTAGCCAAATTTTGAGGTTTGCAAAGGATTCTGGGTAACAGAACCTGGACAGAGCCCCACAAGTCACCCCATCTTGGATTCCCCTAGGTCTCTAGTTTTCAAAAATGCACAGGTTTGGTAGGTTTCCCTAGGTGCCGGCTGAGCTAGAGGCCAAACTCTACAGGTAGGCACTTTGCAAAAAACACCTCTGTTTTCTTTCAAAAAATGTGATGTGTCCACGTTGCGTTTTGGGGCATTTCCTGTCGCGGGCGCTAGGCCTACCCACACAAGTGAGGTATCATTTTTATCGGGAGACTTGGGGGAACGCTGGGTGGAAGGAAATTTTTGGCTCCTCTCAGATTCCAGAACTTTCTGCCACCAAAATGTGAGGAAAACATGTTTTTTTAGCCAAATTTTGAGGTTTCCAAAGGATTCTGAGTAACAGAACCTGGTCGGAGCCCCACAAGTCACCCCATCTTGGATTCCCCTAGGTCTCTAGTTTTCAAAAATGCACAGGTTTGGTAGGTTTCCCTAGGTGCCGGCTGAGCTAGAGGCCAAACTCTACAGGTAGGCACTTTGCAAAAAACACCTCTGTTTTCTTTCAAAAAATGTGATGTGTCCACGTTGCGTTTTGGGGCATTTCCTGTCGCGGGCGCTAGGCCTACCCACACAAGTGAGGTATCATTTTTATCGGGAGACTTGGGGGAACGCTGGGTGGAAGGAAATTTGTGGCTCCTCTCAGATTCCAGAACTTTCTGTCACCAAAATGTGAGGAAAACATGTTTTTTTAGCCAAATTTTGAGGTTTGCAAAGGATTCTGGGTAACAGAACCTGGTCAGAGCCCCACAAGTCACCCCATCTTGGATTCCCCTAGGTCTCTAGTTTAAAAAAATGCACAGGTTTGGTAGGTTTCCCTAGGTGCCGGCTGAGCTAGAGGCCAAACTCTACAGGTAGGCACTTTGCAAAAAACACCTCTGTTTTCTTTAAAAAAATGTGATGTGTGCACTTTGCGTTTTGGGGCATTTCCTGACGCGTGCGCTAGGCCTACCCACACAAGTTAGGTATAATTTTTATCGGGAGAGATGGGGGAACGCTGGGTGGAAGGAAATTTGTGGCTCCTCTCTGATTCCAGAACTTTCTGTCACCAAAATGTGAGGAAAATGTGTTTTTTTAGCCAAATGTTGAGGTTTGCAAAGGATTCTGGGTAACAGAACCTGGTCAGAGCCCCACAGGTCACCCCATCTTGGATTGCTCTAGGTCTCTAATTTTCAGAAATGCACAGGTTTGGTACGTTTCCCTAGGTGCCGGCTAAGCTAGAGGCAAAAATCTACAGGTAGGCACTTTGCAAAAAACACCTCTGTTTTCTTTAAAAAAATGTGATGTGTCCACGTTGCGTTTTGGGGTATTTCCTGTCGTGGGCGCTAGGCCTACCCACACAGGTGAGGCATCATTTTTATCGGGAGACTTGGGGGAACGCTGGGTGGAAGGAAATTTGTGGCTCCTCTCTGATTCCAGAACTTTCTGTCACCAAAATGTGAGGAAAACATGTTTTTTTAGCCAAATTTCGAGGTTGCCAAAGGATTCTGAGTAACAGAACCTGGTCGGAGCCCCACAAGTCACCCCATCTTGGATTCCCCTAGGTCTCTAGTTTTCAAAAATGCACAGGTTTGGTAGGTTTCCCTAGGTGCCGGCTGAGCTAGAGGCCAAAATCTACAGGTAGGCACTTTGCAAAAAACACCTCTGTTTTCTTTCAAAAAATGTGATGTGTGCACGTTGCGTTTTGGGGCATTTCCTGACGCGGGCGCTAGGCCTACCCACACAAGTGAGGTATAATTTGTATCGGGAGAGATGGGGGAACGCTGGGTGGAAGGAAATTTGTGGCTCCTCTCTGATTCCAAAACTTTCTGTCACCAAAATGTGAGGAAAATGTGTTCTTTTAGCCAAATGTTGAGGTTTGCAAAGGATTCTGGGTAACAGAACCTGCTCAGAGCCCCACAAGTCACCCCATCTTGGATTCCCCTAGGTCTCTAGTTAAAAAAAATGCACAGGTTTGGTCGGTTTCCATAGGTGCCGGCTGAGCTAGAGGCCAAAATCTACAGGTAGGCACTCTGCAAAAAACAGCTCTGTTATCTTTAAAAAAATGTGATGTGTCCACGTTGCGTTTTGGGCCATTTCCTGTAGCGGGCACTAGGCCTACCCACACAAGTGAGGTATCATTTTTATTGAGAGACTTGGGGGAACGCTGGGTGGAAGGAAATTTGTGGCTCCTCTCAGATTCCAGAACTTTCTGTCACCAAAATGTGAGGAAAACATGTTTTTTTAGCCAAATTTTGAGGTTTGCAAAGGATTCTGGGTAACAGAACCTGGACAGAGCCCCACAAGTCACCCCATCTTGGATTCCCCTAGGTCTCTAGTTTTCAAAAATGCACAGGTTTGGTAGGTTTCCCTAGGTGCCGGCTGAGCTAGAGGCCAAACTCTACAGGTAGGCACTTTGCAAAAAACACCTCTGTTTTCTTTCAAAAAATGTGATGTGTCCACGTTGCGTTTTGGGGCATTTCCTGTCGCGGGCGCTAGGCCTACCCACACAAGTGAGGTATCATTTTTATCGGGAGACTTGGGGGAACGCTGGGTGGAAGGAAATTTGTGGCTCCTCTCAGATTCCAGAACTTTCTGCCACCAAAATGTGAGGAAAACATGTTTTTTTATCCAAATTTTGAGGTTTCCAAAGGATTCTGAGTAACAGAACCTGGTCGGAGCCCCACAAGTCACCCCATCTTGGATTCCCCTAGGTCTCTAGTTTTCAAAAATGCACAGGTTTGGTAGGTTTCCCTAGGTGCCGGCTGAGCTAGAGGCCAAACTCTACAGGTAGGCACTTTGCAAAAAACACCTCTGTTTTCTTTAAAAAAATGTGATGTGTCCACGTTGCGTTTTGGGGCATTTCCTGTCGCGGGCGCTAGGCCTACCCACACAAGTGAGGTATCATTTTTATCGGGAGACTTGGGGGAACGCTGGGTGGAAGGAAATTTGTGGCTCCTCTCAGATTCCAGAACTTTCTGTCACCAAAATGTGAGGAAAACATGTTTTTTTAGCCAAATTTTGAGGTTTGCAAAGGATTCTGGGTAACAGAACCTGGTCAGAGCCCCACAAGTCACCCCATCTTGGATTCCCCTAGGTCTCTAGTTTAAAAAAATGCACAGGTTTGGTAGGTTTCCCTAGGTGCCGGCTGAGCTAGAGGCCAAACTCTACAGGTAGGCACTTTGCAAAAAACACCTCTGTTTTCTTTAAAAAAATGTGATGTGTGCACTTTGCGTTTTGGGGCATTTCCTGACGCGTGCGCTAGGCCTACCCACACAAGTTAGGTATAATTTTTATCGGGAGAGATGGGGGAACGCTGGGTGGAAGGAAATTTGTGGCTCCTCTCTGATTCCAGAACTTTCTGTCACCAAAATGTGAGGAAAATGTGTTTTTTTAGCCAAATGTTGAGGTTTGCAAAGGATTCTGGGTAACAGAACCTGGTCAGAGCCCCACAAGTCACCCCATCTTGGATTGCTCTAGGTCTCTAATTTTCAGAAATGCACAGGTTTGGTACGTTTCCCTAGGTGCCGGCTAAGCTAGAGGCAAAAATCTACAGGTAGGCACTTTGCAAAAAACACCTCTGTTTTCTTTAAAAAAATGTGATGTGTCCACGTTGCGTTTTGGGGTATTTCCTGTCGTGGGCGCTAGGCCTACCCACACAGGTGAGGCATCATTTTTATCGGGAGACTTGGGGGAACGCTGGGTGGAAGGAAATTTGTGGCTCCTCTCTGATTCCAGAACTTTCTGTCACCAAAATGTGAGGAAAACATGTTTTTTTAGCCAAATTTCGAGGTTTCCAAAGGATTCTGAGTAACAGAACCTGGTCGGAGCCCCACAAGTCACCCCATCTTGGATTCCCCTAGGTCTCTAGTTTTCAAAAATGCACAGGTTTGGTAGGTTTCCCTAGGTGCCGGCTGAGCTAGAGGCCAAAATCTACAGGTAGGCACTTTGCAAAAAACACCTCTGTTTTCTTTCAAAAAATGTGATGTGTGCACGTTGCGTTTTGGGGCATTTCCTGACGCGGGCGCTAGGCCTACCCACACAAGTGAGGTATAATTTGTATCGGGAGAGATGGGGGAACGCTGGGTGGAAGGAAATTTGTGGCTCCTCTCTGATTCCAAAACTTTCTGTCACCAAAATGTGAGGAAAATGTGTTCTTTTAGCCAAATGTTGAGGTTTGCAAAGGATTCTGGGTAACAGAACCTGCTCAGAGCCCCACAAGTCACCCCATCTTGGATTCCCCTAGGTCTCTAGTTTAAAAAAATGCACAGGTTTGGTCGGTTTCCATAGGTGCCGGCTGAGCTAGAGGCCAAAATCTACAGGTAGGCAGTCTGCAAAAAACAGCTCTGTTATCTTTAAAAAAATGTGATGTGTCCACGTTGCGTTTTGGGCCATTTCCTGTAGCGGGCACTAGGCCTACCCACACAAGTGAGGTATCATTTTTATTGGGAGACTTGGGGGAACGCTGGGTGGAAGGAAATTTGTGGCTCCTCTCAGATTCCAGAACTTTCTGTCACCAAAATGTGAGGAAAACATGTTTTTTTAGCCAAATTTTGAGGTTTCCAAAGGATTCTGAGTAACAGAACCTGGTCGGAGCCCCACAAGTCACCCCATCTTGGATTCCCCTAGGTCTCTAGTTTTCAAAAATGCACAGGTTTGGTAGGTTTCCCTAGGTGCCGGCTGAGCTAGAGGCCAAAATCTACAGGTAGGCTCTTTGCAAAAAACACCTCTGCTTTCTTTCAAAAAATGTGATGTGTGCACGTTGCGTTTTGGGGCATTTCCTGACGCGGGCGCTAGGCCTACCTACACAAGTGAGGTATAATTTTTATCGGGAGACATGGGGGAACGCTGGGTGGAAGGAAATTTGTGGCTTCTCTCTGAATCCAGAACTTTCTGTCACCAAAATGTGAGGAAAATGTGTTTTTTTTTAGCCAAATGTTGAGGTTTGCAAAGGATTCTGTGTAACAGAACCTGGTCAGAGCCCCACAAGTCACCCCATCTTGGATTCCCCTAGGTCTCTAGTTTTTAAAAAATGCACAGGTTTGGTAGGTTTCCCTAGGTGCCGGCTGAGCTAGAGGCCAAAATCTACAGGTAGGCACTTTGCAAAAAACACCTCTGTTTTCTTTAAATAAATGTGATGTGTCCACGTTGCGTTTTGGTGCATTTCCTGTTGCGGGCGCTAGGCCTATCCACACAAGTGAGGTATCATTTTTATCGGGAGACTTGGGGGAACGCTGGGTGGAAGGAAATTTGTGGCTCCTCTCTGATTCCAGAACTTTCTGTCACCAAAATGTGAGGAAAACATGTTTTTTTAGCCAAATTTCGAGGTTTCCAAAGGATTCTGAGTAACAGAACCTGGTCGGAGCCCCACAAGTCACCCCATCTTGGATTCCCCTAGGTCTCTAGTTTTCAAAAATGCACAGGTTTGGTAGGTTTCCCTAGGTGCCGGCTGAGCTAGAGGCCAAAATCTACAGGTAGGCACTTTGCAAAAAACACCTCTGTTTTCTTTCAAAAAATGTGATGTGTGCACGTTGCGTTTTGGGGCATTTCCTGACGCGGGCGCTAGGCCTACCCACACAACTGAGGTATAATTTGTATCAGGAGAGATGGGGGAACGCTGGGTGGAAGGAAATTTGTGGCTCCTCTCTGATTCCAAAACTTTCTGTCACCAAAATGTGAGGAAAATGTGTTCTTTTAGCCAAATGTTGAGGTTTGCAAAGGATTCTGGGTAACAGAACCTGGTCAGAGCCCCACAAGTCACCCCATCTTGGATTCCCCTAGGTCTCTAGTTTAAAAAAATGCACAGGTTTGGTCGGTTTCCATAGGTGCCGGCTGAGCTAGAGGCCAAAATCTACAGGTAGGCACTCTGCAAAAAACAGCTCTGTTATCTTTAAAAAAATGTGATGAGTCCACGTTGCGTTTTGGGCCATTTCCTGTAGCGGGCACTAGGCCTACCCACACAAGTGAGGTATCATTTTTATTGGGAGACTTGGGGGAACGCTGGGTGGAAGGAAATTTGTGGCTCCTCTCAGATTCCAGAACTTTCTGCCACCAAAATGTGAGGAAAACATGTTTTTTTAGCCAAATTTTGAGGTTTCCAAAGGATTCTGAGTAACAGAACCTGGTCGGAGCCCCACAAGTCACCCCATCTTGGATTCCCCTAGGTCTCTAGTTTTCAAAAATGCACAGGTTTGGTAGGTTTCCCTAGGTGCCGGCTGAGCTAGAGGCCAAAATCTACAGGTAGGCACTTTGCAAAAAACACCTCTGCTTTCTTTCAAAAAATGTGATGTGTGCACGTTGCGTTTTGGGGCATTTCCTGACGCGGGCGCTAGGCCTACCTACACAAGTGAGGTATAATTTTTATCGGGAGACATGGGGGAACGCTGGGTGGAAGGAAATTTGTGGCTTCTCTCTGAATCCAGAACTTTCTGTCACCAAAATGTGAGGAAAATGTGTTTTTTTTTAGCCAAATGTTGAGGTTTGCAAAGGATTCTGTGTAACAGAACCTGGTCAGAGCCCCACAAGTCACCCCATCTTGGATTCCCCTAGGTCTCTAGTTTTTAAAAAATGCACAGGTTTGGTAGGTTTCCCTAGGTGCCGGCTGAGCTAGAGGCCAAAATCTACAGGTAGGCACTTTGCAAAAAACACCTCTGTTTTCTTTAAATAAATGTGATGTGTCCACGTTGCGTTTTGGTGCATTTCCTGTTGCGGGCGCTAGGCCTACCCACACAAGTGAGGTATCATTTTTATCGGGAGACTTGGGGGAACGCTGGGTGGAAGGAAATTTGTGGCTCCTCTCTGATTCCAGAACTTTCTGTCACCAAAATGTGAGGAAAACATGTTTTTTTAGCCAAATTTCGAGGTTTCCAAAGGATTCTGAGTAACAGAACCTGGTCGGAGCCCCACAAGTCACCCCATCTTGGATTCCCCTAGGTCTCTAGTTTTCAAAAATGCACAGGTTTGGTAGGTTTCCCTAGGTGCCGGCTGAGCTAGAGGCCAAAATCTACAGGTAGGCACTTTGCAAAAAACACCTCTGTTTTCTTTCAAAAAATGTGATGTGTGCACGTTGCGTTTTGGGGCATTTCCTGACGCGGGCGCTAGGCCTACCCACACAACTGAGGTATAATTTGTATCAGGAGAGATGGGGGAACGCTGGGTGGAAGGAAATTTGTGGCTCCTCTCTGATTCCAAAACTTTCTGTCACCAAAATGTGAGGAAAATGTGTTCTTTTAGCCAAATGTTGAGGTTTGCAAAGGATTCTGGGTAACAGAACCTGGTCAGAGCCCCACAAGTCACCCCATCTTGGATTCCCCTAGGTCTCTAGTTTAAAAAAATGCACAGGTTTGGTCGGTTTCCATAGGTGCCGGCTGAGCTAGAGGCCAAAATCTACAGGTAGGCACTCTGCAAAAAACAGCTCTGTTATCTTTAAAAAAATGTGATGTGTCCACGTTGCGTTTTGGGCCATTTCCTGTAGCGGGCACTAGGCCTACCCACACAAGTGAGGTATAATTTTTATTGGGAGACTTGGGGGAACGCTGGGTGGAAGGAAATTTGTGGCTCCTCTCAGATTCCAGAACTGTCTGTCACCAAAATGTGAGGAAAACATGTTTTTTTAGCCAAATTTTGAGGTTTGCAAAGGATTCTGGGTAACAGAACCTGGACAGAGCCCCACAAGTCACCCCACCTTGGATTCCCCTAGGTCTCTAGTTTAAAAAAATGCACAGGTTTGGTCGGTTTCCATAGGTGCCGGCTGAGCTAGAGGCCAAACTCTACAGGTAGGCTCTTTGCAAAAAACACCTCTGTTTTCTTTCAAAAAATGTGATGTGTGCACGTTGCGTTTTGGGGCATTTCCTGACGCGGGCGCTAGGCCTACACACACAAGTTAGGTATAATTTTTATCGAGAGAGATGGGGGAACGCTGGGTGGAAGGAAATTTGTGGCTCCTCTCTGATTCCAGAACTTTCTGTCACCAAAATGTGAGGAAAACGTGTTTTTTTAGCCAAATGTTGAGGTTTGCAAAGGATTCTGGGTAACAGAACCTGGTCAGAGCCCCACAAGTCACCCCATCTTGGATTGCTCTAGGTCTCTAATTTTCAGAAATGCACAGGTTTGGTACGTTTCCCTAGGTGCCGGCTAAGCTAGAGGCAAAAATCTACAGGTAGGCACTTTGCAAAAAACACCTCTGTTTTCTTTTAAAAAATGTGATGTGTCCACGTTGTGTTTTGGGCCATTTCCTGTAGCGGGCACTAGGCCTACCCACACAAGTGAGGTATCATTTTTATTGGGAGACTTGGGGGAACGCTGGGTGGAAGGAAATTTGTGGCTCCTCTCAGATTCCAGAACTTTCTGTCACCAAAATGTGAGGAAAACATGTTTTTTTAGCCAAATTTTGAGGTTTGCAAAGGATTCTGGGTAACAGAACCTGGACAGAGCCCCACAAGTCACCCCACCTTGGATTCCCCTAGGTCTCTAGTTTAAAAAAATGCACAGGTTTGGTCGGTTTCCATAGGTGCCGGCTGAGCTAGAGGCCAAACTCTACAGGTAGGCTCTTTGCAAAAAACACCTCTGTTTTCTTTCAAAAAATGTGATGTGTGCACGTTGCGTTTTGGGGCATTTCCTGACGCGGGCGCTAGGCCTACACACACAAGTTAGGTATAATTTTTATCGAGAGAGATGGGGGAACGCTGGGTGGAAGGAAATTTGTGGCTCCTCTCTGATTCCAGAACTTTCTGTCACCAAAATGTGAGGAAAACGTGTTTTTTTAGCCAAATGTTGAGGTTTGCAAAGGATTCTGGGTAACAGAACCTGGTCAGAGCCCCACAAGTCACCCCATCTTGGATTGCTCTAGGTCTCTAATTTTCAGAAATGCACAGGTTTGGTACGTTTCCCTAGGTGCCGGCTAAGCTAGAGGCAAAAATCTACAGGTAGGCACTTTGCAAAAAACACCTCTGTTTTCTTTTAAAAAATGTGATGTGTCCACGTTGTGTTTTGGGCCATTTCCTGTAGCGGGCACTAGGCCTACCCACACAAGTGAGGTATCATTTTTATTGGGAGACTTGGGGGAACGCTGGGTGGAAGGAAATTTGTGGCTCCTCTCAGATTCCAGAACTTTCTGTCACCAAAATGTGAGGAAAACATGTTTTTTTAGCCAAATTTTGAGGTTTGCAAATTATTCTGGGTAACAGAACCTGGACAGAGCCCCACAAGTCACCCCATCTTGGATTCCCCTAGGTCTCTAGTTTAAAAAAATGCACAGGTTTGGTAGGTTTCCCTAGGTGCCGGCTGAGCTAGAGGCCAAACTCTACAGGTAGGCTCTTTGCAAAAAACACCTCTGTTTTCTTTCAAAAAATGTGATGTGTGCACGTTGCGTTTTGGGGCATTTCCTGACGCGGGCGCTAGGCCTACACACACAAGTTAGGTATAATTTTTATCGAGAGAGATGGGGGAACGCTGGGTGGAAGGAAATTTGTGGCTCCTCTCTGATTCCAGAACTTTCTGTCACCAAAATGTGAGGAAAACGTGTTTTTTTAGCCAAATGTTGAGGTTTGCAAAGGATTCTGGGTAACAGAACCTGGTCAGAGCCCCACAAGTCACCCCATCTTGGATTGCTCTAGGTCTCTAATTTTCAGAAATGCACAGGTTTGGTACGTTTCCCTAGGTGCCGGCTAAGCTAGAGGCAAAAATCTACAGGTAGGCACTTTGCAAAAAACACCTCTGTTTTCTTTAAAAAAATGTGATGTGTCCACGTTGCGTTTTGGGGTATTTCCTGTCGTGGGCGCTAGGCCTACCCACACAGGTGAGGCATCATTTTTATCGGGAGACTTGGGGGAACGCTGGGTGGAAGGAAATTTGTGGCTCCTCTCTGATTCCAGAACTTTCTGTCACCAAAATGTGAGGAAAACATGTTTTTTTAGCCAAATTTCGAGGTTTCCAAAGGATTCTGAGTAACAGAACCTGGTCGGAGCCCCACAAGTCACCCCATCTTGGATTCCCCTAGGTCTCTAGTTTTCAAAAATGCACAGGTTTGGTAGGTTTCCCTAGGTGCCGGCTGAGCTAGAGGCCAAAATCTACAGGTAGGCACTTTGCAAAAAACACCTCTGTTTTCTTTCAAAAAATGTGATGTGTGCACGTTGCGTTTTGGGGCATTTCCTGATGCGGGCGCTAGGCCTACCCACACAAGTGAGGTATAATTTGTATCGGGAGGGATGGGGGAACGCTGGGTGGAAGGAAATTTGTGGCTCCTCTCTGATTCCAAAACTTTCTGTCACCAAAATTTGAGGAAAATGTGTTCTTTTAGCCAAATGTTGAGGTTTGCAAAGGATTCTGGGTAACAGAACCTGGTCAGAGCCCCACAAGTCACCCCATCTTGGATTCCCCTAGGTCTCTAGTTTAAAAAAATGCACAGGTTCGGTCGGTTTCCATAGGTGCCGGCTGAGCTAGAGGCCAAAATCTACAGGTAGGCACTCTGCAAAAAACAGCTCTGTTATCTTTAAAAAAATGTGATGTGTCCACGTTGCATTTTGGGCCATTTCCTGTAGCGGGCACTAGGCCTACCCACACAAGTGAGGTATCATTTTTATTGGGAGACTTGGGGGAACGCTGGGTGGAAGGAAATTTGTGGCTCCTCTCAGATTCCAGAACTTTCTGTCACCAAAATATGAGGAAAACATGTTTTTTTAGCCAAATTTTGAGGTTTGCAAAGGATTCTGGGTAACAGAACCTGGACAGAGCCCCACAAGTCACCCCATCTTGGATTCCCCTAGGTCTCTAGTTTAAAAAAATGCACAGGTTTGGTAGGTTTCCCTAGGTGCCGGCTGAGCTAGAGGCCAAACTCTACAGGTAGGCACTTTGCAAAAAACACCTCTGTTTTCTTTCAAAAAATGTGATGTGTGCACTTTGCGTTTTGGGGCATTTCCTGATGCGGGCGCTAGGTCTACCCACACAAGTTAGGTATAATTTTTATCGGGAGAGATGGGGGAACGCTGGGTGGAAGGAAATTTGTGGCTCCTCTCTGATTCCAGAACTTTCTGTCACCAAAATGTGAGGAAAACGTGTTTTTTTAGCCAAATGTTGAGGTTTGCAAAGGATTCTGGGTAACAGAAACTGGTCAGAGCCCCACAAGTCACCCCAGCTTGGATTCCCCTAGGTCTCTAGTTTTCAAAAATGCACAGGTTTGGTAGGTTTCCCTAGGTGCCGGCTGAGCTAGAGGCCAAACTCTACAGGTAGGCACTTTGCAAAAAACACCTGTTTTCTTTAAAAAAATGTGATGTGTCCACGTTGCGTTTTGGGGCATTTCCTGTCGCGGGCGCTAGGCCTACCCACACAAGTGAGGTATCATTTTTATCGGGAGACTTGGGGGAACGCTGGGTGGAAGGAAATTTGTGGCTCCTCTCAGATTCCAGAACTTTCTGCCACCAAAATGTGAGGAAAACATGTTTTTTTAGCCAAATTTTGAGGTTTCCAAAGGATTCTGAGTAACAGAACCTGGTCGGAGCCCCACAAGTCACCCCATCTTGGATTCCCCTAGGTCTCTAGTTTTCAAAAATGCACAGGTTTGGTAGGTTTCCCTAGGTGCCGGCTGAGCTAGAGGCCAAAATCTACAGGTAGGCACTTTGCAAAAAACACCTCTGTTTTCTTTCAAAAAATGTGATGTGTCCACGTTGCGTTTTGGGGCATTTCCTGTCGCGGGCGCTAGGCCTACCCACACAAGTGAGGTATCATTTTTATTGGGAGACTTGGGGGAACGCTGGGTGGAAGGAAATTTGTGGCTCCTCTCAGATTCCAGAACTTTCTGTCACCAAAATGTGAGGAAAACATGTTTTTTTAGCCAAATTTTGAGGTTTGCAAAGGATTCTGGGTAACAGAACCTGGACAGAGCCCCACAAGTCACCCCATCTTGGATTCCCCTAGGTCTCTAGTTTAAAAAAATGCACAGGTTTGGTAGGTTTCCCTAGGTGCCGGCTGAGCTAGAGGCCAAACTCTACAGGTAGGCACTTTGCAAAAAACACCTCTGTTTTCTTTCAAAAAATGTGATGTGTCCACGTTGCGTTTTGGGGCATTTCCTGTCGCGGGCGCTAGGCCTACCCACACAAGTGAGGTATCATTTTTATTGGGAGACTTGGGGGAACGCTGGGTGGAAGGAAATTTGTGGCTCCTCTCAGATTCCAGAACTTTCTGTCACCAAAATGTGAGGAAAACATGTTTTTTTTAGCCAAATTTCGAGGTTTGCAAAGGATTCTGAGTAACAGAACCTGGACAGAGCCCCACAAGTCACCCCATCTTGGATTCCCCTAGGTCTCTAGTTTTCAAAAATGCACAGGTTTGGTAGGTTTCCCTAGGTGCCGGCTGAGCTAGAGGCCAAACTCTACAGGTAGGCACTTTGCAAAAAACACCTCTGTTTTCTTTCAAAAAATGTGATGTGTCCACGTTGCGTTTTGGGGCATTTCCTGTCGCGGGCGCTAGGCCTACCCACACAAGTGAGGTATAATTTTTATCGGGAGACTTGGGGGAACGCTGGGTGGAAGGAAATTTGTGGCTCCTCTCAGATTCCAGAACATTCCGTCACCAAAATGTGAGGAAAACATGTTTTTTTAGCCAAATTTTGAGGTTTGCAAAGGATTCTGGGTAACAGAACCTGGACAGAGCCCCACAAGTCACCCCATCTTGGATTCCCCTAGGTCTCTAGTTTTCAAAAATGCACAGGTTTGGTAGGTTTCCCTAGGTGCAGGCTGAGCTAGAGGCCAAAATCTACAGGCAGGCACTTTGCAAAAAACACCTCTGTTTTCTTTAAAAAAATGTGATGTGTCCACGTTGCGTTTTGGGGCATTTCCTGTCGCGGGCGCTAGGCCTACCCACACAAGTGAGGTATCATTTTTATCGGGAGACTTGGGGGAACGCTGGGTGGAAGGAAATTTGTGGCTCCTCTCAGATTCCAGAACTTTCTGTCACCAAAATGTGAGGAAAACATGTTTTTTTAGCCAAATTTTGAGGTTTGCAAAGGATTCTGGGTAACAGAACCTGGACAGAGCCCCACAAGTCACCCCATCTTGGATTCCCCTAGGTCTCTAGTTTAAAAAAATGCACAGGTTTGGTAGGTTTCCCTAGGTGCCGGCTGAGCTAGAGGCCAAACTCTACAGGTAGGCACTTTGCAAAAAACACCTCTGTTTTCTTTCAAAAAATGTGATGTGTCCACGTTGCGTTTTGGGGCATTTCCTGTCGCGGGCGCTAGGCCTACCCACACAAGTGAGGTATCATTTTTATTGGGAGACTTGGGGGAACGCTGGGTAGAAGGAAATTTGTGGCTCCTCTCAGATTCCAGAACTTTCTGTCACCAAAATGTGAGGAAAACATGTTTTTTTTAGCCAAATTTTGAGGTTTGCAAAGGATTCTGAGTAACAGAACCTGGACAGAGCCCCACAAGTCACCCCATCTTGGATTCCCCTAGGTCTCTAGTTTTCAAAAATGCACAGGTTTGGTAGGTTTCCCTAGGTGCCGGCTGAGCTAGAGGCCAAACTCTACAGGTAGGCACTTTGCAAAAAACACCTCTGTTTTCTTTCAAAAAATGTGATGTGTCCACGTTGCGTTTTGGGGCATTTCCTGTCGCGGGCGCTAGGCCTACCCACACAAGTGAGGTATCATTTTTATCGGGAGACTTGGGGGAACGCTGGGTGGAAGGAAATTTGTGGCTCCTCTCAGATTCCAGAACTTTCTGCCACCAAAATGTGAGGAAAACATGTTTTTTTAGCCAAATTTTGAGGTTTCCAAAGGATTCTGAGTAACAGAACCTGGTCGGAGCCCCACAAGTCACCCCATCTTGGATTCCCCTAGGTCTCTAGTTTTCAAAAATGCACAGGTTTGGTAGGTTTCCCTAGGTGCCGGCTGAGCTAGAGGCCAAAATCTACAGGTAGGCACTTTGCAAAAAACACCTCTGCTTTCTTTCAAAAAATGTGATGTGTGCACGTTGCGTTTTGGGGCATTTCCTGACGCGGGCGCTAGGCCTACCTACACAAGTGAGGTATAATTTTTATCGGGAAACATGGGGGAACGCTGGGTGGAAGGAAATTTGTGGCTTCTCTCTGAATCCAGAACTTTCTGTCACCAAAATGTGAGGAAAATGTGTTTTTTTTAGCCAAATGTTGAGGTTTGCAAAGGATTCTGGGTAACAGAACCTGGTCAGAGCCCCCACAAGTCACCCCATCTTGGATTCCCCTAGGTCTCTAGTTTTCAAAAATGCACAGGTTTGGTAGGTTTCCCTAGGTGCCGGCTGAGCTAGAGGCCAAACTCTACAGGTAGGCACTTTGCAAAAAACACCTCTGTTTTCTTTCAAAAAATGTGATGTGTCCACGTTGCGTTTTGGGGCATTTCCTGTCGCGGGCGCTAGGCCTACCCACACAAGTGAGGTATCATTTTTATCGGGAGACTTGGGGGAACGCTGGGTGGAAGGAAATTTGTGGCTCCTCTCAGATTCCAGAACTTTCTGTCACCAAAATGTGAGGAAAACATGTTTTTTTAGCCAAATTTTGAGGTTTGCAAAGGATTCTGTGTAACAGAACCTGGTCAGAGCCCCACAAGTCACCCCATCTTGGATTCCCCTAGGTCTCTAGTTTTTAAAAAATGCACAGGTTTGGTAGGTTTCCCTAGGTGCCGGCTGAGCTAGAGGCCAAAATCTACAGGTAGGCACTTTGCAAAAAACACCTCTGTTTTCTTTAAATAAATGTGATGTGTCCACGTTGCGTTTTGGTGCATTTCCTGTTGCGGGCGCTAGGCCTACCCACACAAGTGAGGTATCATTTTTATCGGGAGACTTGGGGGAACGCTGGGTGGAAGGAAATTGGTGGCTCCTCTCTGATTCCAGAACTTTCTGTCACCAAAATGTGAGGAAAACATGTTTTTTTAGCCAAATTTCGAGGTTTCCAAAGGATTCTGAGTAACAGAACCTGGTCGGAGCCCCACAAGTCACCCCATCTTGGATTCCCCTAGGTCTCTAGTTTTCAAAAATGCACAGGTTTGGTAGGTTTCCCTAGGTGCCGGCTGAGCTAGAGGCCAAAATCTACAGGTAGGCACTTTGCAAAAAACACCTCTGTTTTCTTTAAAAAAATGTGATGTGTGCACGTTGCGTTTTGGGGCATTTCCTGACGCGGGCGCTAGGCCTACCCACACAAGTGAGGTATAATTTGTATCAGGAGAGATGGGGGAACGCTGGGTGGAAGGAAATTTGTGGCTCCTCTCTGATTCCAAAACTTTCTGTCACCAAAATGTGAGGAAAATGTGTTCTTTTAGCCAAATGTTGAGGTTTGCTAAGGATTCTGGGTAACAGAACCTGGTCAGAGCCCCAGAAGTCACCCCATCTTGGATTCCCCTAGGTCTCTAGTTTAAAAAAATGCACAGGTTTGGTCGGTTTCCATAGGTGCCGGCTGAGCTAGAGGCCAAAATCTACAGGTAGGCACTCTGCAAAAAACAGCTCTGTTATCTTTAAAAAAATGTGATGTGTCCACGTTGCGTTTTGGGCCATTTCCTGTAGCGGGCACTAGGCCTACCCACACAAGTGAGGTATCATTTTTATTGGGAGACTTGGGGGAACGCTGGGTGGAAGGAAATTTGTGGCTCCTCTCAGATTCCAGAACTTTCTGTCACCAAAATGTGAGGAAAACATGTTTTTTTAGCCAAATTTTGAGGTTTGCAAAGGATTCTGGGTAACAGAACCTGGACAGAGCCCCACAAGTCACCCCATCTTGGATTCCCCTAGGTCTCTAGTTTAAAAAAATGCACAGGTTTGGTAGGTTTCCCTAGGTGCCGGCTGAGCTAGAGGCCAAACTCTACAGGTAGGCACTTTGCAAAAAACACCTCTGTTTTCTTTCAAAAAATGTGATGTGTGCACGTTGCGTTTTGGGGCATTTCCTGACGCGGGCGCTAGGCCTACACACACAAGTTAGGTATAATTTTTATCGAGAGAGATGGGGGAACGCTGGGTGGAAGGAAATTTGTGGATCCTCTCTGATTCCAGAACTTTCTGTCACCAAAATGTGAGGAAAACGTGTTTTTTTAGCCAAATGTTGAGGTTTGCAAAGGATTCTGGGTAACAGAACCTGGTCAGAGCCCCACAAGTCACCCCATCTTGGATTGCTCTAGGTCTCTAATTTTCAGAAATGCACAGGTTTGGTACGTTTCCCTAGGTGCCGGCTAAGCTAGAGGCAAAAATCTACAGGTAGGCACTTTGCAAAAAACACCTCTGTTTTCTTTAAAAAAATGTGATGTGTCCACGTTGCGTTTTGGGGTATTTCCTGTCGTGGGCGCTAGGCCTACCCACACAGGTGAGGCATCATTTTTATCGGGAGACTTGGGGGAACGCTGGGTGGAAGGAAATTTGTGGCTCCTCTCTGATTCCAGAACTTTCTGTCACCAAAATGTGAGGAAAACATGTTTTTTTAGCCAAATTTCGAGGTTTGCAAAGGATTCTGTGTAACAGAACCTGGTCAGAGCCCCACAAGTCACCCCATCTTGGATTCCCCTAGGTCTCTAGTTTTTAAAAAATGCACAGGTTTGGTAGGTTTCCCTAGGTGCCGGCTGAGCTAGAGGCCAAAATCTACAGGTAGGCACTTTGCAAAAAACACCTCTGTTTTCTTTAAATAAATGTGATGTGTCCACGTTGCGTTTTGGTGCATTTCCTGTTGCGGGCGCTAGGCCTACCCACACAAGTGAGGTATCATTTTTATCGGGAGACTTGGGGGAACGCTGGGTGGAAGGAAATTGGTGGCTCCTCTCTGATTCCAGAACTTTCTGTCACCAAAATGTGAGGAAAACATGTTTTTTTAGCCAAATTTCGAGGTTTCCAAAGGATTCTGAGTAACAGAACCTGGTCGGAGCCCCACAAGTCACCCCATCTTGGATTCCCCTAGGTCTCTAGTTTTCAAAAATGCACAGGTTTGGTAGGTTTCCCTAGGTGCCGGCTGAGCTAGAGGCCAAAATCTACAGGTAGGCACTTTGCAAAAAACACCTCTGTTTTCTTTCAAAAAATGTGATGTGTGCACGTTGCGTTTTGGGGCATTTCCTGATGCGGGCGCTAGGCCTACCCACACAAGTGAGGTATAATTTGTATCAGGAGAGATGGGGGAACGCTGGGTGGAAGGAAATTTGTGGCTCCTCTCTGATTCCAAAACTTTCTGTCACCAAAATGTGAGGAAAATGTGTTCTTTTAGCCAAATGTTGAGGTTTGCAAAGGATTCTGGGTAACAGAACCTGGTCAGAGCCCCACAAGTCACCCCATCTTGGATTCCCCTAGGTCTCTAGTTTAAAAAAATGCACAGGTTTGGTCGGTTTCCATAGGTGCCGGCTGAGCTAGAGGCCAAAATCTACAGGTAGGCACTCTGCAAAAAACAGCTCTGTTATCTTTAAAAAAATGTGATGTGTCCACGTTGCGTTTTGGGCCATTTCCTGTAGCGGGCACTAGGCCTACCCACACAAGTGAGGTATCATTTTTATTGGGAGACTTGGGGGAACGCTGGGTGGAAGGAAATTTGTGGCTCCTCTCAGATTCCAGAACTTTCTGTCACCAAAATGTGAGGAAAACATGTTTTTTTAGCCAAATTTTGAGGTTTGCAAAGGATTCTGGGTAACAGAACCTGGACAGAGCCCCACAAGTCACCCCATCTTGGATTCCCCTAGGTCTCTAGTTTAAAAAAATGCACAGGTTTGGTAGGTTTCCCTAGGTGCCGGCTGAGCTAGAGGCCAAACTCTACAGGTAGGCACTTTGCAAAAAACACCTCTGTTTTCTTTCAAAAAATGTGATGTGTGCACGTTGCGTTTTGGGGCATTTCCTGACGCGGGCGCTAGGCCTACACACACAAGTTAGGTATAATTTTTATCGAGAGAGATGGGGGAACGCTGGGTGGAAGGAAATTTGTGGATCCTCTCTGATTCCAGAACTTTCTGTCACCAAAATGTGAGGAAAACGTGTTTTTTTAGCCAAATGTTGAGGTTTGCAAAGGATTCTGGGTAACAGAACCTGGTCAGAGCCCCACAAGTCACCCCATCTTGGATTGCTCTAGGTCTCTAATTTTCAGAAATGCACAGGTTTGGTACGTTTCCCTAGGTGCCGGCTAAGCTAGAGGCAAAAATCTACAGGTAGGCACTTTGCAAAAAACACCTCTGTTTTCTTTAAAAAAATGTGATGTGTCCACGTTGCGTTTTGGGGTATTTCCTGTCGTGGGCGCTAGGCCTACCCACACAGGTGAGGCATCATTTTTATCGGGAGACTTGGGGGAACGCTGGGTGGAAGGAAATTTGTGGCTCCTCTCTGATTCCAGAACTTTCTGTCACCAAAATGTGAGGAAAACATGTTTTAGCCAAATTTCGAGGTTTCCAAAGGATTCTGAGTAACAGAACCTGGTCGGAGCCCCACAAGTCACCCCATCTTGGATTCCCCTAGGTCTCTAGTTTTCAAAAATGCACAGGTTTGGTAGGTTTCCCTAGGTGCCGGCTGAGCTAGAGGCCAAAATCTACAGGTAGGCCCTTTGCAAAAAACACCTCTGTTTTCTTTCAAAAAATGTGATGTGTGCACGTTGCGTTTTGGGGCATTTCCTGACGCGGGCGCTAGGCCTACCCACACAAGTGAGGTATAATTTGTATCGGGAGAGATGGGGGAACGCTGGGTGGAAGGAAATTTGTGGCTCCTCTCTGATTCCAAAACTTTCTGTCACCAAAATGTGAGGAAAATGTGTTCTTTTAGCCAAATGTTGAGGTTTGCAAAGGATTCTGGGTAACAGAACCTGGTCAGAGCCCCACAAGTCACCCCATCTTGGATTCCCCTAGGTCTCTAGTTTAAAAAAATGCACAGGTTTGGTCGGTTTCCATAGGTGCCGGCTGAGCTAGAGGCCAAAATCTACAGGTAGGCACTCTGCAAAAAACAGCTCTGTTATCTTTAAAAAAATGTGATGTGTCCACGTTGCGTTTTGGGCCATTTCCTGTAGCGGGCACTAGGCCTACCCACACAAGTGAGGTATCATTTTTATTGGGAGACTTGGGGGAACGCTGGGTGGAAGGAAATTTGTGGCTCCTCTCAGATTCCAGAACTTTCTGTCACCAAAATGTGAGGAAAACATGTTTTTTTAGCCAAATTTTGAGGTTTGCAAAGGATTCTGGGTAACAGAACCTGGACAGAGCCCCACAAGTCACCCCATCTTGGATTCTCCAAGGTCTCTAGTTTTCAAAAATGCACAGGTTTGGTAGGTTTCCCTAGGTGCCGGCTGAGCTAGAGGCCAAACTCTACAGGTAGGCACTTTGCAAAAAACACCTCTGTTTTCTTTCAAAAAATGTGATGTGTCCACGTTGCGTTTTGGGGCATTTCCTGTCGCGGGCGCTAGGCCTACCCACACAAGTGAGGTATCATTTTTATCGGGAGACTTGGGGGAACGCTGGGTGGAAGGAAATTTGTGGCTCCTCTCAGATTCCAGAACTTTCTGCCACCAAAATGTGAGGAAAACATGTTTTTTTAGCCAAATTTCGAGGTTTCCAAAGGATTCTGAGTAACAGAACCTGGTCGGAGCCCCACAAGTCACCCCATCTTGGATTCCCCTAGGTCTCTAGTTTTCAAAAATGCACAGGTTTGGTAGGTTTCCCTAGGTGCCGGCTGAGCTAGAGGCCAAAATCTACAGGTAGGCACTTTGCAAAAAACACCTCTGCTTTCTTTAAAAAAATGTGATGTGTCCACGTTGCGTTTTGGGGCATTTCCTGACGCGGGCGCTAGGCCTACCTACACAAGTGAGGTATAATTTTTATCGGGAGACATGGGGGAACGCTGGGTGGAAGGAAATTTGTGGCTTCTCTCTGAATCCAGAACTTTCTGTGACCAAAATGTGAGGAAAATGTGTTTTTTTTAGCCAAATGTTGAGGTTTGCAAAGGATTCTGGGTAACAGAACCTGGTCAGAGCCCCACAAGTCACCCCATCTTGGATTCCCCTAGGTCTCTAGTTTTCCAAAATGCACAGGTTTGGTAGGTTTCCCTAGGTGCCGGCTGAGCTAGAGGCCAAACTCTACAGGTAGGCACTTTGCAAAAAACACCTCTGTTTTCTTTAAAACATTGTGATGTGTCCACGTTGCGTTTTGGGGCATTTCCTGTCGCGGGCGCTAGGCCTACCCACACAAGTGAGGTATCATTTTTATCGGGAGACTTGGGGGAACGCTGGGTGGAAGGAAATTTGTGGCTCCTCTCAGATTCCAGAACTTTCTGTCACCAAAATGTGAGGAAAACATGTTTTTTTAGCCAAATTTTGAGGTTTGCAAAGGATTCTGTGTAACAGAACCTGGTCAGAGCCCCACAAGTCACCCCATCTTGGATTCCCCTAGGTCTCTAGTTTTTAAAAAATGCACAGGTTTGGTAGGTTTCCCTAGGTGCCGGGTGAGCTAGAGGCCAAAATCTACAGGTAGGCACTTTGCAAAAAACACCTCTGTTTTCTTTAAATAAATGTGATGTGTCCACGTTGCGTTTTGGTGCATTTCCTGTTGCGGGCGCTAGGCAACCCACTCAAGTGAGGTATCATTTTTATCGGGAGACTTGGGGGAACGCTGGGTGGAAGGAAATTTGTGGCTCCTCTCTGATTCCAGAACTTTCTGTCACCAAAATGTGAGGAAAACATGTTTTTTTAGCCAAATTTCGAGGTTTCCAAAGGATTCTGAGTAACAGAACCTGGTCGGAGCCCCACAAGTCACCCCATCTTGGATTCCCCTAGGTCTCTAGTTTTCAAAAATGCACAGGTTTGGTAGGTTTCCCTAGGTGCCGGCTGAGCTAGATGCCAAAATCTACAGGTAGGCACTTTGCAAAAAACACCTCTGTTTTCTTTCAAAAAATGTGATATGTGCACGTTGCGTTTTGGGGCATTTCCTGACGCGGGCGCTAGGCCTACCTACACAAGTGAGGTATAATTTTTATCGGGAGACATGGGGGAACGCTGGGTGGAAGGAAATTTGTGGCTTCTCTCTGAATCCAGAACTTTCTGTGACCAAAATGTGAGGAAAATGTGTTTTTTTTAGCCAAATGTTGAGGTTTGCAAAGGATTCTGGGTAACAGAACCTGGTCAGAGCCCCACAAGTCACCCCATCTTGGATTCCCCTAGGTCTCTAGTTTTCCAAAATGCACAGGTTTGGTAGGTTTCCCTAGGTGCCGGCTGAGCTAGAGGCCAAACTCTACAGGTAGGCACTTTGCAAAAAACACCTCTGTTTTCTTTAAAAAAATGTGATGTGTCCACGTTGCGTTTTGGGGCATTTCCTGTCGCGGGCGCTAGGCCTACCCACACAAGTGAGGTATCATTTTTATCGGGAGACTTGGGGGAACGCTGGGTGGAAGGAAATTTGTGGCTCCTCTCAGATTCCTGAACTTTCTGTCACCAAAATGTGAGGAAAACATGTTTTTTTAGCCAAATTTTGAGGTTTGCAAAGGATTCTGTGTAACAGAACCTGGTCAGAGCCCCACAAGTCACCCCATCTTGGATTCCCCTAGGTCTCTAGTTTTTAAAAAATGCACAGGTTTGGTAGGTTTCCCTAGGTGCCGGGTGAGCTAGAGGCCAAAATCTACAGGTAGGCACTTTGCAAAAAACACCTCTGTTTTCTTTAAATAAATGTGATGTGTCCACGTTGCGTTTTGGTGCATTTCCTGTTGCGGGCGCTAGGCAACCCACTCAAGTGAGGTATCATTTTTATCGGGAGACTTGGGGGAACGCTGGGTGGAAGGAAATTTGTGGCTCCTCTCTGATTCCAGAACTTTCTGTCACCAAAATGTGAGGAAAACATGTTTTTTTAGCCAAATTTCGAGGTTTCCAAAGGATTCTGAGTAACAGAACCTGGTCGGAGCCCCACAAGTCACCCCATCTTGGATTCCCCTAGGTCTCTAGTTTTCAAAAATGCACAGGTTTGGTAGGTTTCCCTAGGTGCCGGCTGAGCTAGAGGCCAAAATCTACAGGTAGGCACTTTGCAAAAAACACCTCTGTTTTCTTTCAAAAAATGTGATGTGTGCACGTTGCGTTTTGGGGCATTTCCTGACGCGGGCGCTAGGCCTACCCACACAAGTGAGGTATAATTTGTATCGGGAGAGATGGGGGAACGCTGGGTGGAAGGAAATTTGTGGCTCCTCTCTGATTCCAAAACTTTCTGTCACCAAAATGTGAGGAAAATGTGTTCTTTTAGCCAAATGTTGAGGTTTGCAAAGGATTCTGGGTAACAGAACCTGGTCAGAGCCCCACAAGTCACCCCATCTTGGATTCCCCTAGGTCTCTAGTTTAAAAAAATGCACAGGTTTGGTCGGTTTCCCTAGGTGCCGGCTGAGCTAGAGGCCAAAATCTACAGGTAGGCACTTTGCAAAAAACACCTCTGTTTTCTTTCAAAAAATGTGATGTGTGCACTTTGCGTTTTGGGGCATTTCTTGACGAGGGCGCTAGGCCTACCCACACAAATTAGGTATAATTTTTATCGGGAGAGATGGGGGAACGATGGGTGGAAGGAAATTTGTGGCTCCTCTCTGATTCCAGAACTTTCTGTCACCAAAATGTGAGGAAAACGTGTTTTTTTAGCCAAATGTTGAGGTTTGCAAAGGATTCTGTGTAACAGAACCTGGTCAGAGCCCCACAAGTCACCCCATCTTGGATTCCCCTAGGTCTCTAGTTTTTAAAAAATGCACAGGTTTGGTAGGTTTCCCTAGGTGCCGGCTGAGCTAGAGGCCAAACTCTACAGGTAGGCACTTTGCAAAAAACACCTCTGTTTTCTTTAAAAAAATGTGATGTGTCCACGTTGCGTTTTGGGGCATTTCCTGTCGCGGGCGCTAGGCCTACCCACACAAGTGAGGTATCATTTTTATCGGGAGACTTGGGGGAACGCTGGGTGGAAGGAAATTTGTGGCTCCTCTCAGATTCCAGAACTTTCTGCCACCAAAATGTGAGGAAAACATGTTTTTTTAGCCAAATTTTGAGGTTTCCAAAGGATTCTGAGTAACAGAACCTGGTCGGAGCCCCACAAGTCACCCCATCTTGGATTCCCCTAGGTCTCTAGTTTTCAAAAATGCACAGGTTTGGTAGGTTTCCCTAGGTGCCGGCTGAGCTAGAGGCCAAACTCTACAGGTAGGCACTTTGCAAAAAACACCTCTGTTTTCTTTCAAAAAATGTGATGTGTCCACGTTGCGTTTTGGGGCATTTCCTGTCGCGGGCGCTAGGCCTACCCACACAAGTGAGGTATCATTTTTATCGGGAGACTTGGGGGAACGCTGGGTGGAAGGAAATTTGTGGCTCCTCTCAGATTCCAGAACTTTCTGTCACCAAAATGTGAGGAAAACATGTTTTTTTAGCCAAATTTTGAGGTTTGCAAAGGATTCTGGGTAACAGAACCTGGTCAGAGCCCCACAAGTCACCCCATCTTGGATTCCCCTAGGTCTCTAGTTTAAAAAAATGCACAGGTTTGGTAGGTTTCCCTAGGTGCCGGCTGAGCTAGAGGCCAAACTCTACAGGTAGGCACTTTGCAAAAAACACCTCTGTTTTCTTTAAAAAAATGTGATGTGTGCACTTTGCGTTTTGGGGCATTTCCTGACGCGTGCGCTAGGCCTACCCACACAAGTTAGGTATAATTTTTATCGGGAGAGATGGGGGAACGCTGGGTGGAAGGAAATTTGTGGCTCCTCTCTGATTCCAGAACTTTCTGTCACCAAAATGTGAGGAAAATGTGTTTTTTTAGCCAAATGTTGAGGTTTGCAAAGGATTCTGGGTAACAGAACCTGGTCAGAGCCCCACAAGTCACCCCATCTTGGATTGCTCTAGGTCTCTAATTTTCAGAAATGCACAGGTTTGGTACGTTTCCCTAGGTGCCGGCTAAGCTAGAGGCAAAAATCTACAGGTAGGCACTTTGCAAAAAACACCTCTGTTTTCTTTAAAAAAATGTGATGTGTCCACGTTGCGTTTTGGGGTATTTCCTGTCGTGGGCGCTAGGCCTACCCACACAGGTGAGGCATCATTTTTATCGGGAGACTTGGGGGAACGCTGGGTGGAAGGAAATTTGTGGCTCCTCTCTGATTCCAGAACTTTCTGTCACCAAAATGTGAGGAAAACATGTTTTTTTAGCCAAATTTCGAGGTTGCCAAAGGATTCTGAGTAACAGAACCTGGTCGGAGCCCCACAAGTCACCCCATCTTGGATTCCCCTAGGTCTCTAGTTTTCAAAAATGCACAGGTTTGGTAGGTTTCCCTAGGTGCCGGCTGAGCTAGAGGCCAAAATCTACAGGTAGGCACTTTGCAAAAAACACCTCTGTTTTCTTTCAAAAAATGTGATGTGTGCACGTTGCGTTTTGGGGCATTTCCTGACGCGGGCGCTAGGCCTACCCACACAAGTGAGGTATAATTTGTATCGGGAGAGATGGGGAAACGCTGGGTGGAAGGAAATTTGTGGCTCCTCTCTGATTCCAAAACTTTCTGTCACCAAAATGTGAGGAAAATGTGTTCTTTTAGCCAAATGTTGAGGTTTGCAAAGGATTCTGGGTAACAGAACCTGCTCAGAGCCCCACAAGTCACCCCATCTTGGATTCCCCTAGGTCTCTAGTTAAAAAAAATGCACAGGTTTGGTCGGTTTCCATAGGTGCCGGCTGAGCTAGAGGCCAAAATCTACAGGTAGGCACTCTGCAAAAAACAGCTCTGTTATCTTTAAAAAAATGTGATGTGTCCACGTTGCGTTTTGGGCCATTTCCTGTAGCGGGCACTAGGCCTACCCACACAAGTGAGGTATCATTTTTATTGAGAGACTTGGGGGAACGCTGGGTGGAAGGAAATTTGTGGCTCCTCTCAGATTCCAGAACTTTCTGTCACCAAAATGTGAGGAAAACATGTTTTTTTAGCCAAATTTTGAGGTTTGCAAAGGATTCTGGGTAACAGAACCTGGACAGAGCCCCACAAGTCACCCCATCTTGGATTCCCCTAGGTCTCTAGTTTTCAAAAATGCACAGGTTTGGTAGGTTTCCCTAGGTGCCGGCTGAGCTAGAGGCCAAACTCTACAGGTAGGCACTTTGCAAAAAACACCTCTGTTTTCTTTCAAAAAATGTGATGTGTCCACGTTGCGTTTTGGGGCATTTCCTGTCGCGGGCGCTAGGCCTACCCACACAAGTGAGGTATCATTTTTATCGGGAGACTTGGGGGAACGCTGGGTGGAAGGAAATTTGTGGCTCCTCTCAGATTCCAGAACTTTCTGCCACCAAAATGTGAGGAAAACATGTTTTTTTAGCCAAATTTTGAGGTTTCCAAAGGATTCTGAGTAACAGAACCTGGTCGGAGCCCCACAAGTCACCCCATCTTGGATTCCCCTAGGTCTCTAGTTTTCAAAAATGCACAGGTTTGGTAGGTTTCCCTAGGTGCCGGCTGAGCTAGAGGCCAAACTCTACAGGTAGGCACTTTGCAAAAAACACCTCTGTTTTCTTTCAAAAAATGTGATGTGTCCACGTTGCGTTTTGGGGCATTTCCTGTCGCGGGCGCTAGGCCTACCCACACAAGTGAGGTATCATTTTTATCGGGAGACTTGGGGGAACGCTGGGTGGAAGGAAATTTGTGGCTCCTCTCAGATTCCAGAACTTTCTGTCACCAAAATGTGAGGAAAACATGTTTTTTTAGCCAAATTTTGAGGTTTGCAAAGGATTCTGGGTAACAGAACCTGGTCAGAGCCCCACAAGTCACCCCATCTTGGATTCCCCTAGGTCTCTAGTTTAAAAAAATGCACAGGTTTGGTAGGTTTCCCTAGGTGCCGGCTGAGCTAGAGGCCAAACTCTACAGGTAGGCACTTTGCAAAAAACACCTCTGTCTTCTTTAAAAAAATGTGATGTGTGCACTTTGCGTTTTGGGGCATTTCCTGACGCGTGCGCTAGGCCTACCCACACAAGTTAGGTATAATTTTTATCGGGAGAGATGGGGGAACGCTGGGTGGAAGGAAATTTGTGGCTCCTCTCTGATTCCAGAACTTTCTGTCACCAAAATGTGAGGAAAATGTGTTTTTTTAGCCAAATGTTGAGGTTTGCAAAGGATTCTGGGTAACAGAACCTGGTCAGAGCCCCACAAGTCACCCCATCTTGGATTGCTCTAGGTCTCTAATTTTCAGAAATGCACAGGTTTGGTACGTTTCCCTAGGTGCCGGCTAAGCTAGAGGCAAAAATCTACAGGTAGGCACTTTGCAAAAAACACCTCTGTTTTCTTTAAAAAAATGTGATGTGTCCACGTTGCGTTTTGGGGTATTTCCTGTCGTGGGCGCTAGGCCTACCCACACAGGTGAGGCATCATTTTTATCGGGAGACTTGGGGGAACGCTGGGTGGAAGGAAATTTGTGGCTCCTCTCTGATTCCAGAACTTTCTGTCACCAAAATGTGAGGAAAACATGTTTTTTTAGCCAAATTTCGAGGTTTCCAAAGGATTCTGAGTAACAGAACCTGGTCGGAGCCCCACAAGTCACCCCATCTTGGATTCCCCTAGGTCTCTAGTTTTCAAAAATGCACAGGTTTGGTAGGTTTCCCTAGGTGCCGGCTGAGCTAGAGGCCAAAATCTACAGGTAGGCACTTTGCAAAAAACACCTCTGTTTTCTTTCAAAAAATGTGATGTGTGCACGTTGCGTTTTGGGGCATTTCCTGACGCGGGCGCTAGGCCTACCCACACAAGTGAGGTATAATTTGTATCGGGAGAGATGGGGGAACGCTGGGTGGAAGGAAATTTGTGGCTCCTCTCTGATTCCAAAACTTTCTGTCACCAAAATGTGAGGAAAATGTGTTCTTTTAGCCAAATGTTGAGGTTTGCAAAGGATTCTGGGTAACAGAACCTGCTCAGAGCCCCACAAGTCACCCCATCTTGGATTCCCCTAGGTCTCTAGTTTAAAAAAATGCACAGGTTTGGTCGGTTTCCATAGGTGCCGGCTGAGCTAGAGGCCAAAATCTACAGGTAGGCAGTCTGCAAAAAACAGCTCTGTTATCTTTAAAAAAATGTGATGTGTCCACGTTGCGTTTTGGGCCATTTCCTGTAGCGGGCACTAGGCCTACCCACACAAGTGAGGTATCATTTTTATTGGGAGACTTGGGGGAACGCTGGGTGGAAGGAAATTTGTGGCTCCTCTCAGATTCCAGAACTTTCTGTCACCAAAATGTGAGGAAAACATGTTTTTTTAGCCAAATTTTGAGGTTTCCAAAGGATTCTGAGTAACAGAACCTGGTCGGAGCCCCACAAGTCACCCCATCTTGGATTCCCCTAGGTCTCTAGTTTTCAAAAATGCACAGGTTTGGTAGGTTTCCCTAGGTGCCGGTTGAGCTAGAGGCCAAAATCTACAGGTAGGCACTTTGCAAAAAACACCTCTGCTTTCTTTCAAAAAATGTGATGTGTGCACGTTGCGTTTTGGGGCATTTCCTGACGCGGGCGCTAGGCCTACCTACACAAGTGAGGTATAATTTTTATCGGGAGACATGGGGGAACGCTGGGTGGAAGGAAATTTGTGGCTTCTCTCTGAATCCAGAACTTTCTGTCACCAAAATGTGAGGAAAATGTGTTTTTTTTTAGCCAAATGTTGAGGTTTGCAAAGGATTCTGTGTAACAGAACCTGGTCAGAGCCCCACAAGTCACCCCATCTTGGATTCCCCTAGGTCTCTAGTTTTTAAAAAATGCACAGGTTTGGTAGGTTTCCCTAGGTGCCGGCTGAGCTAGAGGCCAAAATCTACAGGTAGGCACTTTGCAAAAAACACCTCTGTTTTCTTTAAATAAATGTGATGTGTCCACGTTGCGTTTTGGTGCATTTCCTGTTGCGGGCGCTAGGCCTACCCACACAAGTGAGGTATCATTTTTATCGGGAGACTTGGGGGAACGCTGGGTGGAAGGAAATTTGTGGCTCCTCTCTGATTCCAGAACTTTCTGTCACCAAAATGTGAGGAAAACATGTTTTTTTAGCCAAATTTCGAGGTTTCCAAAGGATTCTGAGTAACAGAACCTGGTCGGAGCCCCACAAGTCACCCCATCTTGGATTCCCCTAGGTCTCTAGTTTTCAAAAATGCACAGGTTTGGTAGGTTTCCCTAGGTGCCGGCTGAGCTAGAGGCCAAAATCTACAGGTAGGCACTTTGCAAAAAACACCTCTGTTTTCTTTCAAAAAATGTGATGTGTGCACGTTGCGTTTTGGGGCATTTCCTGACGCGGGCGCTAGGCCTACCCACACAACTGAGGTATAATTTGTATCAGGAGAGATGGGGGAACGCTGGGTGGAAGGAAATTTGTGGCTCCTCTCTGATTCCAAAACTTTCTGTCACCAAAATGTGAGGAAAATGTGTTCTTTTAGCCAAATGTTGAGGTTTGCAAAGGATTCTGGGTAACAGAACCTGGTCAGAGCCCCACAAGTCACCCCATCTTGGATTCCCCTAGGTCTCTAGTTTAAAAAAATGCACAGGTTTGGTCGGTTTCCATAGGTGCCGGCTGAGCTAGAGGCCAAAATCTACAGGTAGGCACTCTGCAAAAAACAGCTCTGTTATCTTTAAAAAAATGTGATGTGTCCACGTTGCGTTTTGGGCCATTTCCTGTAGCGGGCACTAGGCCTACCCACACAAGTGAGGTATCATTTTTATTGGGAGACTTGGGGGAACGCTGGGTGGAAGGAAATTTGTGGCTCCTCTCAGATTCCAGAACTTTCTGCCACCAAAATGTGAGGAAAACATGTTTTTTTAGCCAAATTTTGAGGTTTCCAAAGGATTCTGAGTAACAGAACCTGGTCGGAGCCCCACAAGTCACCCCATCTTGGATTCCCCTAGGTCTCTAGTTTTCAAAAATGCACAGGTTTGGTAGGTTTCCCTAGGTGCCGGCTGAGCTAGAGGCCAAAATCTACAGGTAGGCACTTTGCAAAAAACACCTCTGCTTTCTTTCAAAAAATGTGATGTGTGCACGTTGCGTTTTGGGGCATTTCCTGACGCGGGCGCTAGGCCTACCTACACAAGTGAGGTATAATTTTTATCGGGAGACATGGGGGAACGCTGGGTGGAAGGAAATTTGTGGCTTCTCTCTGAATCCAGAACTTTCTGTCACCAAAATGTGAGGAAAATGTGTTTTTTTTTAGCCAAATGTTGAGGTTTGCAAAGGATTCTGTGTAACAGAACCTGGTCAGAGCCCCACAAGTCACCCCATCTTGGATTCCCCTAGGTCTCTAGTTTTTAAAAAATGCACAGGTTTGGTAGGTTTCCCTAGGTGCCGGCTGAGCTAGAGGCCAAAATCTACAGGTAGGCACTTTGCAAAAAACACCTCTGTTTTCTTTAAATAAATGTGATGTGTCCACGTTGCGTTTTGGTGCATTTCCTGTTGCGGGCGCTAGGCCTACCCACACAAGTGAGGTATCATTTTTATCGGGAGACTTGGGGGAACGCTGGGTGGAAGGAAATTTGTGGCTCCTCTCTGATTCCAGAACTTTCTGTCACCAAAATGTGAGGAAAACATGTTTTTTTAGCCAAATTTCGAGGTTTCCAAAGGATTCTGAGTAACAGAACCTGGTCGGAGCCCCACAAGTCACCCCATCTTGGATTCCCCTAGGTCTCTAGTTTTCAAAAATGCACAGGTTTGGTAGGTTTCCCTAGGTGCCGGCTGAGCTAGAGGCCAAAATCTACAGGTAGGCACTTTGCAAAAAACACCTGTTTTCTTTCAAAAAATGTGATGTGTGCACGTTGCGTTTTGGGGCATTTCCTGACGCGGGCGCTAGGCCTACCCACACAACTGAGGCATAATTTGTATCAGGAGAGATGGGGGAACGCTGGGTGGAAGGAAATTTGTGGCTCCTCTCTGATTCCAAAACTTTCTGTCACCAAAATGTGAGGAAAATGTGTTCTTTTAGCCAAATGTTGAGGTTTGCAAAGGATTCTGGGTAACAGAACCTGGTCAGAGCCCCACAAGTCACCCCATCTTGGATTCCCCTAGGTCTCTAGTTTAAAAAAATGCACAGGTTTGGTCGGTTTCCATAGGTGCCGGCTGAGCTAGAGGCCAAAATCTACAGGTAGGCACTCTGCAAAAAACAGCTCTGTTATCTTTAAAAAAATGTGATGTGTCCACGTTGCGTTTTGGGCCATTTCCTGTAGCGGGCACTAGGCCTACCCACACAAGTGAGGTATAATTTTTATTGGGAGACTTGGGGGAACGCTGGGTGGAAGGAAATTTGTGGCTCCTCTCAGATTCCAGAACTTTCTGTCACCAAAATGTGAGGAAAACATGTTTTTTTAGCCAAATTTTGAGGTTTGCAAAGGATTCTGGGTAACAGAACCTGGACAGAGCCCCACAAGTCACCCCACCTTGGATTCCCCTAGGTCTCTAGTTTAAAAAAATGCACAGGTTTGGTCGGTTTCCATAGGTGCCGGCTGAGCTAGAGGCCAAACTCTACAGGTAGGCTCTTTGCAAAAAACACCTCTGTTTTCTTTCAAAAAATGTGATGTGTGCACGTTGCGTTTTGGGGCATTTCCTGACGCGGGCGCTAGGCCTACACACACAAGTTAGGTATAATTTTTATCGAGAGAGATGGGGGAACGCTGGGTGGAAGGAAATTTGTGGCTCCTCTCTGATTCCAGAACTTTCTGTCACCAAAATGTGAGGAAAACGTGTTTTTTTAGCCAAATGTTGAGGTTTGCAAAGGATTCTGGGTAACAGAACCTGGTCAGAGCCCCACAAGTCACCCCATCTTGGATTGCTCTAGGTCTCTAATTTTCAGAAATGCACAGGTTTGGTACGTTTCCCTAGGTGCCGGCTAAGCTAGAGGCAAAAATCTACAGGTAGGCACTTTGCAAAAAACACCTCTGTTTTCTTTTAAAAAATGTGATGTGTCCACGTTGTGTTTTGGGCCATTTCCTGTAGCGGGCACTAGGCCTACCCACACAAGTGAGGTATCATTTTTATTGGGAGACTTGGGGGAACGCTGGGTGGAAGGAAATTTGTGGCTCCTCTCAGATTCCAGAACTTTCTGTCACCAAAATGTGAGGAAAACATGTTTTTTTAGCCAAATTTTGAGGTTTGCAAATTATTCTGGGTAACAGAACCTGGACAGAGCCCCACAAGTCACCCCATCTTGGATTCCCCTAGGTCTCTAGTTTAAAAAAATGCACAGGTTTGGTAGGTTTCCCTAGGTGCCGGCTGAGCTAGAGGCCAAACTCTACAGGTAGGCTCTTTGCAAAAAACACCTCTGTTTTCTTTCAAAAAATGTGATGTGTGCACGTTGCGTTTTGGGGCATTTCCTGACGCGGGCGCTAGGCCTACACACACAAGTTAGGTATAATTTTTATCGAGAGAGATGGGGGAACGCTGGGTGGAAGGAAATTTGTGGCTCCTCTCTGATTCCAGAACTTTCTGTCACCAAAATGTGAGGAAAACGTGTTTTTTTAGCCAAATGTTGAGGTTTGCAAAGGATTCTGGGTAACAGAACCTGGTCAGAGCCCCACAAGTCACCCCATCTTGGATTGCTCTAGGTCTCTAATTTTCAGAAATGCACAGGTTTGGTACGTTTCCCTAGGTGCCGGCTAAGCTAGAGGCAAAAATCTACAGGTAGGCACTTTGCAAAAAACACCTCTGTTTTCTTTAAAAAAATGTGATGTGTCCACGTTGCGTTTTGGGGTATTTCCTGTCGTGGGCGCTAGGCCTACCCACACAGGTGAGGCATCATTTTTATCGGGAGACTTGGGGGAACGCTGGGTGGAAGGAAATTTGTGGCTCCTCTCTGATTCCAGAACTTTCTGTCACCAAAATGTGAGGAAAACATGTTTTTTTAGCCAAATTTCGAGGTTTCCAAAGGATTCTGAGTAACAGAACCTGGTCGGAGCCCCACAAGTCACCCCATCCTGGATTCCCCTAGGTCTCTAGTTTTCAAAAATGCACAGGTTTGGTAGGTTTCCCTAGGTGCCGGCTGAGCTAGAGGCCAAAATCTACAGGTAGGCACTTTGCAAAAAACACCTCTGTTTTCTTTCAAAAAATGTGATGTGTGCACGTTGCGTTTTGGGGCATTTCCTGACGCGGGCGCTAGGCCTACCCACACAAGTGAGGTATAATTTGTATCGGGAGGGATGGGGGAACGCTGGGTGGAAGGAAATTTGTGGCTCCTCTCTGATTCCAGAACTTTCTGTCACCAAAATATGAGGAAAACATGTTTTTTTAGCCAAATTTTGAGGTTTGCAAAGGATTCTGGGTAACAGAACCTGGACAGAGCCCCACAAGTCACCCCATCTTGGATTCCCCTAGGTCTCTAGTTTAAAAAAATGCACAGGTTTGGTAGGTTTCCCTAGGTGCCGGCTGAGCTAGAGGCCAAACTCTACAGGTAGGCACTTTGCAAAAAACACCTCTGTTTTCTTTCAAAAAATGTGATGTGTGCACTTTGCGTTTTGGGGCATTTCCTGACGCGGGCGCTAGGTCTACCCACACAAGTTAGGTATAATTTTTATCGGGAGAGATGGGGGAACGCTGGGTGGAAGGAAATTTGTGGCTCCTCTCTGATTCCAGAACTTTCTGTCACCAAAATGTGAGGAAAACGTGTTTTTTTAGCCAAATGTTGAGGTTTGCAAAGGATTCTGGGTAACAGAAACTGGTCAGAGCCCCACAAGTCACCCCAGCTTGGATTCCCCTAGGTCTCTAGTTTTCAAAAATGCACAGGTTTGGTAGGTTTCCCTAGGTGCCGGCTGAGCTAGAGGCCAAACTCTACAGGTAGGCACTTTGCAAAAAACACCTGTTTTCTTTAAAAAAATGTGATGTGTCCACGTTGCGTTTTGGGGCATTTCCTGTCGCGGGCGCTAGGCCTACCCACACAAGTGAGGTATCATTTTTATCGGGAGACTTGGGGGAACGCTGGGTGGAAGGAAATTTGTGGCTCCTCTCAGATTCCAGAACTTTCTGCCACCAAAATGTGAGGAAAACATGTTTTTTTAGCCAAATTTTGAGGTTTCCAAAGGATTCTGAGTAACAGAACCTGGTCGGAGCCCCACAAGTCACCCCATCTTGGATTCCCCTAGGTCTCTAGTTTTCAAAAATGCACAGGTTTGGTAGGTTTCCCTAGGTGCCGGCTGAGCTAGAGGCCAAAATCTACAGGTAGGCACTTTGCAAAAAACACCTCTGTTTTCTTTCAAAAAATGTGATGTGTCCACGTTGCGTTTTGGGGCATTTCCTGTCGCGGGCGCTAGGCCTACCCACACAAGTGAGGTATCATTTTTATCGGGAGACTTGGGGGAACGCTGGGTGGAAGGAAATTTGTGGCTCCTCTCAGATTCCAGAACTTTCTGTCACCAAAATGTGAGGAAAACATGTTTTTTTAGCCAAATTTTGAGGTTTGCAAAGGATTCTGGGTAACAGAACCTGGACAGAGCCCCACAAGTCACCCCATCTTGGATTCCCCTAGGTCTCTAGTTTAAAAAAATGCACAGGTTTGGTAGGTTTCCCTAGGTGCCGGCTGAGCTAGAGGCCAAACTCTACAGGTAGGCACTTTGCAAAAAACACCTCTGTTTTCTTTCAAAAAATGTGATGTGTCCACGTTGCGTTTTGGGGCATTTCCTGTCGCGGGCGCTAGGCCTACCCACACAAGTGAGGTATCATTTTTATTGGGAGACTTGGGGGAACGCTGGGTGGAAGGAAATTTGTGGCTCCTCTCAGATTCCAGAACTTTCTGTCACCAAAATGTGAGGAAAACATGTTTTTTTTAGCCAAATTTTGAGGTTTGCAAAGGATTCTGAGTAACAGAACCTGGACAGAGCCCCACAAGTCACCCCATCTTGGATTCCCCTAGGTCTCTAGTTTTCAAAAATGCACAGGTTTGGTAGGTTTCCCTAGGTGCCGGCTGAGCTAGAGGCCAAACTCTACAGGTAGGCACTTTGCAAAAAACACCTCTGTTTTCTTTCAAAAAATGTGATGTGTCCACGTTGCGTTTTGGGGCATTTCCTGTCGCGGGCGCTAGGCCTACCCACACAAGTGAGGTATAATTTTTATCGGGAGACTTGGGGGAACGCTGGGTGGAAGGAAATTTGTGGCTCCTCTCAGATTCCAGAACATTCCGTCACCAAAATGTGAGGAAAACATGTTTTTTTAGCCAAATTTTGAGGTTTGCAAAGGATTCTGGGTAACAGAACCTGGACAGAGCCCCACAAGTCACCCCATCTTGGATTCCCCTAGGTCTCTAGTTTTCAAAAATGCACAGGTTTGGTAGGTTTCCCTAGGTGCCGGCTGAGCTAGAGGCCAAAATCTACAGGTAGGCACTTTGCAAAAAACACCTCTGTTTTCTTTAAAAAAATGTGATGTGTCCACGTTGCGTTTTGGGGCATTTCCTGTCGCGGGCGCTAGGCCTACCCACACAAGTGAGGTATCATTTTTATCGGGAGACTTGGGGGAACGCTGGGTGGAAGGAAATTTGTGGCTCCTCTCAGATTCCAGAACTTTCTGTCACCAAAATGTGAGGAAAACATGTTTTTTTAGCCAAATTTTGAGGTTTGCAAAGGATTCTGGGTAACAGAACCTGGACAGAGCCCCACAAGTCACCCCATCTTGGATTCCCCTAGGTCTCTAGTTTAAAAAAATGCACAGGTTTGGTAGGTTTCCCTAGGTGCCGGCTGAGCTAGAGGCCAAACTCTACAGGTAGGCACTTTGCAAAAAACACCTCTGTTTTCTTTCAAAAAATGTGATGTGTCCACGTTGCGTTTTGGGGCATTTCCTGTCGCGGGCGCTAGGCCTACCCACACAAGTGAAGTATCATTTTTATTGGGAGACTTGGGGGAACGCTGGGTGGAAGGAAATTTGTGGCTCCTCTCAGATTCCAGAACTTTCTGTCACCAAAATGTGAGGAAAACATGTTTTTTTTAGCCAAATTTTGAGGTTTGCAAAGGATTCTGAGTAACAGAACCTGGACAGAGCCCCACAAGTCACCCCATCTTGGATTCCCCTAGGTCTCTAGTTTTCAAAAATGCACAGGTTTGGTAGGTTTCCCTAGGTGCCGGCTGAGCTAGAGGCCAAACTCTACAGGTAGGCACTTTGCAAAAAACACCTCTGTTTTCTTTCAAAAAATGTGATGTGTCCACGTTGCGTTTTGGGGCATTTCCTGTCGCGGGCGCTAGGCCTACCCACACAAGTGAGGTATCATTTTTATCGGGAGCCTTGGGGGAACGCTGGGTGGAAGGAAATTTGTGGCTCCTCTCAGATTCCAGAACTTTCTGCCACCAAAATGTGAGGAAAACATGTTTTTTTAGCCAAATTTTGAGGTTTCCAAAGGATTCTGAGTAACAGAACCTGGTCGGAGCCCCACAAGTCACCCCATCTTGGATTCCCCTAGGTCTCTAGTTTTCAAAAATGCACAGGTTTGGTAGGTTTCCCTAGGTGCCGGCTGAGCTAGAGGCCAAAATCTACAGGTAGGCACTTTGCAAAAAACACCTCTGCTTTCTTTCAAAAAATGTGATGTGTGCACGTTGCGTTTTGGGGCATTTCCTGACGCGGGCGCTAGGCCTACCTACACAAGTGAGGTATAATTTTTATCGGGAAACATGGGGGAACGCTGGGTGGAAGGAAATTTGTGGCTTCTCTCTGAATCCAGAACTTTCTGTCACCAAAATGTGAGGAAAATGTGTTTTTTTTTAGCCAAATGTTGAGGTTTGCAAAGGATTCTGGGTAACAGAACCTGGTCAGAGCCCCCACAAGTCACCCCATCTTGGATTCCCCTAGGTCCCTAGTTTTCAAAAATGCACAGGTTTGGTAGGTTTCCCTAGGTGCCGGCTGAGCTAGAGGCCAAACTCTACAGGTAGGCACTTTGCAAAAAACACCTCTGTTTTCTTTCAAAAAATGTGATGTGTCCACGTTGCGTTTTGGGGCATTTCCTGTCGCGGGCGCTAGGCCTACCCACACAAGTGAGGTATCATTTTTATCGGGAGACTTGGGGGAACGCTGGGTGGAAGGAAATTTGTGGCTCCTCTCAGATTCCAGAACTTTCTGTCACCAAAATGTGAGGAAAACATGTTTTTTTAGCCAAATTTTGAGGTTTGCAAAGGATTCTGTGTAACAGAACCTGGTCAGAGCCCCACAAGTCACCCCATCTTGGATTCCCCTAGGTCTCTAGTTTTTAAAAAATGCACAGGTTTGGTAGGTTTCCCTAGGTGCCGGCTGAGCTAGAGGCCAAAATCTACAGGTAGGCACTTTGCAAAAAACACCTCTGTTTTCTTTAAATAAATGTGATGTGTCCACGTTGCGTTTTGGTGCATTTCCTGTTGCGGGCGCTAGGCCTACCCACACAAGTGAGGTATCATTTTTATCGGGAGACTTGGGGGAACGCTGGGTGGAAGGAAATTGGTGGCTCCTCTCTGATTCCAGAACTTTCTGTCACCAAAATGTGAGGAAAACATGTTTTTTTAGCCAAATTTCGAGGTTTCCAAAGGATTCTGAGTAACAGAACCTGGTCGGAGCCCCACAAGTCACCCCATCTTGGATTCCCCTAGGTCTCTAGTTTTCAAAAATGCACAGGTTTGGTAGGTTTCCCTAGGTGCCGGCTGAGCTAGAGGCCAAAATCTACAGGTAGGCACTTTGCAAAAAACACCTCTGTTTTCTTTCAAAAAATGTGATGTGTGCACTTTGCGTTTTGGGGCATTTCCTGACGCGGGCGCTAGGCCTACCCACACAAGTGAGGTATAATTTGTATCAGAAGAGATGGGGGAACGCTGGGTGGAAGGAAATTTGTGGCTCCTCTCTGATTCCAAAACTTTCTGTCACCAAAATGTGAGGAAAATGTGTTCTTTTAGCCAAATGTTGAGGTTTGCAAAGGATTCTGGGTAACAGAACCTGGTCAGAGCCCCACAAGTCACCCCATCTTGGATTCCCCTAGGTCTCTAGTTTAAAAAAATGCACAGGTTCGGTCGGTTTCCATAGGTGCCGGCTGAGCTAGAGGCCAAAATCTACAGGTAGGCACTCTGCAAAAAACAGCTCTGTTATCTTTAAAAAAATGTGATGTGTCCACGTTGCGTTTTGGGCCATTTCCTGTAGCGGGCACTAGGCCTACCCACACAAGTGAGGTATCATTTTTATTGGGAGACTTGGGGGAACGCTGGGTGGAAGGAAATTTGTGGCTCCTCTCAGATTCCAGAACTTTCTGTCACCAAAATGTGAGGAAAACATGTTTTTTTAGCCAAATTTTGAGGTTTGCAAAGGATTCTGGGTAACAGAACCTGGACAGAGCCCCACAAGTCACCCCATCTTGGATTCCCCTAGGTCTCTAGTTTAAAAAAATGCACAGGTTTGGTAGGTTTCCCTAGGTGCCGGCTGAGCTAGAGGCCAAACTCTACAGGTAGGCACTTTGCAAAAAACACCTCTGTTTTCTTTCAAAAAATGTGATGTGTGCACGTTGCGTTTTGGGGCATTTCCTGACGCGGGCGCTAGGCCTACACACACAAGTTAGGTATAATTTTTATCGAGAGAGATGGGGGAACGCTGGGTGGAAGGAAATTTGTGGATCCTCTCTGATTCCAGAACTTTCTGTCACCAAAATGTGAGGAAAACGTGTTTTTTTTAGCCAAATGTTGAGGTTTGCAAAGGATTCTGGGTAACAGAACCTGGTCAGAGCCCCACAAGTCACCCCATCTTGGATTGCTCTAGGTCTCTAATTTTCAGAAATGCACAGGTTTGGTACGTTTCCCTAGGTGCCGGCTAAGCTAGAGGCAAAAATCTACAGGTAGGCACTTTGCAAAAAACACCTCTGTTTTCTTTAAAAAAATGTGATGTGTCCACGTTGCGTTTTGGGGTATTTCCTGTCGTGGGCGCTAGGCCTACCCACACAGGTGAGGCATCATTTTTATCGGGAGACTTGGGGGAACGCTGGGTGGAAGGAAATTTGTGGCTCCTCTCTGATTCCAGAACTTTCTGTCACCAAAATGTGAGGAAAACATGTTTTTTTAGCCAAATTTCGAGGTTTGCAAAGGATTCTGTGTAACAGAACCTGGTCAGAGCCCCACAAGTCACCCCATCTTGGATTCCCCTAGGTCTCTAGTTTTTAAAAAATGCACAGGTTTGGTAGGTTTCCCTAGGTGCCGGCTGAGCTAGAGGCCAAAATCTACAGGTAGGCACTTTGCAAAAAACACCTCTGTTTTCTTTAAATAAATGTGATGTGTCCACGTTGCGTTTTGGTGCATTTCCTGTTGCGGGCGCTAGGCCTACCCACACAAGTGAGGTATCATTTTTATCGGGAGACTTGGGGGAACGCTGGGTGGAAGGAAATTGGTGGCTCCTCTCTGATTCCAGAACTTTCTGTCACCAAAATGTGAGGAAAACATGTTTTTTTAGCCAAATTTCGAGGTTTCCAAAGGATTCTGAGTAACAGAACCTGGTCGGAGCCCCACAAGTCACCCCATCTTGGATTCCCCTAGGTCTCTAGTTTTCAAAAATGCACAGGTTTGGTAGGTTTCCCTAGGTGCCGGCTGAGCTAGAGGCCAAAATCTACAGGTAGGCACTTTGCAAAAAACACCTCTGTTTTCTTTCAAAAAATGTGATGTGTGCACGTTGCGTTTTGGGGCATTTCCTGACGCGGGCGCTAGGCCTACCCACACAAGTGAGGTATAATTTGTATCAGGAGAGATGGGGGAACGCTGGGTGGAAGGAAATTTGTGGCTCCTCTCTGATTCCAAAACTTTCTGTCACCAAAATGTGAGGAAAATGTGTTCTTTTAGCCAAATGTTGAGGTTTGCAAAGGATTCTGGGTAACAGAACCTGGTCAGAGCCCCACAAGTCACCCCATCTTGGATTCCCCTAGGTCTCTAGTTTAAAAAAATGCACAGGTTTGGTCGGTTTCCATAGGTGCCGGCTGAGCTAGAGGCCAAAATCTACAGGTAGGCACTCTGCAAAAAACAGCTCTGTTATCTTTAAAAAAATGTGATGTGTCCACGTTGCGTTTTGGGCCATTTCCTGTAGCGGGCACTAGGCCTACCCACACAAGTGAGGTATCATTTTTATTGGGAGACTTGGGGGAACGCTGGGTGGAAGGAAATTTGTGGCTCCTCTCAGATTCCAGAACTTTCTGTCACCAAAATGTGAGGAAAACATGTTTTTTTAGCCAAATTTTGAGGTTTGCAAAGGATTCTGGGTAACAGAACCTGGACAGAGCCCCACAAGTCACCCCATCTTGGATTCCCCTAGGTCTCTAGTTTAAAAAAATGCACAGGTTTGGTAGGTTTCCCTAGGTGCCGGCTGAGCTAGAGGCCAAACTCTACAGGTAGGCACTTTGCAAAAAACACCTCTGTTTTCTTTCAAAAAATGTGATGTGTGCACGTTGCGTTTTGGGGCATTTCCTGACGCGGGCGCTAGGCCTACACACACAAGTTAGGTATAATTTTTATCGAGAGAGATGGGGGAACGCTGGGTGGAAGGAAATTTGTGGATCCTCTCTGATTCCAGAACTTTCTGTCACCAAAATGTGAGGAAAACGTGTTTTTTTCGCCAAATGTTGAGGTTTGCAAAGGATTCTGGGTAACAGAACCTGGTCAGAGCCCCACAAGTCACCCCATCTTGGATTGCTCTAGGTCTCTAATTTTCAGAAATGCACAGGTTTGGTACGTTTCCCTAGGTGCCGGCTAAGCTAGAGGCAAAAATCTACAGGTAGGCACTTTGCAAAAAACACCTCTGTTTTCTTTAAAAAAATGTGATGTGTCCACGTTGCGTTTTGGGGTATTTCCTGTCGTGGGCGCTAGGCCTACCCACACAGGTGAGGCATCATTTTTATCGGGAGACTTGGGGGAACGCTGGGTGGAAGGAAATTTGTGGCTCCTCTCTGATTCCAGAACTTTCTGTCACCAAAATGTGAGGAAAACATGTTTTAGCCAAATTTCGAGGTTTCCAAAGGATTCTGAGTAACAGAACCTGGTCGGAGCCCCACAATTCACCCCATCTTGGATTCCCCTAGGTCTCTAGTTTTCAAAAATGCACAGGTTTGGTAGGTTTCCCTAGGTGCCGGCTGAGCTAGAGGCCAAAATCTACAGGTAGGCCCTTTGCAAAAAACACCTCTGTTTTCTTTCAAAAAATGTGATGTGTGCACGTTGCGTTTTGGGGCATTTCCTGACGCGGGCGCTAGGCCTACCCACACAAGTGAGGTATAATTTGTATCGGGAGAGATGGGGGAACGCTGGGTGGAAGGAAATTTGTGGCTCCTCTCTGATTCCAAAACTTTCTGTCACCAAAATGTGAGGAAAATGTGTTCTTTTAGCCAAATGTTGAGGTTTGCAAAGGATTCTGGGTAACAGAACCTGGTCAGAGCCCCACAAGTCACCCCATCTTGGATTCCCCTAGGTCTCTAGTTTAAAAAAATGCACAGGTTTGGTCGGTTTCCATAGGTGCCGGCTGAGCTAGAGGCCAAAATCTACAGGTAGGCACTCTGCAAAAAACAGCTCTGTTATCTTTAAAAAAATGTGATGTGTCCACGTTGCGTTTTGGGCCATTTCCTGTAGCGGGCACTAGGCCTACCCACACAAGTGAGGTATCATTTTTATTGGGAGACTTGGGGGAACGCTGGGTGGAAGGAAATTTGTGGCTCCTCTCAGATTCCAGAACTTTCTGTCACCAAAATGTGAGGAAAACATGTTTTTTTAGCCAAATTTTGAGGTTTGCAAAGGATTCTGGGTAACAGAACCTGGACAGAGCCCCACAAGTCACCCCATCTTGGATTCTCCAAGGTCTCTAGTTTTCAAAAATGCACAGGTTTGGTAGGTTTCCCTAGGTGCCGGCTGAGCTAGAGGCCAAACTCTACAGGTAGGCACTTTGCAAAAAACACCTCTGTTTTCTTTCAAAAAATGTGATGTGTCCACGTTGCGTTTTGGGGCATTTCCTGTCGCGGGCGCTAGGCCTACCCACACAAGTGAGGTATCATTTTTATCGGGAGACTTGGGGGAACGCTGGGTGGAAGGAAATTTGTGGCTCCTCTCAGATTCCAGAACTTTCTGCCACCAAAATGTGAGGAAAACATGTTTTTTTAGCCAAATGTTGAGGTTTCCAAAGGATTCTGAGTAACAGAACCTGGTCGGAGCCCCACAAGTCACCCCATCTTGGATTCCCCTAGGTCTCTAGTTTTCAAAAATGCACAGGTTTGGTAGGTTTCCCTAGGTGCCGGCTGAGCTAGAGGCCAAAATCTACAGGTAGGCACTTTGCAAAAAACACCTCTGCTTTCTTTAAAAAAATGTGATGTGTCCACGTTGCGTTTTGGGGCATTTCCTGACGCGGGCGCTAGGCCTACCTACACAAGTGAGGTATAATTTTTATCGGGAGACATGGGGGAACGCTGGGTGGAAGGAAATTTGTGGCTTCTCTCTGAATCCAGAACTTTCTGTGACCAAAATGTGAGGAAAATGTGTTTTTTTTAGCCAAATGTTGAGGTTTGCAAAGGATTCTGGGTAACAGAACCTGGTCAGAGCCCCACAAGTCACCCCATCTTGGATTCCCCTAGGTCTCTAGTTTTCCAAAATGCACAGGTTTGGTAGGTTTCCCTAGGTGCCGGCTGAGCTAGAGGCCAAACTCTACAGGTAGGCACTTTGCAAAAAACACCTCTGTTTTCTTTAAAACATTGTGATGTGTCCACGTTGCGTTTTGGGGCATTTCCTGTCGCGGGCGCTAGGCCTACCCACACAAGTGAGGTATCATTTTTATCGGGAGACTTGGGGGAACGCTGGGTGGAAGGAAATTTGTGGCTCCTCTCAGATTCCAGAACTTTCTGTCACCAAAATGTGAGGAAAACATGTTTTTTTAGCCAAATTTTGAGGTTTGCAAAGGATTCTGTGTAACAGAACCTGGTCAGAGCCCCACAAGTCACCCCATCTTGGATTCCCCTAGGTCTCTAGTTTTTAAAAAATGCACAGGTTTGGTAGGTTTCCCTAGGTGCCGGGTGAGCTAGAGGCCAAAATCTACAGGTAGGCACTTTGCAAAAAACACCTCTGTTTTCTTTAAATAAATGTGATGTGTCCACGTTGCGTTTTGGTGCATTTCCTGTTGCGGGCGCTAGGCAACCCACTCAAGTGAGGTATCATTTTTATCGGGAGACTTGGGGGAACGCTGGGTGGAAGGAAATTTGTGGCTCCTCTCTGATTCCAGAACTTTCTGTCACCAAAATGTGAGGAAAACATGTTTTTTTAGCCAAATTTCGAGGTTTCCAAAGGATTCTGAGTAACAGAACCTGGTCGGAGCCCCACAAGTCACCCCATCTTGGATTCCCCTAGGTCTCTAGTTTTCAAAAATGGACAGGTTTGGTAGGTTTCCCTAGGTGCCGGCTGAGCTAGAGGCCAAAATCTACAGGTAGGCACTTTGCAAAAAACACCTCTGTTTTCTTTCAAAAAATGTGATGTGTGCACGTTGCGTTTTGGGGCATTTCCTGACGCGGGCGCTAGGCCTACCTACACAAGTGAGGTATAATTTTTATCGGGAGACATGGGGGAACGCTGGGTGGAAGGAAATTTGTGGCTTCTCTCTGAATCCAGAACTTTCTGTGACCAAAATGTGAGGAAAATGTGTTTTTTTTAGCCAAATGTTGAGGTTTGCAAAGGATTCTGGGTAACAGAACCTGGTCAGAGCCCCACAAGTCACCCCATCTTGGATTCCCCTAGGTCTCTAGTTTTCCAAAATGCACAGGTTTGGTAGGTTTCCCTAGGTGCCGGCTGAGCTAGAGGCCAAACTCTACAGGTAGGCACTTTGCAAAAAACACCTCTGTTTTCTTTAAAAAAATGTGATGTGTCCACGTTGCGTTTTGGGGCATTTCCTGTCGCGGGCGCTAGGCCTACCCACACAAGTGAGGTATCATTTTTATCGGGAGACTTGGGGGAACGCTGGGTGGAAGGAAATTTGTGGCTCCTCTCAGATTCCTGAACTTTCTGTCACCAAAATGTGAGGAAAACATGTTTTTTTAGCCAAATTTTGAGGTTTGCAAAGGATTCTGTGTAACAGAACCTGGTCAGAGCCCCACAAGTCACCCCATCTTGGATTCCCCTAGGTCTCTAGTTTTTAAAAAATGCACAGGTTTGGTAGGTTTCCCTAGGTGCCGGGTGAGCTAGAGGCCAAAATCTACAGGTAGGCACTTTGCAAAAAACACCTCTGTTTTCTTTAAATAAATGTGATGTGTCCACGTTGCGTTTTGGTGCATTTCCTGTTGCGGGCGCTAGGCAACCCACTCAAGTGAGGTATCATTTTTATCGGGAGACTTGGGGGAACGCTGGGTGGAAGGAAATTTGTGGCTCCTCTCTGATTCCAGAACTTTCTGTCACCAAAATGTGAGGAAAACATGTTTTTTTAGCCAAATTTCGAGGTTTCCAAAGGATTCTGAGTAACAGAACCTGGTCGGAGCCCCACAAGTCACCCCATCTTGGATTCCCCTAGGTCTCTAGTTTTCAAAAATGCACAGGTTTGGTAGGTTTCCCTAGGTGCCGGCTGAGCTAGAGGCCAAAATCTACAGGTAGGCACTTTGCAAAAAACACCTCTGTTTTCTTTCAAAAAATGTGATGTGTGCACGTTGCGTTTTGGGGCATTTCCTGACGCGGGCGCTAGGCCTACCCACACAAGTGAGGTATAATTTGTATCGGGAGAGATGGGGGAACGCTGGGTGGAAGGAAATTTGTGGCTCCTCTCTGATTCCAAAACTTTCTGTCACCAAAATGTGAGGAAAATGTGTTCTTTTAGCCAAATGTTGAGGTTTGCAAAGGATTCTGGGTAACAGAACCTGGTCAGAGCCCCACAAGTCACCCCATCTTGGATTCCCCTAGGTCTCTAGTTTAAAAAAATGCACAGGTTTGGTCGGTTTCCCTAGGTGCCGGCTGAGCTAGAGGCCAAAATCTACAGGTAGGCACTTTGCAAAAAACACCTCTGTTTTCTTTCAAAAAATGTGATGTGTGCACTTTGCGTTTTGGGGCATTTCTTGACGAGGGCGCTAGGCCTACCCACACAAATTAGGTATAATTTTTATCGGGAGAGATGGGGGAACGCTGGGTGGAAGGAAATTTGTGGCTCCTCTCTGATTCCAGAACTTTCTGTCACCAAAATGTGAGGAAAACGTGTTTTTTTAGCCAAATGTTGAGGTTTGCAAAGGATTCTGTGTAACAGAACCTGGTCAGAGCCCCACAAGTCACCCCATCTTGGATTCCCCTAGGTCTCTAGTTTTTAAAAAATGCACAGGTTTGGTAGGTTTCCCTAGGTGCCGGCTGAGCTAGAGGCCAAAATCTACAGGTAGGCACTTTGCAAAAAACACCTCTGTTTTCTTTAAAGAAATGTGATGTGTCCACGTTGCGTTTTGGTGCATTTCCTGTTGCGGGCGCTAGGCCTACCCACACAAGTGAGGTATCATTTTTATCGGGAGACTTGGGGGAACGCTGGGTGGAAGGAAATTTGTGGCTCCTCTCTGATTCCAGAACTTTCTGTCACCAAAATGTGAGGAAAACATGTTTTTTTAGCCAAATTTCGAGGTTTCCAAAGGATTCTGAGTAACAGAACCTGGTCGGAGCCCCACAAGTCACCCCATCTTGGATTCCCCTAGGTCTCTAGTTTTCAAAAATGCACAGGTTTGGTAGGTTTCCCTAGGTGCCGGCTGAGCTAGAGGCCAAAATCTACAGGTAGGCACTTTGCAAAAAACACCTCTGTTTTCTTTCAAAAAATGTGATGTGTGCACGTTGCGTTTTGGGGCATTTCCTGACGCGGGCGCTAGGCCTACCCACACAAGTGAGGTATAATTTGTATCAGGAGAGATGGGGGAACGCTGGGTGGAAGGAAATTTGTGGCTCCTCTCTGATTCCAAAACTTTCTGTCACCAAAATGTGAGGAAAATGTGTTCTTTTAGCCAAATGTTGAGGTTTGCAAAGGATTCTGGGTAACAGAACCTGGTCAGAGCCCCACAAGTCACCCCATCTTGGATTCCCCTAGGTCTCTAGTTTAAAAAAATGCACAGGTTTGGTCGGTTTCCATAGGTGCCGGCTGAGCTAGAGGCCAAAATCTACAGGTAGGCACTCTGCAAAAAACAGCTCTGTTATCTTTAAAAAAATGTGATGTGTCCACGTTGCGTTTTGGGCCATTTCCTGTAGCGGGCACTAGGCCTACCCACACAAGTGAGGTATCATTTTTATTGGGAGACGTGGGGGAACGCTGGGTGGAAGGAAATTTGTGGCTCCTCTCAGATTCCAGAACTTTCTGTCACCAAAATGTGAGGAAAACATGTTTTTTTAGCCAAATTTTGAGGTTTGCAAAGGATTCTGGGTAACAGAACCTGGACAGAGCCCCACAAGTCACCCCATCTTGGATTCCCCTAGGTCTCTAGTTTAAAAAAATGCACAGGTTTGGTAGGTTTCCCTAGGTGCCGGCTGAGCTAGAGGCCAAACTCTACAGGTAGGCACTTTGCAAAAAACACCTCTGTTTTCTTTCAAAAAATGTGATGTGTGCACGTTGCGTTTTGGGGCATTTCCTGACGCGGGCGCTAGGCCTACACACACAAGTTAGGTATAATTTTTATCGAGAGAGATGGGGGAACGCTGGGTGGAAGGAAATTTGTGGCTCCTCTCTGATTCCAAAACTTTCTGTCACCAAAATGTGAGGAAAATGTGTTCTTTTAGCCAAATGTTGAGGTTTGCAAAGGATTCTGGGTAACAGAACCTGGTCAGAGCCCCACAAGTCACCCCATCTTGGATTCCCCTAGGTCTCTAGTTTAAAAAAATGCACAGGTTCGGTCGGTTTCCATAGGTGCCGGCTGAGCTAGAGGCCAAAATCTACAGGTAGGCACTCTGCAAAAAACAGCTCTGTTATCTTTAAAAAAATGTGATGTGTCCACGTTGCGTTTTGGGCCATTTCCTGTAGCGGGCACTAGGCCTACCCACACAAGTGAGGTATCATTTTTATTGGGAGACTTGGGGGAACGGTGGGTGGAAGGAAATTTGTGGCTCCTCTCAGATTCCAGAACTTTCTGTCACCAAAATATGAGGAAAACATGTTTTTTTAGCCAAATTTTGAGGTTTGCAAAGGATTCTGGGTAACAGAACCTGGACAGAGCCCCACAAGTCACCCCATCTTGGATTCCCCTAGGTCTCTAGTTTAAAAAAATGCACAGGTTTGGTAGGTTTCCCTAGGTGCCGGCTGAGCTAGAGGCCAAACTCTACAGGTAGGCACTTTGCAAAAAACACCTCTGTTTTCTTTCAAAAAATGTGATGTGTGCACTTTGCGTTTTGGGGCATTTCCTGACGCGGGCGCTAGGCCTACCCACACAAGTTAGGTATAATTTTTATCGGGAGAGATGGGGGAACGCTGGGTGGAAGGAAATTTGTGGCTCCTCTCTGATTCCAGAACTTTCTGTCACCAAAATGTGAGGAAAACGTGTTTTTTTAGCTAAATGTTGAGGTTTGCAAAGGATTCTGGGTAACAGAACCTGGTCAGAGCCCCACAAGTCACCCCATCTTGGATTGCTCTAGGTCTCTAATTTTCAGAAATGCACAGGTTTGGTACGTTTCCCTAGGTGCCGGCTAAGCTAGAGGCAAAAATCTACAGGTAGACACTTTGCAAAAAACATCTCTGTTTTCTTTAAAAAAATGTGATGTGTCCACGTTGCGTTTTGGGGTATTTCCTGTCGTGGGCGCTAGGCCTACCCACACAGGTGAGGCATCATTTTTATCGGGAGACTTGGGGGAACGCTGGATGGAAGGAAATTTGTGGCTCCTCTCTGATTCCAGAACTTTCTGTCACCAAAATGTGAGGAAAACATGTTTTTTTAGCCAAATTTCGAGGTTTCCAAAGGATTCTGAGTAACAGAACCTGGTCGGAGCCCCACAAGTCACCCCATCTTGGATTCCCCTAGGTCTCTAGTTTTCAAAAATGCACAGGTTTGGTAGGTTTCCCTAGGTGCCGGCTGAGCTAGAGGCCAAAATCTACAGGTAGGCACTTTGCAAAAAACACCTCTGTTTTCTTTCAAAAAATGTGATGTGTGCACGTTGCGTTTTGGGGCATTTCCTGACGCGGGCGCTAGGCCTACCCACACAAGTGAGGTATAATTTGTATCGGGAGAGATGGGGGAACGCTGGGTGGAAGGAAATTTGTGGCTCCTCTCTGATTCCAAAACTTTCTGTCACCAAAATGTGAGGAAAATGTGTTCTTTTAGCCAAATGTTGAGGTTTGCAAAGGATTCTGGGTAACAGAACCTGCTCAGAGCCCCACAAGTCACCCCATCTTGGATTCCCCTAGGTCTCTAGTTTAAAAAAATGCACAGGTTTGGTCGGTTTCCACAGGTGCCGGCTGAGCTAGAGGCCAAAATCTACAGGTAGGCACTCTGCAAAAAACAGCTCTGTTATCTTTAAAAAAATGTGATGTGTCCACGTTGCGTTTTGGGCCATTTCCTGTAGCGGGCACTAGGCCTACCCACACAAGTGAGGTATCATTTTTATTGAGAGACTTGGGGGAACGCTGGGTGGAAGGAAATTTGTGGCTCCTCTCAGATTCCAGAACTTTCTGTCACCAAAATGTGAGGAAAACATGTTTTTTTAGCCAAATTTTGAGGTTTGCAAAGGATTCTGGATAACAGAACCTGGACAGAGCCCCACAAGTCACCCCATCTTGGATTCCCCTAGGTCTCTAGTTTTCAAAAATGCACAGGTTTGGTAGGTTTCCCTAGGTGCCGGCTGAGCTAGAGGCCAAACTCTACAGGTAGGCACTTTGCAAAAAACACCTCTGTTTTCTTTAAAAAAATGTGATGTGTCCACGTTGCGTTTTGGGGTATTTCCTGTCGTGGGCGCTAGGCCTACCCACACAGGTGAGGCATCATTTTTATCGGGAGACTTGGGGGAACGCTGGGTGGAAGGAAATTTGTGGCTCCTCTCTGATTCCAGAACTTTCTGTCACCAAAATGTGAGGAAAACATGTTTTTTTAGCCAAATTTCGAGGTTTCCAAAGGATTCTGAGTAACAGAACCTGGTCGGAGCCCCACAAGTCACCCCATCTTGGATTCCCCTAGGTCTCTAGTTTTCAAAAATGCACAGGTTTGGTAGGTTTCCCTAGGTGCCGGCTGAGCTAGAGGCCAAAATCTACAGGTAGGCACTTTGCAAAAAACACCTCTGTTTTCTTTCAAAAAATGTGATGTGTGCACGTTGCGTTTTGGGGCATTTCCTGACGCGGGCGCTAGGCCTACACACACAAGTTAGGTATAATTTTTATCGAGAGAGATGGGGGAACGCTGGGTGGAAGGAAATTTGTGGATCCTCTCTGATTCCAGAACTTTCTGTCACCAAAATGTGAGGAAAACGTGTTTTTTTAGCCAAATGTTGAGGTTTGCAAAGGATTCTGGGTAACAGAACCTGGTCAGAGCCCCACAAGTCACCCCATCTTGGATTGCTCTAGGTCTCTAATTTTCAGAAATGCACAGGTTTGGTACGTTTCCCTAGGTGCCGGCTAAGCTAGAGGCAAAAATCTACAGGTAGGCACTTTGCAAAAAACACCTCTGTTTTCTTTAAAAAAATGTGATGTGTCCACGTTGCGTTTTGGGGTATTTCCTGTCGTGGGCGCTAGGCCTACCCACACAGGTGAGGCATCATTTTTATCGGGAGACTTGGGGGAACGCTGGGTGGAAGGAAATTTGTGGCTCCTCTCTGATTCCAGAACTTTCTGTCACCAAAATGTGAGGAAAACATGTTTTTTTAGCCAAATTTCGAGGTTTGCAAAGGATTCTGTGTAACAGAACCTGGTCAGAGCCCCACAAGTCACCCCATCTTGGATTCCCCTAGGTCTCTAGTTTTTAAAAAATGCACAGGTTTGGTAGGTTTCCCTAGGTGCCGGCTGAGCTAGAGGCCAAAATCTACAGGTAGGCACTTTGCAAAAAACACCTCTGTTTTCTTTAAATAAATGTGATGTGTCCACGTTGCGTTTTGGTGCATTTCCTGTTGCGGGCGCTAGGCCTACCCACACAAGTGAGGTATCATTTTTATCGGGAGACTTGGGGGAACGCTGGGTGGAAGGAAATTGGTGGCTCCTCTCTGATTCCAGAACTTTCTGTCACCAAAATGTGAGGAAAACATGTTTTTTTAGCCAAATTTCAAGGTTTCCAAAGGATTCTGAGTAACAGAACCTGGTCGGAGCCCCACAAGTCACCCCATCTTGGATTCCCCTAGGTCTCTAGTTTTCAAAAATGCACAGGTTTGGTAGGTTTCCCTAGGTGCCGGCTGAGCTAGAGGCCAAAATCTACAGGTAGGCACTTTGCAAAAAACACCTCTGTTTTCTTTCAAAAAATGTGATGTGTGCACGTTGCGTTTTGGGGCATTTCCTGACGCGGGCGCTAGGCCTACCCACACAACTGAGGTATAATTTGTATCGGGAGAGATGGGGGAACGCTGGGTGGAAGGAAATTTGTGGCTCCTCTCTGATTCCAAAACTTTCTGTCACCAAAATGTGAGGAAAATGTGTTCTTTTAGCCAAATGTTGAGGTTTGCAAAGGATTCTGGGTAACAGAACCTGGTCAGAGCCCCACAAGTCACCCCATCTTGGATTCCCCTAGGTCTCTAGTTTAAAAAAATGCACAGGTTTGGTCGGTTTCCATAGGTGCCGGCTGAGCTAGAGGCCAAAATCTACAGGTAGGCACTCTGCAAAAAACAGCTCTGTTATCTTTAAAAAAATGTGATGTGTCCACGTTGCGTTTTGGGCCATTTCCTGTAGCGGGCACTAGGCCTACCCACACAAGTGAGGTATCATTTTTATTGGGAGACTTGGGGGAACGCTGGGTGGAAGGAAATTTGTGGCTCCTCTCAGATTCCAGAACTTTCTGTCACCAAAATGTGAGGAAAACATGTTTTTTTAGCCAAATTTTGAGGTTTGCAAAGGATTCTGGGTAACAGAACCTGGACAGAGCCCCACAAGTCACCCCATCTTGGATTCCCCTAGGTCTCTAGTTTTCCAAAATGCACAGGTTTGGTAGGTTTCCCTAGGTGCCGGCTGAGCTAGAGGCCAAACTCTACAGGTAGGCACTTTGCAAAAAACACCTCTGTTTTCTTTAAAAAAATGTGATGTGTGCACGTTGCGTTTTGGGGTATTTCCTGACGCGGGCGCTAGGCCTACACACACAAGTTAGGTATAATTTTTATCGAGAGAGATGGGGGAACGCTGGGTGGAAGGAAATTTGTGGATCCTCTCTGATTCCAGAACTTTCTGTCACCAAAATGTGAGGAAAACGTGTTTTTTTAGCCAAATGTTGAGGTTTGCAAAGGATTCTGGGTAACAGAACCTGGTCAGAGCCCCACAAGTCACCCCATCTTGGATTGCTCTAGGTCTCTAATTTTCAGAAATGCACAGGTTTGGTACGTTTCCCTAGGTGCCGGCTAAGCTAGAGGCAAAAATCTACAGGTAGGCACTTTGCAAAAAACACCTCTGTTTTCTTTAAAAAAATGTGATGTGTCCACGTTGCGTTTTGGGGTATTTCCTGTCGTGGGCGCTAGGCCTACCCACACAGGTGAGGCATCATTTTTATCGGGAGACTTGGGGGAACGCTGGGTGGAAGGAAATTTGTGGCTCCTCTCTGATTCCAGAACTTTCTGTCACCAAAATGTGAGGAAAACATGTTTTTTTAGCCAAATTTCGAGGTTTCCAAAGGATTCTGAGTAACAGAACCTGGTCGGAGCCCCACAAGTCACCCCATCTTGGATTCCCCTAGGTCTCTAGTTTTCAAAAATGCACAGGTTTGGTAGGTTTCCCTAGGTGCCGGCTGAGCTAGAGGCCAAAATCTACAGGTAGGACCTTTGCAAAAAACACCTCTGTTTTCTTTCAAAAAATGTGATGTGTGCACGTTGCGTTTTGGGGCATTTCCTGACGCGGGCGCTAGGCCTACCCACACAAGTGAGGTATAATTTGTATCGGGAGAGATGGGGGAACGCTGGGTGGAAGGAAATTTGTGGCTCCTCTCTGATTCCAAAACTTTCTGTCACCAAAATGTGAGGAAAATGTGTTCTTTTAGCCAAATGTTGAGGTTTGCAAAGGATTCTGGGTAACAGAACCTGGTCAGAGCCCCACAAGTCACCCCATCTTGGATTCCCCTAGGTCTCTAGTTTAAAAAAATGCACAGGTTTGGTCGGTTTCCATAGGTGCCGGCTGAGCTAGAGGCCAAAATCTACAGGTAGGCACTCTGCAAAAAACAGCTCTGTTATCTTTAAAAAAATGTGATGTGTCCACGTTGCGTTTTGGGCCATTTCCTGTAGCGGGCACTAGGCCTACCCACACAAGTGAGGTATCATTTTTATTGGGAGACTTGGGGGAACGCTGGGTGGAAGGAAATTTGTGGCTCCTCTCAGATTCCAGAACATTCTGTCACCAAAATGTGAGGAAAACATGTTTTTTTAGCCAAATTTTGAGGTTTGCAAAGGATTCTGGGTAACAGAACCTGGACAGAGCCCCACAAGTCACCCCATCTTGGATTCCCCTAGGTCTCTAGTTTTCAAAAATGCACAGGTTTGGTAGGTTTCCCTAGGTGCCGGCTGAGCTAGAGGCCAAACTCTACAGGTAGGCACTTTGCAAAAAACACCTCTGTTTTCTTTCAAAAAATGTGATGTGTCCACGTTGCGTTTTGGGGCATTTCCTGTCGCGGGCGCTAGGCCTACCCACACAAGTGAGGTATCATTTTTATCGGGAGACTTGGGGGAACGCTGGGTGGAAGGAAATTTGGGGCTCCTCTCAGATTCCAGAACTTTCTGCCACCAAAATGTGAGGAAAACATGTTTTTTTAGCCAAATGTTGAGGTTTCCAAAGGATTCTGAGTAACAGAACCTGGTCGGAGCCCCACAAGTCACCCCATCTTGGATTCCCCTAGGTCTCTAGTTTTCAAAAATGCACAGGTTTGGTAGGTTTCCCTAGGTGCCGGCTGAGCTAGAGGCCAAAATCTACAGGTAGGCACTTTGCAAAAAACACCTCTGCTTTCTTTAAAAAAATGTGATGTGTCCACGTTGCGTTTTGGGGCATTTCCTGACGCGGGCGCTAGGCCTACCTACACAAGTGAGGTATAATTTTTATCGGGAGACATGGGGGAACGCTGGGTGGAAGGAAATTTGTGGCTTCTCTCTGAATCCAGAACTTTCTGTGACCAAAATGTGAGGAAAATGTGTTTTTTTTAGCCAAATGTTGAGGTTTGCAAAGGATTCTGGGTAACAGAACCAGGTCAGAGCCCCACAAGTCACCCCATCTTGGATTCCCCTAGGTCTCTAGTTTTCCAAAATGCACAGGTTTGGTAGGTTTCCCTAGGTGCCGGCTGAGCTAGAGGCCAAACTCTACAGGTAGGCACTTTGCAAAAAACACCTCTGTTTTCTTTAAAAAAATGTGATGTGTCCACGTTGCGTTTTGGGGCATTTCCTGTCGCGGGCGCTAGGCCTACCCACACAAGTGAGGTATCATTTTTATCGGGAGACTTGGGGGAACGCTGGGTGGAAGGAAATTTGTGGCTCCTCTCAGATTCCAGAACTTTCTGTCACCAAAATGTGAGGAAAACATGTTTTTTTAGCCAAATTTTGAGGTTTGCAAAGGATTCTGTGTAACAGAACCTGGTCAGAGCCCCACAAGTCACCCCATCTTGGATTCCCCTAGGTCTCTAGTTTTCCAAAATGCACAGGTTTGGTAGGTTTCCCTAGGTGCCGGCTGAGCTACAGGCCAAACTCTACAGGTAGGCACTTTGCAAAAAACACCTCTGTTTTCTTTCAAAAAATGTGATGTGTGCAAGTTGCGTTTTGGGGCATTTCCTGACGCGGGCGCTAGGCCTACACACACAAGTTAGGTATAATTTTTATCGAGAGAGATGGGGGAACGCTGGGTGGAAGGAAATTTGTGGATCCTCTCTGATTCCAGAACTTTCTGTCACCAAAATGTGAGGAAAACGTGTTTTTTTAGCCAAATGTTGAGGTTTGCAAAGGATTCTGGGTAACAGAACCTGGTCAGAGCCCCACAAGTCACCCCATCTTGGATTGCTCTAGGTCTCTAATTTTCAGAAATGCACAGGTTTGGTACGTTTCCCTAGGTGCCGGCTAAGCTAGAGGCAAAAATCTACAGGTAGGCACTTTGCAAAAAACACCTCTGTTTTCTTTAAAAAAATGTGATGTGTCCACGTTGCGTTTTGGGGTATTTCCTGTCGTGGGCGCTAGGCCTACCCACACAGGTGAGGCATCATTTTTATCGGGAGACTTGGGGGAACGCTGGGTGGAAGGAAATTTGTGGCTCCTCTCTGATTCCAGAACTTTCTGTCACCAAAATGTGAGGAAAACATGTTTTTTTAGCCAAATTTCGAGGTTTGCAAAGGATTCTGTGTAACAGAACCTGGTCAGAGCCCCACAAGTCACCCCATCTTGGATTCCCCTAGGTCTCTAGTTTTTAAAAAATGCACAGGTTTGGTAGGTTTCCCTAGGTGCCGGCTGAGCTAGAGGCCAAAATCTACAGGTAGGCACTTTGCAAAAAACACCTCTGTTTTCTTTAAATAAATGTGATGTGTCCACGTTGCGTTTTGGTGCATTTCCTGTTGCGGGCGCTAGGCCTACCCACACAAGTGAGGTATCATTTTTATCGGGAGACTTGGGGGAACGCTGGGTGGAAGGAAATTGGTGGCTCCTCTCTGATTCCAGAACTTTCTGTCACCAAAATGTGAGGAAAACATGTTTTTTTAGCCAAATTTCGAGGTTTCCAAAGGATTCTGAGTAACAGAACCTGGTCGGAGCCCCACAAGTCACCCCATCTTGGATTCCCCTAGGTCTCTAGTTTTCAAAAATGCACAGGTTTGGTAGGTTTCCCTAGGTGCCGGCTGAGCTAGAGGCCAAAATCTACAGGTAGGCACTTTGCAAAAAACACCTCTGTTTTCTTTAAATAAATGTGATGTGTCCACGTTGCGTTTTGGTGCATTTCCTGTTGCGGGCGCTAGGCCTACCCACACAAGTGAGGTATCATTTTTATCGGGAGACTTGGGGGAACGCTGGGTGGAAGGAAATTGGTGGCTCCTCTCTGATTCCAGAACTTTCTGTCACCAAAATGTGAGGAAAACATGTTTTTTTAGCCAAATTTCGAGGTTTCCAAAGGATTCTGAGTAACAGAACCTGGTCGGAGCCCCACAAGTCACCCCATCTTGGATTCCCCTAGGTCTCTAGTTTTCAAAAATGCACAGGTTTGGTAGGTTTCCCTAGGTGCCGGCTGAGCTAGAGGCCAAAATCTACAGGTAGGCACTTTGCAAAAAACACCTCTGTTTTCTTTCAAAAAATGTGATGTGTGCACGTTGCGTTTTGGGGCATTTCCTGACGCGGGCGCTAGGCCTACCCACACAACTGAGGTATAATTTGTATCGGGAGAGATGGGGGAACGCTGGGTGGAAGGAAATTTGTGGCTCCTCTCTGATTCCAAAACTTTCTGTCACCAAAATGTGAGGAAAATGTGTTCTTTTAGCCAAATGTTGAGGTTTGCAAAGGATTCTGGGTAACAGAACCTGGTCAGAGCCCCACAAGTCACCCCATCTTGGATTCCCCTAGGTCTCTAGTTTAAAAAAATGCACAGGTTTGGTCGGTTTCCATAGGTGCCGGCTGAGCTAGAGGCCAAAATCTACAGGTAGGCACTCTGCAAAAAACAGCTCTGTTATCTTTAAAAAAATGTGATGTGTCCACGTTGCGTTTTGGGCCATTTCCTGTAGCGGGCACTAGGCCTACCCACACAAGTGAGGTATCATTTTTATTGGGAGACTTGGGGGAACGCTGGGTGGAAGGAAATTTGTGGCTCCTCTCAGATTCCAGAACTTTCTGTCACCAAAATGTGAGGAAAACATGTTTTTTTAGCCAAATTTTGAGGTTTGCAAAGGATTCTGGGTAACAGAACCTGGACAGAGCCCCACAAGTCACCCCATCTTGGATTCCCCTAGGTCTCTAGTTTAAAAAAATGCACAGGTTTGGTAGGTTTCCCTAGGTGCCGGCTGAGCTAGAGGCCAAACTCTACAGGTAGGCACTTTGCAAAAAACACCTCTGTTTTCTTTCAAAAAATGTGATGTGTGCACGTTGCGTTTTGGGGTATTTCCTGACGCGGGCGCTAGGCCTACACACACAAGTTAGGTATAATTTTTATCGAGAGAGATGGGGGAACGCTGGGTGGAAGGAAATTTGTGGATCCTCTCTGATTCCAGAACTTTCTGTCACCAAAATGTGAGGAAAACGTGTTTTTTTAGCCAAATGTTGAGGTTTGCAAAGGATTCTGGGTAACAGAACCTGGTCAGAGCCCCACAAGTCACCCCATCTTGGATTGCTCTAGGTCTCTAATTTTCAGAAATGCACAGGTTTGGTACGTTTCCCTAGGTGCCGGCTAAGCTAGAGGCAAAAATCTACAGGTAGGCACTTTGCAAAAAACACCTCTGTTTTCTTTAAAAAAATGTGATGTGTCCACGTTGCGTTTTGGGGTATTTCCTGTCGTGGGCGCTAGGCCTACCCACACAGGTGAGGCATCATTTTTATCGGGAGACTTGGGGGAACGCTGGGTGGAAGGAAATTTGTGGCTCCTCTCTGATTCCAGAACTTTCTGTCACCAAAATGTGAGGAAAACATGTTTTTTTAGCCAAATTTCGAGGTTTCCAAAGGATTCTGAGTAACAGAACCTGGTCGGAGCCCCACAAGTCACCCCATCTTGGATTCCCCTAGGTCTCTAGTTTTCAAAAATGCACAGGTTTGGTAGGTTTCCCTAGGTGCCGGCTGAGCTAGAGGCCAAAATCTACAGGTAGGCCCTTTGCAAAAAACACCTCTGTTTTCTTTCAAAAAATGTGATGTGTGCACGTTGCGTTTTGGGGCATTTCCTGACGCGGGCGCTAGGCCTACCCACACAAGTGAGGTATAATTTGTATCGGGAGAGATGGGGGAACGCTGGGTGGAAGGAAATTTGTGGCTCCTCTCTGATTCCAAAACTTTCTGTCACCAAAATGTGAGGAAAATGTGTTCTTTTAGCCAAATGTTGAGGTTTGCAAAGGATTCTGGGTAACAGAACCTGGTCAGAGCCCCACAAGTCACCCCATCTTGGATTCCCCTAGGTCTCTAGTTTAAAAAAATGCACAGGTTTGGTCGGTTTCCATAGGTGCCGGCTGAGCTAGAGGCCAAAATCTACAGGTAGGCACTCTGCAAAAAACAGCTCTGTTATCTTTAAAAAAATGTGATGTGTCCACGTTGCGTTTTGGGCCATTTCCTGTAGCGGGCACTAGGCCTACCCACACAAGTGAGGTATCATTTTTATTGGGAGACTTGGGGGAACGCTGGGTGGAAGGAAATTTGTGGCTCCTCTCAGATTCCAGAACATTCTGTCACCAAAATGTGAGGAAAACATGTTTTTTTAGCCAAATTTTGAGGTTTGCAAAGGATTCTGGGTAACAGAACCTGGACAGAGCCCCACAAGTCACCCCATCTTGGATTCCCCTAGGTCTCTAGTTTTCAAAAATGCACAGGTTTGGTAGGTTTCCCTAGGTGCCGGCTGAGCTAGAGGCCAAACTCTACAGGTAGGCACTTTGCAAAAAACACCTCTGTTTTCTTTCAAAAAATGTGATGTGTCCACGTTGCGTTTTGGGGCATTTCCTGTCGCGGGCGCTAGGCCTACCCACACAAGTGAGGTATCATTTTTATCGGGAGACTTGGGGGAACGCTGGGTGGAAGGAAATTTGTGGCTCCTCTCAGATTCCAGAACTTTCTGCCACCAAAATGTGAGGAAAACATGTTTTTTTAGCCAAATGTTGAGGTTTCCAAAGGATTCTGAGTAACAGAACCTGGTCGGAGCCCCACAAGTCACCCCATCTTGGATTCCCCTAGGTCTCTAGTTTTCAAAAATGCACAGGTTTGGTAGGTTTCCCTAGGTGCCGGCTGAGCTAGAGGCCAAAATCTACAGGTAGGCACTTTGCAAAAAACACCTCTGCTTTCTTTAAAAAAATGTGATGTGTCCACGTTGCGTTTTGGGGCATTTCCTGACGCGGGCGCTAGGCCTACCTACACAAGTGAGGTATAATTTTTATCGGGAGACATGGGGGAACGCTGGGTGGAAGGAAATTTGTGGCTTCTCTCTGAATCCAGAACTTTCTGTGACCAAAATGTGAGGAAAATGTGTTTTTTTTAGCCAAATGTTGAGGTTTGCAAAGGATTCTGGGTAACAGAACCAGGTCAGAGCCCCACAAGTCACCCCATCTTGGATTCCCCTAGGTCTCTAGTTTTCCAAAATGCACAGGTTTGGTAGGTTTCCCTAGGTGCCGGCTGAGCTAGAGGCCAAACTCTACAGGTAGGCACTTTGCAAAAAACACCTCTGTTTTCTTTAAAAAAATGTGATGTGTCCACGTTGCGTTTTGGGGCATTTCCTGTCGCGGGCGCTAGGCCTACCCACACAAGTGAGGTATCATTTTTATCGGGAGACTTGGGGGAACGCTGGGTGGAAGGAAATTTGTGGCTCCTCTCAGATTCCAGAACTTTCTGTCACCAAAATGTGAGGAAAACATGTTTTTTTAGCCAAATTTTGAGGTTTGCAAAGGATTCTGTGTAACAGAACCTGGTCAGAGCCCCACAAGTCACCCCATCTTGGATTCCCCTAGGTCTCTAGTTTTTAAAAAATGCACAGGTTTGGTAGGTTTCCCTAGGTACCGGCTGAGCTAGAGGCCAAAATCTACAGGTAGGCACTTTGCAAAAAACACCTCTGTTTTCTTTAAATAAATGTGATGTGTCCACGTTGCGTTTTGGTGCATTTCCTGTTGCGGGCGCTAGGCAACCCACTCAAGTGAGGTATCATTTTTATCGGGAGACTTGGGGGAACGCTGGGTGGAAGGAAATTTGTGGCTCCTCTCTGATTCCAGAACTTTCTGTCACCAAAATGTGAGGAAAACATGTTTTTTTAGCCAAATTTCGAGGTTTCCAAAGGATTCTGAGTAACAGAACCTGGTCGGAGCCCCACAAGTCACCCCATCTTGGATTCCCCTAGGTCTCTAGTTTTCAAAAATGGACAGGTTTGGTAGGTTTCCCTAGGTGCCGGCTGAGCTAGAGGCCAAAATCTACAGGTAGGCACTTTGCAAAAAACACCTCTGTTTTCTTTCAAAAAATGTGATGTGTGCACGTTGCGTTTTGGGGCATTTCCTGACGCGGGCGCTAGGCCTACCTACACAAGTGAGGTATAATTTTTATCGGGAGACATGGGGGAACGCTGGGTGGAAGGAAATTTGTGGCTTCTCTCTGAATCCAGAACTTTCTGTGACCAAAATGTGAGGAAAATGTGTTTTTTTTAGCCAAATGTTGAGGTTTGCAAAGGATTCTGGGTAACAGAACCTGGTCAGAGCCCCACAAGTCACCCCATCTTGGATTCCCCTAGATCTCTAGTTTTCCAAAATGCACAGGTTTGGTAGGTTTCCCTAGGTGCCGGCTGAGCTACAGGCCAAACTCTACAGGTAGGCACTTTGCAAAAAACACCTCTGTTTTCTTTAAAAAAATGTGATGTGTCCACGTTACGTTTTGGGGCATTTCCTGTCGCGGGCGCTAGGCCTACCCACACAAGTGAGGTATCATTTTTATCGGGAGACTTGGGGGAACGCTGGGTGGAAGGAAATTTGTGGCTCCTCTCTGATTCCAGAACTTTCTGTCACCAAAATGTGAGGAAAACGTGTTTTTTTAGCCAAATGTTGAGGTTTGCAAAGGATTCTGTGTAACAGAACCTGGTCAGAGCCCCACAAGTCACCCCATCTTGGATTCCCCTAGGTCTCTAGTTTTTAAAAAATGCACAGGTTTGGTAGGTTTCCCTAGGTGCCGGCTGAGCTAGAGGCCAAAATCTACAGGTAGGCACTTTGCAAAAAACACCTCTGTTTTCTTTAAATAAATGTGATGTGTCCACGTTGCGTTTTGGTGCATTTCCTGTTGCGGGCGCTAGGCCTACCCACACAAGTGAGGTATCATTTTTATCGGGAGACTTGGGGGAACGCTGGGTGGAAGGAAATTTGTGGCTCCTCTCTGATTCCAGAACTTTCTGTCACCAAAATGTGAGGAAAACATGTTTTTTTAGCCAAATTTCGAGGTTTCCAAAGGATTCTGAGTAACAGAACCTGGTCGGAGCCCCACAAGTCACCCCATCTTGGATTCCCCTAGGTCTCTAGTTTTCAAAAATGCACAGGTTTGGTAGGTTTCCCTAGGTGCCGGCTGAGCTAGAGGCCAAAATCTACAGGTAGGCACTTTGCAAAAAACACCTCTGTTTTCTTTAAAAAAATGTGATGTGTGCACGTTGCGTTTTGGGGCATTTCCTGACGCGGGCGCTAGGCCTACCCACACAAGTGAGGTATAATTTGTATCAGGAGAGATGGGGGAACGCTGGGTGGAAGGAAATTTGTGGCTCCTCTCTGATTCCAAAACTTTCTGTCACCAAAATGTGAGGAAAATGTGTTCTTTTAGCCAAATGTTGAGGTTTGCAAAGGATTCTGGGTAACAGAACCTGGTCAGAGCCCCACAAGTCACCCCATCTTGGATTCCCCTAGGTCTCTAGTTTAAAAAAATGCACAGGTTTGGTCGGTTTCCATAGGTGCCGGCTGAGCTAGAGGCCAAAATCTACAGGTAGGCACTCTGCAAAAAACAGCTCTGTTATCTTTAAAAAAATGTGATGTGTCCACGTTGCGTTTTGGGCCATTTCCTGTAGCGGGCACTAGGCCTACCCACACAAGTGAGGTATCATTTTTATTGGGAGACTTGGGGGAACGCTGGGTGGAAGGAAATTTGTGGCTCCTCTCAGATTCCAGAACTTTCTGTCACCAAAATGTGAGGAAAACATGTTTTTTTAGCCAAATTTTGAGGTTTGCAAAGGATTCTGGGTAACAGAACCTGGACAGAGCCCCTCAAGTCACCCCATCTTGGATTCCCCTAGGTCTCTAGTTTAAAAAAATGCACAGGTTTGGTAGGTTTCCCTAGGTGCCGGCTGAGCTAGAGGCCAAACTCTACAGGTAGGCACTTTGCAAAAAACACCTCTGTTTTCTTTCAAAAAATGTGATGTGTGCACGTTGCGTTTTGGGGCATTTCCTGACGCGGGCGCTAGGCCTACACACACAAGTTAGGTATAATTTTTATCGAGAGAGATGGGGGAACGCTGGGTGGAAGGAAATTTGTGGATCCTCTCTGATTCCAGAACTTTCTGTCACCAAAATGTGAGGAAAACGTGTTTTTTTAGCCAAATGTTGAGGTTTGCAAAGGATTCTGGGTAACAGAACCTGGTCAGAGCCCCACAAGTCACCCCATCTTGGATTGCTCTAGGTCTCTAATTTTCAGAAATGCACAGGTTTGGTACGTTTCCCTAGGTGCCGGCTAAGCTAGAGGCAAAAATCTACAGGTAGGCACTATGCAAAAAACACCTCTGTTTTCTTTAAAAAAATGTGATGTGTCCACGTTGCGTTTTGGGGTATTTCCTGTCGTGGGCGCTAGGCCTACCCACACAGGTGAGGCATCATTTTTATCGGGAGACTTGGGGGAACGCTGGGTGGAAGGAAATTTGTGGCTCCTCTCTGATTCCAGAACTTTCTGTCACCAAAATGTGAGGAAAACATGTTTTTTTAGCCAAATTTCGAGGTTTCCAAAGGATTCTGAGTAACAGAACCTGGTCGGAGCCCCACAAGTCACCCCATCTTGGATTCCCCTAGGTCTCTAGTTTTCAAAAATGCACAGGTTTGGTAGGTTTCCCTAGGTGCCGGCTGAGCTAGAGGCCAAAATCTACAGGTAGGCACTTTGCAAAAAACACCTCTGTTTTCTTTCAAAAAATGTGATGTGTGCACCTTGCGTTTTGGGGCATTTCCTGACGCGGGCGCTAGGCCTACCCACACAAGTGAGGTATAATTTGTATCGGGAGAGATGGGGGAACGCTGGGTAGAAGGAAATTTGTGGCTCCTCTCTGATTCCAAAACTTTCTGTCACCAAAATGTGAGGAAAATGTGTTCTTTTAGCCAAATGTTGAGGTTTGCAAAGGATTCTGGGTAACAGAACCTGGTCAGAGCCCCACAAGTCACCCCATCTTGGATTCCCCTAGGTCTCTAGTTTAAAAAAATGCACAGGTTCGGTCGGTTTCCATAGGTGCCGGCTGAGCTAGAGGCCAAAATCTACAGGTAGGCACTCTGCAAAAAACAGCTCTGTTATCTTTAAAAAAATGTGATGTGTCCACGTTGCGTTTTGGGCCATTTCCTGTAGCGGGCACTAGGCCTACCCACACAAGTGAGGTATCATTTTTATTGGGAGACTTGGGGGAACGCTGGGTGGAAGGAAATTTGTGGCTCCTCTCAGATTCCAGAACTTTCTGTCACCAAAATATGAGGAAAACATGTTTTTTTAGCCAAATTTTGAGGTTTGCAAAGGATTCTGGGTAACAGAACCTGGACAGAGCCCCACAAGTCACCCCATCTTGGATTCCCCTAGGTCTCTAGTTTAAAAAAATGCACAGGTTTGGTAGGTTTCCCTAGGTGCCGGCTGAGCTAGAGGCCAAACTCTACAGGTAGGCACTTTGCAAAAAACACCTCTGTTTTCTTTCAAAAAATGTGATGTGTGCACTTTGCGTTTTGGGGCATTTCCTGACGCGGGCGCTAGGCCTACCCACACAAGTTAGGTATAATTTTTATCGGGAGAGATGGGGGAACGCTGGGTGGAAGGAAATTAGTGGCTCCTCTCTGATTCCAGAACTTTCTGTCACCAAAATGTGAGGAAAACGTGTTTTTTTAGCTAAATGTTGAGGTTTGCAAAGGATTCTGGGTAACAGAACCTGGTCAGAGCCCCACAAGTCACCCCATCTTGGATTGCTCTAGGTCTCTAATTTTCAGAAATGCACAGGTTTGGTACGTTTCCCTAGGTGCCGGCTAAGCTAGAGGCAAAAATCTACAGGTAGACACTTTGCAAAAAACATCTCTGTTTTCTTTAAAAAAATGTGATGTGTCCACGTTGCGTTTTGGGGTATTTCCTGTCGTGGGCGCTAGGCCTACCCACACAGGTGAGGCATCATTTTTATCGGGAGACTTGGGGGAACGCTGGGTGGAAGGAAATTTGTGGCTCCTCTCTGATTCCAGAACTTTCTGTCACCAAAATGTGAGGAAAACATGTTTTTTTAGCCAAATTTCGAGGTTTCCAAAGGATTCTGAGTAACAGAACCTGGTCGGAGCCCCACAAGTCACCCCATCTTGGATTCCCCTAGGTCTCTAGTTTTCAAAAATGCACAGGTTTGGTAGGTTTCCCTAGGTGCCGGCTGAGCTAGAGGCCAAAATCTACAGGTAGGCACTTTGCAAAAAACACCTCTGTTTTCTTTAAAAAAATGTGATGTGTGCACGTTGCGTTTTGGGGCATTTCCTGATGCGGGCGCTAGGCCTACCCACACAAGTGAGGTATAATTTGTATCGGGAGAGATGGGGGAACGCTGGGTGGAAGGAAATTTGTGGCTCCTCTCTGATTCCAAAACTTTCTGTCACCAAAATGTGAGGAAAATGTGTTCTTTTAGCCAAATGTTGAGGTTTGCAAAGGATTCTGTGTAACAGAACCTGCTCAGAGCCCCACAAGTCATCCCATCTTGGATTCCCCTAGGTCTCTAGTTTAGAAAAATGCACAGGTTTGGTCGGTTTCCATAGGTGCCGGCTGAGCTAGAGGCCAAAATCTACAGGTAGGCACTCTGCAAAAAACAGCTCTGTTATCTTTAAAAAAATGTGATGTGTCCACGTTGCGTTTTGGGCCATTTCCTGTAGCGGGCACTAGGCCTACCCACACAAGTGAGGTATCATTTTTATTGAGAGACTTGGGGGAACGCTGGGTGGAAGGAAATTTGTGGCTCCTCTCAGATTCCAGAACTTTCTGTCACCAAAATGTGAGGAAAACATGTTTTTTTAGCCAAATTTTGAGGTTTGCAAAGGATTCTGGGTAACAGAACCTGGACAGAGCCCCACAAGTCACCCCATCTTGGATTCCCATAGGTCTCTAGTTTTCAAACATGCACAGGTTTGGTAGGTTTCCCTAGGTGCCGGCTGAGCTAGAGGCCAAACTCTACAGGTAGGCACTTTGCAAAAAACACCTCTGTTATCTTTAAAAAAATGTGATGTGTCCACGTTGCGTTTTGGGCCATTTCCTGTAGCGGGCACTAGGCCTACCCACACAAGTGAGGTATCATTTTTATTGGGAGACTTGGGGGAACTCTGGGTGGAAGGAAATTTGTGGCTCCTCTCAGATTCCAGAACTTTCTGTCACCAAAATGTGAGGAAAACATGTTTTTTTAGCCAAATTTTGAGATTTGCAAAGGATTCTGGGTAACAGAACCTGGACAGAGCCCCACAAGTCACCCCATCTTGGATTCCCCTAGGTCTCTAGTTTTCAAAAATGCACAGGTTTGGTAGGTTTCCCTAGGTGCCGGCTGAGCTAGAGGCCAAAATCTACAGGTAGGCACTTTGCAAAAAACACCTCTGTTTTCTTTCAAAAAATGTGATGTGTGCACCTTGCGTTTTGGGGCATTTCCTGAAGCGGGCGCTAGTCCTACCCACACAAGTGAGGTATAATTTGTATCGGGAGAGATGGGGGAACGCTGGGTGGAAGGAAATTTGTGGCTCCTCTCTGATTCCAAAACTTTCTGTCACCAAAATGTGAGGAAAATGTGTTCTTTTAGCCAAATGTTGAGGTTTGCAAAGGATTCTGGGTAACAGAACCTGGTCAGAGCCCCACAAGTCACCCCATCTTGGATTCCCCTAGGTCTCTAGTTTAAAAAAATGCACAGGTTCGGTCGGTTTCCATAGGTGCCGGCTGAGCTAGAGGCCAAAATCTACAGGTAGGCACTCTGCAAAAAACAGCTCTGTTATCTTTAAAAAAATGTGATGTGTCCACGTTGCGTTTTGGGCCATTTCCTGTAGCGGGCACTAGGCCTACCCACACAAGTGAGGTATCATTTTTATTGGGAGACTTGGGGGAACGCTGGGTGGAAGGAAATTTGTGGCTCCTCTCAGATTCCAGAACTTTCTGTCACCAAAATATGAGGAAAACATGTTTTTTTAGCCAAATTTTGAGGTTTGCAAAGGATTCTGGGTAACAGAACCTGGACAGAGCCCCACAAGTCACCCCATCTTGGATTCCCCTAGGTCTCTAGTTTAAAAAAATGCACAGGTTTGGTAGGTTTCCCTAGGTGCCGGCTGAGCTAGAGGCCAAACTCTACAGGTAGGCACTTTGCAAAAAACACCTCTGTTTTCTTTCAAAAAATGTGATGTGTGCACTTTGCGTTTTGGGGCATTTCCTGACGCGGGCGCTAGGCCTACCCACACAAGTTAGGTATAATTTTTATCGGGAGAGATGGGGGAACGCTGGGTGGAAGGAAATTAGTGGCTCCTCTCTGATTCCAGAACTTTCTGTCACCAAAATGTGAGGAAAACGTGTTTTTTTAGCTAAATGTTGAGGTTTGCAAAGGATTCTGGGTAACAGAACCTGGTCAGAGCCCCACAAGTCACCCCATCTTGGATTGCTCTAGGTCTCTAATTTTCAGAAATGCACAGGTTTGGTACGTTTCCCTAGGTGCCGGCTAAGCTAGAGGCAAAAATCTACAGGTAGACACTTTGCAAAAAACATCTCTGTTTTCTTTAAAAAAATGTGATGTGTCCACGTTGCGTTTTGGGGTATTTCCTGTCGTGGGCGCTAGGCCTACCCACACAGGTGAGGCATCATTTTTATCGGGAGACTTGGGGGAACGCTGGGTGGAAGGAAATTTGTGGCTCCTCTCTGATTCCAGAACTTTCTGTCACCAAAATGTGAGGAAAACATGTTTTTTTAGCCAAATTTCGAGGTTTCCAAAGGATTCTGAGTAACAGAACCTGGTCGGAGCCCCACAAGTCACCCCATCTTGGATTCCCCTAGGTCTCTAGTTTTCAAAAATGCACAGGTTTGGTAGGTTTCCCTAGGTGCCGGCTGAGCTAGAGGCCAAAATCTACAGGTAGGCACTTTGCAAAAAACACCTCTGTTTTCTTTAAAAAAATGTGATGTGTGCACGTTGCGTTTTGGGGCATTTCCTGATGCGGGCGCTAGGCCTACCCACACAAGTGAGGTATAATTTGTATCGGGAGAGATGGGGGAACGCTGGGTGGAAGGAAATTTGTGGCTCCTCTCTGATTCCAAAACTTTCTGTCACCAAAATGTGAGGAAAATGTGTTCTTTTAGCCAAATGTTGAGGTTTGCAAAGGATTCTGTGTAACAGAACCTGCTCAGAGCCCCACAAGTCATCCCATCTTGGATTCCCCTAGGTCTCTAGTTTAGAAAAATGCACAGGTTTGGTCGGTTTCCATAGGTGCCGGCTGAGCTAGAGGCCAAAATCTACAGGTAGGCACTCTGCAAAAAACAGCTCTGTTATCTTTAAAAAAATGTGATGTGTCCACGTTGCGTTTTGGGCCATTTCCTGTAGCGGGCACTAGGCCTACCCACACAAGTGAGGTATCATTTTTATTGAGAGACTTGGGGGAACGCTGGGTGGAAGGAAATTTGTGGCTCCTCTCAGATTCCAGAACTTTCTGTCACCAAAATGTGAGGAAAACATGTTTTTTTAGCCAAATTTTGAGGTTTGCAAAGGATTCTGGGTAACAGAACCTGGACAGAGCCCCACAAGTCACCCCATCTTGGATTCCCATAGGTCTCTAGTTTTCAAACATGCACAGGTTTGGTAGGTTTCCCTAGGTGCCGGCTGAGCTAGAGGCCAAACTCTACAGGTAGGCACTTTGCAAAAAACACCTCTGTTATCTTTAAAAAAATGTGATGTGTCCACGTTGCGTTTTGGGCCATTTCCTGTAGCGGGCACTAGGCCTACCCACACAAGTGAGGTATCATTTTTATTGGGAGACTTGGGGGAACTCTGGGTGGAAGGAAATTTGTGGCTCCTCTCAGATTCCAGAACTTTCTGTCACCAAAATGTGAGGAAAACATGTTTTTTTAGCCAAATTTTGAGATTTGCAAAGGATTCTGGGTAACAGAACCTGGACAGAGCCCCACAAGTCACCCCATCTTGGATTCCCCTAGGTCTCTAGTTTTCAAAAATGCACAGGTTTGGTAGGTTTCCCTAGGTGCCGGCTGAGCTAGAGGCCAAACTCTACTGGTAGGCCCTTTGCAAAAAACACCTCTGTTTTCTTTCAAAAAATGTGATGTGTCCACGTTGCGTTTTTGGGCATTTCCTGTCGCGGGCGCTAGGCCTACCCACACAAGTGAGGTATCATTTTTATCGGGAGACTTGGGGAACGCTGGGTGGAAGGAAATTTGTGGCTCCTCTCAGATTCCAGAACTTTCTGCCACCAAAATGTGAGGAAAACATGTTTTTTTAGCCAAATGTTGAGGTTTCCAAAGGATTCTGGGTAACAGAACCTGGTCGGAGCCCCACAAGTCACCCCATCTTGGATTCCCCTAGGTCTCTAGTTTTCAAAAATGCACAGGTTTGGTAGGTTTCCCTAGGTGCCGGGTGAGCTAGAGGCCAAAATCTACAGGTAGACACTTTGCAAAAAACACCTCTGTTTTCTTTAAATAAATGTGATGTGTCCATGTTGCGTTTTGGTGCATTTCCTGTTGCGGGCGCTAGGCAACCCACTCAAGTGAGGTATCATTTTTATCGGGAGACTTGGGGGAACGCTGGGTGGAAGGAAATTTGTGGCTCCTCTCTGATTCCAGAACTTTCTGTCACCAAAATGTGAGGAAAACATGTTTTTTTAGCCAAATTTCGAGGTTTCCAAAGGATTCTGAGTAACAGAACCTGGTCGGAGCCCCACAAGTCACCCCATCTTGGATTCCCCTAGGTCTCTAGTTTTCAAAAATGCACAGGTTTGGTAGGTTTCCCTAGGTGCCGGCTGAGCTAGAGGCCAAAATCTACAGGTAGGCACTTTGCAAAAAACACCTCTGTTTTCTTTCAAAAAATGTGATGTGTGCACGTTGCGTTTTGGGGCATTTCCTGACGCGGGCGCTAGGCCTACCTACACAAGTGAGGTATAATTTTTATCGGGAGAGATGGGGGAACGCTGGGTGGAAGGAAATTTGTGGCTTCTCTCTGAATCCAGAACTTTCTGTGACCAAAATGTGAGGAAAATGTGTTTTTTTTAGCCAAATGTTGAGGTTTGCAAAGGATTCTGGGTAACAGAACCTGGTCAGAGCCCCACAAGTCACCCCATCTTGGATTCCCCTAGGTCTCTAGTTTTCCAAAATGCACAGGTTTGGTAGGTTTCCCTAGGTGCCGGCTGAGCTAGAGGCCAAACTCTACAGGTAGGCACTTTGCAAAAAACACCTCTGTTTTCTTTAAAAAAATGTGATGTGTCCACGTTGCGTTTTGGGGCATTTCCTGTCGCGGGCGCTAGGCCTACCCACACAAGTGAGGTATCATTTTTATCGGGAGACTTGGGGGAACGCTGGGTGGAAGGAAATTTGTGGCTCCTCTCAGATTCCAGAACTTTCTGTCACCAAAATGTGAGGAAAACATGTTTTTTTAGCCAAATTTTGAGGTTTGCAAAGGATTCTGTGTAACAGAACCTGGTCAGAGCCCCACAAGTCACCCCATCTTGGATTCCCCTAGGTCTCTAGTTTTTAAAAAATGCACAGGTTTGGTAGATTTCCCTAGGTGCCGGGTGAAGTAGAGGCCAAAACTACAGGTAGGCACTTTGCAAAAAACACCTCTGTTTTCTTTAAATAAATGTGATGTGTCCACGTTGCGTTTTGGTGCATTTCCTGTTGCGGGCGCTAGGCAACCCACTCAAGTGAGGTATCATTTTTATCGGGAGACTTGGGGGAACGCTGGGTGGAAGGAAATTTGTGGCTCCTCTCTGATTCCAGAACTTTCTGTCACCAAAATGTGAGGAAAACATGTTTTTTTAGCCAAATTTCGAGGTTTCCAAAGGATTCTGAGTAACAGAACCTGGTCGGAGCCCCACAAGTCACCCCATCTTGGATTCCCCTAGGTCTCTAGTTTTCAAAAATGCACAGGTTTGGTAGGTTTCCCTAGGTGCCGGCTGAGCTAGAGGCCACAATCTACAGGTAGGCACTTTGCAAAAAACACCTCTGTTTTTTTTCAAAAAATGTGATGTGTGCACGTTGCGTTTTGGGGCATTTCCTGACGCGGGCGCTAGGCCTACCCACACAAGTGAGGTATAATTTGTATCGGGAGAGATGGGGGAACGCTGGGTGGAAGGAAATTTGTGGCTCCTCTCTGATTCCAAAACTTTCTGTCACCAAAATGTGAGGAAAATGTGTTCTTTTAGCCAAATGTTGAGGTTTGCAAAGGATTCTGGGTAACTGAACCTGGTCAGAGCCCCACAAGTCACCCCATCTTGGATTCCCCTAGGTCTCTAGTTTAAAAAAATGCACAGGTTTGGTCGGTTTCCCTAGGTGCCGGCTGAGCTAGAGGCCAAAATCTACAGGTAGGCACTTTGCAAAAAACACCTGTTTTCTTTCAAAAAATGTGATGTGTGCACTTTGCGTTTTGGGGCATTTCTTGACGCGGGCGCTAGGCCTACCCACACAAATTAGGTATAATTTTTATCGGGAGAGATGGGGGAACGCTGGGTGGAAGGAAATTTGTGGCTCCTCTCTGATTCCAGAACTTTCTGTCACCAAAATGTGAGGAAAACGTGTTTTTTTAGCCAAATGTTGAGGTTTGCAAAGGATTCTGGGTAACAGAACCTGGTCAGAGCCCCACAAGTCACCCCATCTTGGATTGCCCTAGGTCTCTAGTTTAAAAAAATGCACAGGTTTGGTCGGTTTCCATAGGTGCCGGCTGAGCTAGAGGCCAAAATCTACAGGTAGGCACTCTGCAAAAAACAGCTCTGTTATCTTTAAAAAAATGTGATGTGTCCACGTTGCGTTTTGGGCCATTTCCTGTAGCGGGCACTAGGCCTACCCACACAAGTGAGGTATCATTTTTATTGGGAGACTTGGGGGAACGCTGGGTGGAAGGAAATTTGTGGCTCCTCTCAGATTCCAGAACTTTCTGTCACCAAAATATGAGGAAAACATGTTTTTTTAGCCAAATTTTGAGGTTTGCAAAGGATTCTGGGTAACAGAACCTGGACAGAGCCCCACAAGTCACCCCATCTTGGATTCCCCTAGGTCTCTAGTTTAAAAAAATGCACAGGTTTGGTAGGTTTCCCTAGGTGCCGGCTGAGCTAGAGGCCAAACTCTACAGGTAGGCACTTTGCAAAAAACACCTCTGTTTTCTTTCAAAAAATGTGATGTGTGCACTTTGCGTTTTGGGGCATTTCCTGACGCGGGCGCTAGGCCTACCCACACAAGTTAGGTATAATTTTTATCGGGAGAGATGGGGGAACGCTGGGTGGAAGGAAATTTGTGGCTCCTCTCTGATTCCAGAACTTTCGGTCACCAAAATGTGAGGAAAACGTGTTTTTTTAGCCAAATGTTGAGGTTTGCAAAGGATTCTGGGTAACAGAACCTGGTCAGAGCCCCACAAGTCACCCCATCTTGGATTGCTCTAGGTCTCTAATTTTCAGAAATGCACAGGTTTGGTACGTTTCCCTAGGTGCCGGCTAAGCTAGAGGCAAAAATCTACAGGTAGGCACTTTGCAAAAAACACCTCTGTTTTCTTTAAAAAAATGTGATGTGTCCACGTTGCGTTTTGGGGTATTTCCTGTCGTGGGCGCTAGGCCTACCCACACAGGTGAGACATCATTTTTATCGGGAGACTTGGGGGAACGCTGGGTGGAAGGAAATTTGTGGCTCCTCTCTGATTCCAGAACTTTCTGTCACCAAAATGTGAGGAAAACATGTTTTTTTAGCCAAATTTCGAGGTTTCCAAAGGATTCTGAGTAACAGAACCTGGTCGGAGCCCCACAAGTCACCCCATCTTGGATTCCCCTAGGTCTCTAGTTTTCAAAAATGCACAGGTTTGGTAGGTTTCCCTAGGTGCCGGCTGAGCTAGAGGCCAAAATCTACAGGTAGGCACTTTGCAAAAAACACCTCTGTTTTCTTTCAAAAAATGTGATGTGTGCACGTTGCGTTTTGGGGCATTTCCTGACGCGGGCGCTAGGCCTACCCACACAAGTGAGGTATAATTTGTATCGGGAGAGATGGGGGAACGCTGGGTGGAAGGAAATTTGTGGCTCCTCTCTGATTCCAAAACTTTCTGTCACCAAAATGTGAGGAAAATGTGTTCTTTTAGCCAAATGTTGAGGTTTGCAAAGGATTCTGGGTAACAGAACCTGCTCAGAGCCCAACAAGTCACCCCATCTTGGATTCCCCTAGGTCTCTAGTTTAAATAAATGCACAGGTTTGGTCGGTTTCCATAGGTGCCGGCTGAGCTAGAGGCCAAAATCTACAGGTAGGCACTCTGCAAAAAACAGCTCTGTTATCTTTAAAAAAATGTGATGTGTCCACGTTGCGTTTTGGGCCATTTCCTGTAGCGGGCACTAGGCCTACCCACACAAGTGAGGTATCATTTTTATTGGGAGACTTGGGGGAACGCTGGGTGGAAGGAAATTTGTGGCTCCTCTTAGATTCCAGAACTTTCTGTCACCAAAATGTGAGGAAAACATGTTTTTTTAGCCAAATTTTGAGGTTTGCAAAGGATTCTGGGTAACAGAACCTGGACAGAGCCCCACAAGTCACCCCATCTTGGATTCCCCTAGGTCTCTAGTTTTCAAAAATGCACAGGTTTGGTAGGTTTCCCTAGGTGCCGGCTGAGCTAGAGGCCAAACTCTACAGGTAGGCACTTTGCAAAAAACACCTCTGTTTTCTTTCAAAAAATGTGATGTGTCCACGTTGCGTTTTGGGGCATTTCCTGTCGCGGGCGCTAGGCCTACCCACACAAGTGAGGTATCATTTTTATCGGGAGACTTGGGGGAACGCTGGGTGGAAGGAAATTTGTGGCTCCTCTCAGATTCCAGAACTTTCTGCCACCAAAATGTGAGGAAAACATGTTTTTTTAGCCAAATTTTGAGGTTTCCAAAGGATTCTGAGTAACAGAACCTGGTCGGAGCCCCACAAGTCACCCCATCTTGGATTCCCCTAGGTCTCTAGTTTTCAAAAATGCACAGGTTTGGTAGGTTTCCCTAGGTGCCGGCTGAGCTAGAGGCCAAAATCTACAGGTAGGCACTTTGCAAAAAACACCTCTGTTTTCTTTCAAAAAATGTGATGTGTGCACGTTGCGTTTTGGGGCATTTCCTGACGCGGGCGCTAGGCCTACCTACACAAGTGAGGTATATTTTTTATCGGGAGACATGGGGGAACGCTGGGTGGAAGGAAATTTGTGGCTCCTCTCTGAATCCAGAACTTTCTGTCACCAAAATGTGAGGAAAATTTGTTTTTTTTAGCCAAATGTTGAGGTTTGCAAAGGATTCTGGGTAACAGAACCTGGTCAGAGCCTCACAAGTCACCCCATCTTGGATTCCCCTAGGTCTCTAGTTTTCAAAAATGCACAGGTTGGGTAGGTTTCCCTAGGTGCCGGCTGAGCTAGAGGCCAAACTCTACAGGTAGGCACTTTGCAAAAAACACCTCTGTTTTCTTTCAAAAAATGTGATGTGTCCACGTTGCGTTTTGGGGCATTTCCTGTCGCGGGCGCTAGGCCTACCCACACAAGTGAGGTATCATTTTTATCGGGAGACTTGGGGGAACGCTGGGTGGAAGGAAATTTGTGGCTCCTCTCAGATTCCAGAACTTTCTGTCACCAAAATGTGAGGAAAACATGTTTTTTTAGCCAAATTTTGAGGTTTGCAAAGGATTCTGTGTAACAGAACCTGGTCAGAGCCCCACAAGTCACCCCACCTTGGATTCCCCTAGGTCTCTAGTTTTTAAAAAATGCACAGGTTTGGTAGGTTTCCCTAGGTGCCGGGTGAGCTAGAGGCCAAAATCTACAGGTAGGCACTTTGCAAAAAACACCTCTGTTTTCTTTAAATAAATGTGATGTGTCCACGTTGCGTTTTGGTGCATTTCCTGTTGCGGGCGCTAGGCCTACCCATTCAAGTGAGGTATAATTTGTATCGGGAGAGATGGGGGAACGCTGGGTGGAAGGAAATTTGTGGCTCCTCTCTGATTCTAAAACTTTCTGTCACCAAAATGTGAGGAAAATGTGTTCTTTTAGCCAAATGTTGAGGTTTGCAAAGGATTCTGGGTAACAGAACCTGGTCAGAGCCCCACAAGTCACCCCATCTTGGATTCCCCTAGGTCTCTAGTTTAAAAAAATGCACAGGTTTGGTCGGTTTCCCTAGGTGCCGGCTGAGCTAGAGGCCAAAATCTACAGGTAGGCACTTTGCAAAAAACACCTCTGTTTTCTTTCAAAAAATGTGATGTGTGCACTTTGCGTTTTGGGGCATTTCTTGACGCGGGCGCTAGGCCTACCCACACAAGTTAGGTATAATTTTTATCGGGAGAGATGGGGGAACGCTGGGTGGAAGGAAATTTGTGGCTCCTCTCTGATTCCAGAACTTTCTGTCACCAAAATGTGAGGAAAACGTGTTTTTTTAGCCAAATGTTGAGGTTTGCAAAGGATTCTGGGTAACAGAACCTGGTCAGAGCCCCACAAGTCACCCCATCTTGGATTGCCCTAGGTCTCTAGTTTAAAAAAATGCACAGGCTTGGTCGGTTTCCATAGGTGCCGGCTGAGCTAGAGGCCAAAATCTACAGGTAGGCACTCTGCAAAAAACAGCTCTGTTATCTTTAAAAAAATGTGATGTGTCCACGTTGCGTTTTGGGCCATTTCCTGTAGCGGGCACTAGGCCTACCCACACAAGTGAGGTATCATTTTTATTGGGAGACTTGGGGGAACGCTGGGTGGAAGGAAATTTGTGGCTCCTCTCAGATTCCAGAACTTTCTGTCACCAAAATATGAGGAAAACATGTTTTTTGAGCCAAATTTTGAGGTTTGCAAAGGATTCTGGGTAACAGAACCTGGACAGAGCCCCACAAGTCACCCCATCTTGGATTCCCCTAGGTCTCTAGTTTAAAAAAATGCACAGGTTTGGTAGGTTTCCCTAGGTGCCGGCTGAGCTAGAGGCCAAACTCTACAGGTAGGCACTTTGCAAAAAACACCTCTGTTTTCTTTCAAAAAATGTGATGTGTGCACTTTGCGTTTTGGGGCATATCCTGTCGTGGGCGCTAGGCCTACCCACACAGGTGAGGCATCATTTTTATCGGGAGACTTGGGGGAACGCTGGGTGGAAGGAAATTTGTGGCTCCTCTCTGATTCCAGAACTTTCTGTCACCAAAATGTGAGGAAAACATGTTTTTTTAGCCAAATTTCGAGGTTTCCAAAGGATTCTGAGTAACAGAACCTGGTCGGAGCCCCACAAGTCACCCCATCTTGGATTCCCCTAGGTCTCTAGTTTTCAAAAATGCACAGGTTTGGTAGGTTTCCCTAGGTGCCGGCTGAGCTAGAGGCCAAAATCTACAGGTAGGCACTTTGCAAAAAACACCTCTGTTTTCTTTCAAAAAATGTGATGTGTGCACGTTGCGTTTTGGGGCATTTCCTGACGCGGGCGCTAGGCCTACCCACACAAGTGAGGTATAATTTGTATCGGGAGAGATGGGGGAACGCTGGGTGGAAGGAAATTTGTGGCTCCTCTCAGATTCCAGAACTTTCTGCCACCAAAATGTGAGGAAAACATGTTTTTTTAGCCAAATTTTGAGGTTTCCAAAGGATTCTGAGTAACAGAACCTGGTCGGAGCCCCACAAGTCACCCCATCTTGGATTCCCCTAGGTCTCTAGTTTTCAAAAATGCACAGGTTTGGTAGGTTTCCCTAGGTGCCGGCGGAGTTAGAGGCCAAAATCTACAGGTAGGCACTTTGCAAAAAACACCTCTGTTTTCTTTCAAAAAATGTGATGTGTGCACGTTGCGTTTTGGGGCATTTCCTGGCGCGGGCGCTAGGCCTACCCACACAAGTGAGGTATAATTTGTATCGGGAGAGATGGGGGAACGCTGGGTGGAAGGAAATTTGTGGCTCCTCTCTGATTCCAGAACTTTCTGTCACCAAAATGTGAGGAAAACATGTTTTTTTAGCCAAATTTCGAGGTTTCCAAAGGATTCTGAGTAACACAACCTGGTCGGAGCCCCACAAGTCACCCCATCTTGGATTCCCCTAGGTCTCTAGTTTTCAAAAATGCACAGGTTTGGTAGGTTTCCCTAGGTGCCGGCTGAGCTAGAGGCCAAAATCTACAGGTAGGCACTTTGCAAAAAACACCTCTGTTTTCTTTCAAAAAATGTGATGTGTGCACGTTGCGTTTTGGGGCATTTCCTGACGCGGGCGCTAGGCCTACCCACACAAGTGAGGTATAATTTGTATCGGGAGAGATGGGGGAACGGTGGGTGGAAGGAAATTTGTGGCTCCTCTCTGATTCCAAAACTTTCTGTCACCAAAATGTGAGGAAAATGTGTTCTTTTAGCCAAATGTTGAGGTTTGCAAAGGATTCTGGGTAACAGAACCTGGTCAGAGCCCCACAAGTCACCCCATCTTGGATTCCCCTAGGTCTCTAGTTTAAAAAAATGCACAGGTTTGGTCGGTTTCCATAGGTGCCGGCTGAGCTAGAGGCCAAAATCTACAGGTAGGCACTCTGCAAAAAACAGCTCTGTTATCTTTAAAAAAATGTGATGTGTCCACGTTGCGTTTTGGGCCATTTCCTGTAGCGGGCACTAGGCCTACCCACACAAGTGAGGTATCATTTTTATTGGGAGACTTGGGGGAACGCTGGGTGGAAGGAAATTTGTGGCTCCTCTCAGATTCCAGAACTTTCTGTCACCAAAATGTGAGGAAAACGTTTTTTTAGCCAAATTTTGAGGTTTGCAAAGGATTCTGGGTAACAGAACCTGGACAGAGCCCCACAAGTCACCCCATCTTGGATTCCCCTAGGTCTCTAGTTTAAAAAAATGCACAGGTTTGGTAGGTTTCCCTAGGTGCCGGCTGAGCTAGAGGCCAAACTCTACAGGTAGGCACTTTGCAAAAAACACCTCTGTTTTCTTTAAAAAAATGTGATGTGTGCACGTTGCGTTTTGGGGCATTTCCTGACGCGGGGGCTAGGCCTACCCACACAAGTTAGGTATAATTTTTATCGGGAGAGATGGGGGAACGCTGGGTGGGTGGAAATTTGTGGCTCCTCTCTGATTCCAGAACTTTCTGTCACCAAAATGTGAGGAAAACGTGTTTTTTTAGCCAAATGTTGAGGTTTGCAAAGGATTCTGGGTAACAGAACCTGGTCAGAGCCCCACAAGTCACCCCATCTTGGATTGCTCTAGGTCTCTAATTTTCAGAAATGCACAGGTTTGGTACGTTTCCCTAGGTGCCGGCTAAGCTAGAGGCAAAAATCTACAGGTAGGCACTTTGCAAAAAACACCTCTGTTTTCTTTCAAAAAATGTGATGTGTGCACGTTGCTTTTTGGGGCATTTCCTGACGCGGGCGCTAGGCCTACCCACACAAGTGAGGTATAATTTGTATCGGGAGAGATGGGGGAACGCTGGGTGGAAGGAAATTTGTGGCTCCTCTCTGATTCCAAAACTTTCTGTCTCCAAAATGTGAGGAAAATGTGTTCTTTTAGCCAAATGTTGAGGTTTGCAAAGGATTCTGGGTAACAGAACCTGGTCAGAGCCCCACAAGTCACCCCATCTTGGATTCCCCTAGGTCTCTAGTTTAAAAAAATGCAAAGGTTTGGTCGGTTTCCATAGGTGCCGGCTGAGCTAGAGGCCAAAATCTACAGGTAGGCACTCTGCAAAAAACAGCTCTGTTATCTTTAAAAAAATGTGATGTGTCCACGTTGCGTTTTGGGCCATTTCCTGTAGCGGGCACTAGGCCTACCCACACAAGTGAGGTATCATTTTTATTGGGAGACTTGGGGGAACGCTGGGTGGAAGGAAATTTGTGGCTCCTCTCAGATTCCAGAACTTTCTGTCACCAAAATGTGAGGAAAACATGTTTTTTTAGCCAAATTTTGAGGTTTGCAAAGGATTCTGGGTAACAGAACCTGGACAGAGCCCCACAAGTCACCCCATCTTGGATTCCCCTAGGTCTCTAGTTTAAAAAAATGCACAGGTTTGGTAGGTTTCCCTAGGTGCCGGCTGAGCTAGAGGCCAAACTCTACAGGTAGGCACTTTGCAAAAAACACCTCTGTTTTCTTTCAAAAAATGTGATGTGTGCACGTTGCGTTTTGGGGCATTTCCAGACGCGGGCGCTAGGCCTACCCACACAAGTTAGGTATCATTTTTATCGGGAGAGATGGGGGAACGCTGGGTGGAGGGAAATTTGTGGCTCCTCTCTGATTCCAGAACTTTCTGTCACCAAAATGTGAGGAAAACGTGTTTTTTTAGCCAAATGTTGAGGTTTGCAAAGGATTCTGGGTAACAGAACCTGGTCAGAGCCCCACAAGTCACCCCATCTTGGATTGCTCTAGGTCTCTAATTTTCGGAAATGCACAGGTTTGGTACGTTTCCCTAGGTGCCGGCTAAGCTAGAGGCAAAAATCTACAGGTAGGCACTTTGCAAAAAACACCTCTGTTTTCTTTCAAAAAATGTGATGTGTGCACGTTGCTTTTTGGGGCATTTCCTGACGCGGGCGCTAGGCCTACCCACACAAGTGAGGTATAATTTGTATCGGGAGAGATGGGGGAACGCTGGGTGGAAGGAAATTTGTGGCTCCTCTCTGATTCCAAAACTTTCTGTCTCCAAAATGTGAGGAAAATGTGTTCTTTTAGCCAAATGTTGAGGTTTGCAAAGGATTCTGGGTAACAGAACCTGGTCAGAGCCCCACAAGTCACCCCATCTTGGATTCCCCTAGGTCTCTAGTTTAAAAAAATGCAAAGGTTTGGTCGGTTTCCATAGGTGCCGGCTGAGCTAGAGGCCAAAATCTACAGGTAGGCACTCTGCAAAAAACAGCTCTGTTATCTTTAAAAAAATGTGATGTGTCCACGTTGCGTTTTGGGCCATTTCCTGTAGCGGGCACTAGGCCTACCCACACAAGTGAGGTATCATTTTTATTGGGAGACTTGGGGGAACGCTGGGTGGAAGGAAATTTGTGGCTCCTCTCAGATTCCAGAACTTTCTGTCACCAAAATGTGAGGAAAACATGTTTTTTTAGCAAAATTTTGAGGTTTGCAAAGGATTCTGGGTAACAGAACCTGGACAGAGCCCCACAAGTCACCCCATCTTGGATTCCCCTAGGTCTCTAGTTTAAAAAAATGCACAGGTTTGGTAGGTTTCCCTAGGTGCCGGCTGAGCTAGAGGCCAAACTCTACAGGTAGGCACTTTGCAAAAAACACCTCTGTTTTCTTTCAAAAAATGTGATGTGTGCACGTTGCGTTTTGGGGCATTTCCAGACGCGGGCGCTAGGCCTACCCACACAAGTTAGGTATCATTTTTATCGGGAGAGATGGGGGAACGCTGGGTGGAGGGAAATTTGTGGCTCCTCTCTGATTCCAGAACTTTCTGTCACCAAAATGTGAGGAAAACGTGTTTTTTTAGCCAAATGTTGAGGTTTGCAAAGGATTCTGGGTAACAGAACCTGGTCAGAGCCCCACAAGTCACCCCATCTTGGATTGCTCTAGGTCTCTAATTTTCGGAAATGCACAGGTTTGGTACGTTTCCCTAGGTGCCGGCTAAGCTAGAGGCAAAAATCTACAGGTAGGCACTTTGCAAAAAACACCTCTGTTTTCTTTAAAAAAATGTGATGTGTCCACGTTGCGTTTTGGGGTATTTCCTGTCGTGGGCGCTAGGCCTACCCACACAGGTGAGGCATCATTTTTATCGGGAGACTTGGGGGAACGCTGGGTGGAAGGAAATTTGTGGCTCCTCTCTGATTCCAGAACTTTCTGTCACCAAAATGTGAGGAAAACATGTTTTTTTAGCCAAATTTCGAGGTTTCCAAAGGATTCTGAGTAACAGAACCTGGTCGGAGCCCCACAAGTCACCCCATCTTGGATTCCCCTAGGTCTCTAGTTTTCAAAAATGCACAGGTTTGGTAGGTTTCCCTAGGTGCCGGCTGAGCTAGAGGCCAAAATCTACAGGTAGGCACTTTGCAAAAAACACCTCTGTTTTCTTTCAAAAAATGTGATGTGTGCACGTTGCGTTTTGGGGCATATCCTGACGCGGGCGCTAGGCCTACCCACACAAGTGAGGTATAATTTGTATCGGGAGAGATGGGGGAACGCTGGGTGGAAGGAAATTTGTGGCTCCTCTCTGATTCCAAAACTTTCTGTCACCAAAATGTGAGGAAAATGTGTTCTTTTAGCCAAATGCTGAGGTTTGCAAAGGATTCTGGGTAACAGAACCTGCTCAGAGCCCCACAAGTCACCCCATCTTGGATTCCCCTAGGTCTCTAGTTTAAAAAAATGCACAGGTTTGGTCGGTTTCCATAGGTGCCGGCTGAGCTAGAGGCCAAAATCTACAGGTAGGCACTCTGCAAAAAACAGCTCTGTTATCTTTAAAAAAATGTGATGTGTCCACGTTGCGTTTTGGGCCATTTCCTGTAGCGGGCACTAGGCCTACCCACACAAGAGAGGTATCATTTTTATTGGGAGACTTGGGGGAACGCTGGGTGGAAGGAAATTTGTGGCTCCTCTCAGATTCCAGAACTTTCTGTCACCAAAATATGAGGAAAACATGTTTTTTTAGCCAAATTTTGAGGTTTGCAAAGGATTCTGGGTAACAGAACCTGGACAGAGCCCCACAAGTCACCCCATCTTGGATTCCCCTAGGTCTCTAGTTTAAAAAAATGCACAGGTTTGGTAGGTTTCCCTAGGTGCCGGCTGAGCTAGAGGCCAAACTCTACAGGTAGGCACTTTGCAAAAAACACCTCTGTTTTCTTTCAAAAAATGTGATGTGTGCACGTTGCGTTTTGGGGCATTTCCAGACGCGGGCGCTAGGCCTACCCACACAAGTTAGGTATCATTTTTATCGGGAGAGATGGGGGAACGCTGGGTGGAGGGAAATTTGTGGCTCCTCTCTGATTCCAGAACTTTCTGTCACCAAAATGTGAGGAAAACGTGTTTTTTTAGCCAAATGTTGAGGTTTGCAAAGGATTCTGGGTAACAGAACCTGGTCAGAGCCCCACAAGTCACCCCATCTTGGATTGCTCTAGGTCTCTAATTTTCGGAAATGCACAGGTTTGGTACGTTTCCCTAGGTGCCGGCTAAGCTAGAGGCAAAAATCTACAGGTAGGCACTTTGCAAAAAACACCTCTGTTTTCTTTAAAAAAATGTGATGTGTCCACGTTGCGTTTTGGGGTATTTCCTGTCGTGGGCGCTAGGCCTACCCACACAGGTGAGGCATCATTTTTATCGGGAGACTTGGGGGAACGCTGGGTGGAAGGAAATTTGTGGCTCCTCTCTGATTCCAGAACTTTCTGTCACCAAAATGTGAGGAAAACATGTTTTTTTAGCCAAATTTCGAGGTTTCCAAAGGATTCTGAGTAACAGAACCTGGTCGGAGCCCCACAAGTCACCCCATCTTGGATTCCCCTAGGTCTCTAGTTTTCAAAAATGCACAGGTTTGGTAGGTTTCCCTAGGTGCCGGCTGAGCTAGAGGCCAAAATCTACAGGTAGGCACTTTGCAAAAAACACCTCTGTTTTCTTTCAAAAAATGTGATGTGTGCACGTTGCGTTTTGGGGCATATCCTGACGCGGGCGCTAGGCCTACCCACACAAGTGAGGTATAATTTGTATCGGGAGAGATGGGGGAACGCTGGGTGGAAGGAAATTTGTGGCTCCTCTCTGATTCCAAAACTTTCTGTCACCAAAATGTGAGGAAAATGTGTTCTTTTAGCCAAATGCTGAGGTTTGCAAAGGATTCTGGGTAACAGAACCTGCTCAGAGCCCCACAAGTCACCCCATCTTGGATTCCCCTAGGTCTCTAGTTTAAAAAAATGCACAGGTTTGGTCGGTTTCCATAGGTGCCGGCTGAGCTAGAGGCCAAAATCTACAGGTAGGCACTCTGCAAAAAACAGCTCTGTTATCTTTAAAAAAATGTGATGTGTCCACGTTGCGTTTTGGGCCATTTCCTGTAGCGGGCACTAGGCCTACCCACACAAGTGAGGTATCATTTTTATTGGGAGACTTGGGGGAACGCTGGGTGGAAGGAAATTTGTGGCTCCTCTCAGATTCCAGAACTTTCTGTCACCAAAATATGAGGAAAACATGTTTTTTTAGCCAAATTTTGAGGTTTGCAAAGGATTCTGGGTAACAGAACCTGGACAGAGCCCCACAAGTCACCCCATCTTGGATTCCCCTAGGTCTCTAGTTTAAAAAAATGCACAGGTTTGGTAGGTTTCCCTAGGTGCCGGCTGAGCTAGAGGCCAAACTCTACAGGTAGGCACTTTGCAAAAAACACCTCTGTTTTCTTTCAAAAAATGTGATGTGTGCACTTTGCGTTTTGGGGCATTTCCTGACGCGGGCGCTAGGCCTACCCACACAAGTTAGGTATAATTTTTATCGGGAGAGATGGGGGAACGCTGGGTGGAAGGACATTTGTGGCTCCTCTCTGATTCCAAAACTTTCTGTCACCAAAATGTGAGGAAAACGTGTTTTTTTAGCCAAATGTTGAGGTTTGCAAAGGATTCTGGGTAACAGAACCTGGTCAGAGCCCCACAAGTCACCCCATCTTGGATTGCTCTAGGTCTCTAATTTTCAGAAATGCACAGGTTTGGTACGTTTCCCTAGGTGCCGGCTAAGCTAGAGGCAAAAATCTACAGGTAGGCACTTTGCAAAAAACACCTCTGTTTTCTTTAAAAAAATGTGATGTGTCCACGTTGCGTTTTGGGGTATTTCCTGTCGTGGGCGCTAGGCCTACCCACACAGGTGAGGCATCATTTTTATCGGGAGACTTGAGGGAACGCTGGGTGGAAGGAAATTTGTGGCTCCTCTCTGATTCCAGAACTTTCTGTCACCAAAATATGAGGAAAACATGTTTTTTTAGACAAATTTTGAGGTTTGCAAAGGATTCTAGGTAACAGAACCTGGACAGAGCCCCAGAAGTCACCCCATCTTGGATTACCCTAGGTCTCTAGTTTTCAAAAATGCACAGGTTTGGTAGGTTTCCCTAGGTGCCGGCTGAGCTAGAGGCCAAACTCTACAGGTAGGCACTTTGCAAAAAACACCTCTGTTTTCTTTAAAAAAATGTGATGTGTCCACGTTGCGTTTTGGGGCATTTCCTGTCGCGGGCGCTAGGCCTACCCACACAAGTGAGGTATCATTTTTATCGGGAGACTTGGGGGAACGCTGGGTGGAGGAAATTTGTGGCTCCTCTCTGATTCCAGAACTTTCTGTCACCAAAATGTGAGGAAAACATGTTTTTTTAGCCAAATTTCGAGGTTTCCAAAGGATTCTGAGTAACAGAACCTGGTCAGAGCCCCACAAGTCACCCCATCTTGGATTGCTCTAGGTCTCTAATTTTCAGAAATGCACAGGTTTGGTACGTTTCCCTAGGTGCCGGCTAAGCTAGAGGCAAAAATCTACAGGTAGGCACTTTGCAAAAAACACCTCTGTTTTCTTTCAAAAAATGTGATGTGTCCATGTTGCGTTTTGGGGCATTTCCTGTCGCGGGCGCTAGGCCTACCCACACAAGTGAGGTATCATTTTTATCGGGAGACTTGGGGGAACGCTGGGTGGAAGGAAATTTGTGGCTCCTCTCAGATTCCAGAACTTTCTGTCACCAAAATGTGAGGAAAACATGTTTTTTTAGCCAAATTTTGAGGTTTCCAAAGGATTCTGAGTAACAGAACCTGGTCGGAGCCCCACAAGTCACCCCATCTTGGATTCCCCTAGGTCTCTAGTTTTCAAAAATGCACAGGTTTGGTAGGTTTCCCTAGGTGCCGGCTGAGCTAGAGTCCAAACTCTACAGGTAGGCACTTTGCAAAAAACACCTCTGTTTTCTTTCAAAAAATGTGATGTGTGCAAGTTGCGTTTTGGGGCATTTCCTGACGCGGGCGCTAGGCCTACCTACACAAGTGAGGTATAATTTTTATCGGGAGACATGGGGGAACGCTGGGTGGAAGGAAATTTGTGGCTCCTCTCTGAATTCCAGAACTTTCTGTCACCAAAATGTGAGGAAAATGTGTTTTTTTTAGCCAAATGTTGAGGTTTGCAAAGGATTCTGGGTAACAGAACCTGGTCAGAGCCCCACAAGTCACCCCATCTTGGATTCCCCTAGGTCTCTAGTTTTCAAAAATGCACAGGTTTGGTAGGTTTCCCTAGGTGCCGGCTGAGCTAGAGGCCAAACTCTACAGGTAGGCACTTTGCAAAAAACACCTCTGTTTTCTTTCAAAAAAATGTGATGTGTCCACGTTGCGTTTTGGGGCATTTCCTGTCGCGGGCGCTAGGCCTACCCACACAAGTGAGGTATCATTTTTATCGGGAGACTTGGGGGAACGCTGGGTGGAAGGAAATTTGTGGCTCCTCTCAGATTCCAAAACTTTCTGTCTCCAAAATGTGAGGAAAACGTGTTTTTTTAGCCAAATGTTGAGGTTTGCAAAGGATTCTGGGTAACAGAACCTGGTCAGAGCCCCACAAGTCACCCCATCTTGGATTGCTCTAGGTCTCTAATTTTCAGAAATGCACAGGTTTGGTACGTTTCCCTAGGTGCCGGCTAAGCTAGAGGCAAAAATCTACAGGTAGGCACTTTGCAAAAAACACCTCTGTTTTCTTTCAAAAAATGTGATGTGTCCATGTTGCGTTTTGGGGCATTTCCTGTCGCGGGCGCTAGGCCTACCCACACAAGTGAGGTATCATTTTTATCGGGAGACTTGGGGGAACGCTGGGTGGAAGGAAATTTGTGGCTCCTCTCAGATTCCAGAACTTTCTGTCACCAAAATGTGAGGAAAACATGTTTTTTTAGCCAAATTTTGAGGTTTCCAAAGGATTCTGAGTAACAGAACCTGGTCGGAGCCCCACAAGTCACCCCATCTTGGATTCCCCTAGGTCTCTAGTTTTTAAAAATGCACAGGTTTGGTAGGTTTCCCTAGGTGCCGGCTGAGCTAGAGTCCAAACTCTACAGGTAGGCACTTTGCAAAAAACACCTCTGTTTTCTTTCAAAAAATGTGATGTGTGCAAGTTGCGTTTTGGGGCATTTCCTGACGCGGGCGCTAGGCCTACCTACACAAGTGAGGTATAATTTTTATCGGGAGACATGGGGGAACGCTGGGTGGAAGGAAATTTGTGGCTCCTCTCTGAATTCCAGAACTTTCTGTCACCAAAATGTGAGGAAAATGTGTTTTTTTTAGCCAAATGTTGAGGTTTGCAAAGGATTCTGGGTAACAGAACCTGGTCAGAGCCCCACAAGTCACCCCATCTTGGATTCCCCTAGGTCTCTAGTTTTCAAAAATGCACAGGTTTGGTAGGTTTCCCTAGGTGCCGGCTGAGCTAGAGGCCAAACTCTACAGGTAGGCACTTTGCAAAAAACACCTCTGTTTTCTTTCAAAAAAATGTGATGTGTCCACGTTGCGTTTTGGGGCATTTCCTGTCGCGGGCGCTAGGCCTACCCACACAAGTGAGGTATCATTTTTATCGGGAGACTTGGGGGAACGCTGGGTGGAAGGAAATTTGTGGCTCCTCTCAGATTCCAGAACTTTCTGTCACCAAAATGTGAGGAAAATATGTTTTTTTAGCCAAATTTTGAGGTTTGCAAAGGATTCTGTGTAACAGAACCTGGTCAGAGCCCCACAAGTCACCCCATCTTGGATTCCCCTAGGTCTCTAGTTTTTAAAAAATGCACAGGTTTGGTAGGTTTCCCTAGGTGCCGGCTGAGCTAGAGGCCAAAATCTACAGGTAGGCACTCTGCAAAAAACAGCTCTGTTATCTTTAAAAAAATGTGATGTGTCCACGTTGCGTTTTGTGCCATTTCCTGTAGCGGGCACTAGGCCTACCCAATCAAGTGAGGTATCATTTTTATCGGGAGACTTGGGGGAACGCTGGGTGGAAGGAAATTTGTGGCTCCTCTCTGATTCCAGAACTTTCTGTCACCAAAATGTGAGGAAAACATGTTTTTTTAGCCAAATTTCGAGGTTTCCAAAGGATTCTGAGTAACAGAACCTGGTCGGAGCCCCACAAGTCACCCCATCTTGGATTCCCCTAGGTCTCTAGTTTTCAAAAATGCACAGGTTTGGTCGGTTTCCATAGGTGCCGGCTGAGCTAGAGGCCAAAATCTACAGGTAGGCACTCTGCAAAAAACAGCTCTGTTATCTTTAAAAAAATGTGATGTGTCCACGTTGCGTTTTGTGCCATTTCCTGTAGCGGGCACTAGGCCTACCCAATCAAGTGAGGTATCATTTTTATTGGGAGACTTGGGGGAACGCTGGGTGGAAGGAAATTTGTGGCTCCTCTCAGATTCCAGAACTTTCTGTCACCAAAATGTGAGGAAAACATGTTTTTTTAGCCAAATTTTAAGGTTGCAAAGGATTCTGGGTAACAGAACCTGGACATAGCCCCACAAGTCACCCCATCTTGGATTCCCCTAGGTCTCTAGTTTTCAAAAATGCACAGGTTTGGTAGGTTTCCCTAGGTGCCGGCTGAGCTAGAGGCCAAACTCTACAGGTAGGCACTTTGCAAAAAACACCTCTGTTTTCTTTCAAAAAATGTGATGTGTCCACGTTGCGTTTTGGGGCATTTCCTGTCACGGGCGCTAGGCCTACCCACACAAGTGAGGTATCATTTTTATCGGGAGACTTGGGGGAACGCTGGGTGGAAGGAAATTTGTGGCTCGTCTCAGATTCCAGAACTTTCTGTCACCAAAATGTGAGGAAAACATGTTTTTTTAGCCAAATTTTGAGGTTTGCAAAGGATTCTGTGTAACAGAACCTGGTCAGAGCCCCACAAGTCACCCCATCTTGGATTCCCCTAGGTCTCTAGTTTTTAAAAAATGCACAGGTTTGGTAGGTTTCCCTAGGTGCCGGCTGAGCTAGAGGCCAAAATCTACAGGTAGGCACTTTGCAAAAACACCTCTGTTTTCTTTAAATAAATGTGATGTGTCCACGTTGCGTTTTGGTGCATTTCCTGTTGCGGGCGCTAGGCCTACCCACACAAGTGAGGTATCATTTTTATCGGGAGACTTGGGGGAACGCTGGGTGGAAGGAAATTTGTGGCTCCTCTCTGATTCCAGAACTTTCTGTCACCAAAATGTGAGGAAAACATGTTTTTTATGCCAAATTTCGAGGTTTCCAAAGGATTCTGAGTAACAGAACCTGGTCGGAGCCCCACAAGTCACCCCATCTTGGATTCCCCTAGGTCTCTAGTTTTCAAAAATGCACAGGTTTGGTAGGTTTCCCTAGGTGCCGGCTGAGCTAGAGGCCAAAATCTACAGGTAGGCACTTTGCAAAAAACACCTCTGTTTTCTTTCAAAAAATGTGATGTGTGCACGTTGCGTTTTGGGGCATTTCCTGACGCGGGCGCTAGGCCTACCCACACAAGTGAGGTATAATTTGTATCGGGAGAGATGGGGGAACGCTGGGTGGAAGGAAATTTGTGGCTCCTCTCTGATTCCAAAACTTTCTGTCGCCAAAATGTGAGGAAAATGTGTTCTTTTAGCCAAATGTTGAGGTTTGCAAAGGATTCTGGGTAACAGAACCTGGTCAGAGCCCCACAAGACACCCCATCTTGGATTCCCCTAGGTCTCTAGTTTAAAAAAATGCACAGGTTTGGTCGGTTTCCATAGGTGCCGGCTGAGCTAGAGGCCAAAATCTACAGGTAGGCACTCTGCAAAAAACAGCTCTGTTATCTTTAAAAAAATGTGATGTGTCCACGTTGCGTTTTGGGCCATTTCCTGTAGCGGGCACTAGGCCTACCCACACAAGTGAGGTATCATTTTTATTGGGAGACTTGGGGGAACGCTGGGTGGAAGGAAATTTGTGGCTCCTCTCAGATTCCAGAACTTTCTGTCACCAAAATGTGAGGAAAACATGTTTTTTTAGCCAAATTTTGAGGTTTGCAAAGGATTCTGGGTAACAGAACCTGGACAGAGCCCCACAAGTCACCCCATCTTGGATTCCCCTAGGTCTCTAGTTTTTAAAAAATGCACAGGTTTGGTAGGTTTCCCTAGGTGCCGGCTGAGCTAGAGGCCAAACTCTACAGGTAGGCACTTTGCAAAAAACACCTCTGTTTTCTTTAAAAAAATGTGATGTGTGCACGTTGCGTTTTGGAGCATTTCCTGACGCGGGCGCTAGGCCTACCCACACAAGTTAGGTATAATTTTTATCAGGAGAGATGGGGGAACGCTGGGTGGAAGGAAATTTGTGGCTCCTCTCTGATTCCAGAACTTTCTGTCACCAAAATGTGAGGAAAACGTGTTTTTTTAGCCAAATGTTGAGGTTTGCAAAGGATTCTGGGTAACAGAACCTGGTCAGAGCCCCACAAGTCACCCCATCTTGGATTGCTCTAGGTCTCTAATTTTCAGAAATGCACAGGTTTGGTACGTTTCCCTAGGTGCCGGCTAAGCTAGAGGCAAAAATCTACAGGTAGGCACTTTGCAAAAAACACCTCTGTTTTCTTTAAAAAAATGTGATGTGTCCACGTTGCGTTTTGGGGTATTTCCTGTCGTGGGCGCTAGGCCTACCCACACAGGTGAGGCATCATTTTTATCGGGAGACTTGGGGGAACGCTGGGTGGAAGGAAATTTGTGGCTCCTCTCTGATTCCAGAACTTTCTGTCACCAAAATGTGAGGAAAACATGTTTTTTTAGCCAAATTTCGAGGTTTCCAAAGGATTCTGAGTAACAGAACCTGGTCGGAGCCCCACAAGTCACCCCATCTTGGATTCCCCTAGGTCTCTAGTTTTCAAAAATGCACAGGTTTGGTAGGTTTCCCTAGGTGCCGGCTGAGCTAGAGGCCAAAATCTACAGGTAGGCACTTTGCAAAAAACACCTCTGTTTTCTTTCAAAAAATGTGATGTGTGCACGTTGCGTTTTGGGGCATTTCCTGACGCGGGTGTTAGGCCTACCCACACAAGTGAGGTATAATTTGTATCGTCGGGAGAGATGGGGGAACGCTGGGTGGAAGGAAATTTGTGTCTCCTCTCTGATTCCAAAACTTTCTGTCACCAAAATGTGAGGCAAATGTGTTCTTTTAGCCAAATGTTGAGGTTTGCAAAGGATTCTGTGTAACAGAACCTGGACAGAGCCCCACAAGTCACCCCATCTTGGATTCCCCTAGGTCTCTAGTTTAAAAAAATGCACAGGTTTGGTCGGTTTCCATAGGTGCCGGCTGAGCTAGAGGCCAAAATCTACAGGTAGGCACTCTGCAAAAAACAGCTCTGTTATCTTTAAAAAAATGTGATGTGTCCACGTTGCGTTTTGGGCCATTTCCTGTGGCGGGCACTATGCCTACCCACACAAGTGAGGTATAATTTTTATTGGGAGACTTGGGGGAACGCTGGGTGGAAGGAAATTTGTGGCTCCTCTCAGATTCCAGAACTTTCTGTCACCAAAATGTGAGGAAAACATGTTTTTTTAGCCAAATTTCGAGGTTTCCAAAGGATTCTGAGTAACAGAACCTGGTCGGAGCCCCACAAGTCACCCCATCTTGGATTCCCCTAGGTCTCTAGTTTTCAAAAATGCACAGGTTTGGTAGTTTTCCCTAGGTGCCGGCTGAGCTAGAGGCCAAAATCTACAGGTAGGCACTTTTCAAAAAACACCTCTGTTTTCTTTAAAAAAATGTGATGTGTGCACGTTGCGTTTTGTGGCATTTCCTGACGCGGGGCCCTAGGCCTACCCACACAAGTGAGGTATAATTTGTATCGGGAGAGATGGGGGAACGCTGGGTGGAAGGAAATTTGTGGCTCCTCTCTGATTCCAAAACTTTCTGTCACCAAAATGTGAGGAAAATGTGTTCTTTTAGCCAAATGTTGAGGTTTGCAAAGGATTCTGGGTAACAGAACCTGGTCAGAGCCCCACAAGTCACCCCATCTTGGATTCCCCTAGGTCTCTAGTTTAAAAAAATGCACAGGTTTGGTCGGTTTCCATAGGTGCCGGCTGAGCTAGAGGCCAAAATCTACAGGTAGGCACTCTGCAAAAAACAGCTCTGTTATCTTTAAAAAAATGTGATGTGTCCACGTTGCGTTTTGGGCCATTTCCTGTAGCGGGCACTAGGCCTACCCACACAAGTGAGGTATCATTTTTATTGGGAGACTTGGGGGAACGCTGGGTGGAAGGAAATTTGTGGCTCCTCTCAGATTCCAGAACTTTCTGTCACCAAAATGTGAGGAAAACATGTTTTTTTAGCCAAATTTTGAGGTTTGCAAAGGATTCTGTGTAACAGAACCTGGTCAGAGCCCCACAAGTCACCCCATCTTGGATTCCCCTAGGTCTCTAGTTTTTAAAAAATGCACAGGTTTGGTAGGTTTCCCTAGGTGCCGGCTGAGCTAGAGGCCAAAATCTACAGGTAGGCACTTTGCAAAAAACACCTCTGTTTTCTTTAAATAAATGTGATGTGTCCACGTTGCGTTTTGGTGCATTTCCTGTTGCGGGCGCTAGGCCTACCCACACAAGTGAGGTATCATTTTTATCGGGAGACTTGGGGGAACGCTGGGTGGAAGGAAATTTGTGGCTCCTCTCTGATTCCAGAACTTTCTGTCACCAAAATGTGAGGAAAACATGTTTTTTTAGCCAAATTTCGAGGTTTCCAAAGGATTCTGAGTAACAGAACCTGGTCGGAGCCCCACAAGTCACCCCATCTTGGATTCCCCTAGGTCTCTAGTTTTCAAAAATGCACAGGTTTGGTAGGTTTCCATAGGTGCCGGCTGAGCTAGAGGCCAAAATCTACAGGTAGGCACTTTGCAAAAAAGACCTCTGTTTTCTTTCAAAAAATGTGATGTGTGCACGTTGCGTTTTGGGGCATTTCCTGACGCGGGCGCTAGGCCTACCCACACAAGTGAGGTATAATTTGTATCGGGAGAGATGGGGGAACGCTGGGTGGAAGGAAATTTGTGGCTCCTCTCTGATTCCAAAACTTTCTGTCACCAAAATGTGAGGAAAATGTGTTCTTTTAGCCAAATGTTGAGGTTTGCAAAGGATTCTGGGTAACAGAACCTGGTCAGAGCCCCACAAGTCACCCCATCTTGGATTCCCCTAGGTCTCTAGTTTAAAAAAATGCACAGGTTTAGTCGGTTTCCATAGGTGCCGGCTGAGCTAGAGGCCAAATACTACAGGTAGGCACTCTGCAAAAAACAGCTCTGTTATCTTTAAAAAAATGTGATGTGTCCACGTTGCGTTTTGGGGCATTTCCTGTCGCGGGCGCTAGGCCTACCCACACAAGTGAGGTATCATTTTTATCGGGAGACTTGGGGGAACGCTGGGTGGAAGGAAATTTGTGGCTCCTCTCAGATTCCAGAACTTTCTGTCACCAAAATGTGAGGAAAACATGTTTTTTTAGCCAAATTTTGAGGTTTGCAAAGGATTCTGTGTAACAGAACCTGGTCAGAGCCCCACAAGTCACCCCATCTTGGATTCCCCTAGGTCTCTAGTTTTTAAAAAATGCACAGGTTTGGTAGGTTTCCCTAGGTGCCGGCTGAGCTAGAGGCCAAAATCTACAGGTAGGCACTTTGCAAAAACACCTCTGTTTTCTTTAAATAAATGTGATGTGTCCACGTTGCGTTTTGGTGCATTTCCTGTTGCGGGCGCTAGGCCTACCCACACAAGTGAGGTATCATTTTTATCGGGAGACTTGGGGGAACGCTGGGTGGAAGGAAATTTGTGGCTCCTCTCTGATTCCAGAACTTTCTGTCACCAAAATGTGAGGAAAACATGTTTTTTTAGCCAAATTTCGAGGTTTCCAAAGGATTCTGAGTAACAGAACCTGGTCGGAGCCCCACAAGTCACCCCATCTTGGATTCCCCTAGGTCTCTAGTTTTCAAAAATGCACAGGTTTGGTAGGTTTCCCTAGGTGCTGGCTGAGCTAGAGGCCAAAATCTACAGGTAGGCACTTTGCAAAAAACACCTCTGTTTTCTTTCAAAAAATGTGATGTGTGCACGTTGCGTTTTGGGGCATTTCCTGACGCGGGCGCTAGGCCTACCCACACAAGTGAGGTATAATTTGTATCGGGAGAGATGGGGGAACGCTGGGTGGAAGGAAATTTGTGGCTCCTCTCTGATTCCAAAACTTTCTGTCACCAAAATGTGAGGAAAATGTGTTCTTTTAGCCAAATGTTGAGGTTTGCAAAGGATTCTGGGTAACAGAACCTGGTCAGAGCCCCACAAGTCACCCCATCTTGGATTCCCCTAGGTCTCTAGTTTAAAAAAATGCACAGGTTTGGTCGGTTTCCATAGGTGCCGGCTGAGCTAGAGGCCAAAATCTACAGGTAGGCACTCTGCAAAAAACAGCTCTGTTATCTTTAAAAAAATTTGATGTGTCCACGTTGCGTTTTGGGCCATTTCCTGTAGCGGGCACTAGGCCTACCCACACAAGTGAGGTATCATTTTTATTGGGAGACTTGGGGGAACGCTGGGTGGAAGGAAATTTGTGGCTCCTCTCAGATTCCAGAACTTTCTGTCACCAAAATGTGAGGAAAACATGTTTTTTTAGCCAAATTTTGAGGTTCGCAAAGGATTCTGGGTAACAGAACCTGGACAGAGCCCCACAAGTCACCCCATCTTGGATTCCCCTAGGTCTCTAGTTTAAAAAAATGCACAGGTTTGGTAGGTTTCCCTAGGTGCCGGCTGAGCTAGAGGCCAAACTCTACAGGTAGGCACTTTGCAAAAAACACCTCTGTTTCATTCAAAAAATGTGATGTGTGCACGTTGCGTTTTGGGGCATTTCCTGACGCGGGCGCTAGGCCTACCCACACAAGTTAGGTATAATTTTTATCGGGAGAGATGGGGGAACGCTGGGTGGAAGGAAATTTGTGGCTCCTCTCTGATTCCAGAACTTTCTGTCACCAAAATGTGAGGAAAACGTGTTTTTTTAGCCAAATGTTGAGGTTTGCAAAGGATTCTGGGTAACAGAACCTGGTCAGAGCCCCACAAGTCACCCCATCTTGGATTGCTCTAGGTCTCTAATTTTCAGAAATGCACAGGTTTGGTACGTTTCCCTAGGTGCCGGCTAAGCTAGAGGCAAAAATCTACAGGTAGGCACTTTGCAAAAAACACCTCTGTTTTCTTTAAAAAAATGTGATGTGTCCACGTTGCGTTTTGGGGTATTTCCTGTCGTGGGCGCTAGGCCTACCCACACAGGTGAGGCATCATTTTTATCGGGAGACTTGGGGGAATGCTGGGTGGAAGGACATTTGTGGCTCCTCTCTGATTCCAGAACTTTCTGTCACCAAAATGTGAGGAAAACATGTTTTTTTAGCCAAATTTCGAGGTTTCCAAAGGATTCTGAGTAACAGAACCTGGTCGGAGCCCCACAAGTCACCCCATCTTGGATTCCCCTAGGTCTCTAGTTTTCAAAAATGCACAGGTTTGGTAGGTTTCCATAGGTGCCGGCTGAGCTAGAGGCCAAAATCTACAGGTAGGCACTTTGCAAAAAACACCTCTGTTTTCTTTAAAAAAATGTGATGTGTCCACGTTGCGTTTTGGGGCATTTCCTGTCGTGGGCGCTAGGCCTACCCACACAAGTGAGGTATAATTTGTATTGGGAGAGATGGGGGAACGCTGGGTGGAAGGAAATTTGTGGCTCCTCTCTGATTCCAGAACTTTCTGTCACCAAAATGTGAGGAAAACATCTTTTTTTAGCCAAATTTCGAGGTTTCCAAAGGATTCTGAGTAACAGAACCTGGTCGGAGCCCCACAAGTCACCCCATCTTGGATTCCCCTAGGTCTCTAGTTTTCAAAAATGCACAGGTTTGGTCGGTTTCCCTAGGTGCCGGCTGAGCTAGAGGCCAAAATCTACAGGTAGGCACTTTGCAAAAAACACCTCTGTTTTCTTTAAAAAAATGTGATGTGTCCACGTTGCGTTTTGGGGCATTTCCTGACGCGGGCGCTAGGCCTACCCACACAAGTGAGGTATAATTTGTATCGGGAGAGATGGGGGAACGCTGGGCGGAAGGAAATTTATGGCTCCTCTCTGATTCCAAAACTTTCTGTCACCAAAATGTGAGGAAAATGTGTTCTTTTAGCCAAATGTTGAGGTTTGCAAAGGATTCTGGGTAACAGAACCTGGACAGAGCCCCACAAGTCACCCCATCTTGGATTCCCCTAGGTCTCTAGTTTAAAAAAATGCACAGGTTTGGTCGGTTTCCATTGGTGCCGGCTGAGCTAGAGGCCAAAATCTACAGGTAGGCACTCTGCAAAAAACAGCTCTGTTATCTTTAAAAAAATGTGATGTGTCCACGTTGCGTTTTGGGCCATTTCCTGTAGCGGGCACTAGGCCTACCCACACAAGTGAGGTATCATTTTTATTGGGAGACTTGGGGGAACGCTGGGTGGAAGGAAATTTGTGGCTCCTCTCAGATTCCAGAACTTTCTGTCACCAAAATGTGAGGAAAACATGTTTTTTTAGCCACATTTTGAGGTTTGCAAAGGATTCTGGGTAACAGAACCTGGACAGAGCCCCACAAGGCACCCCATCTTGGATTCCCCTAGGTCTCTAGTTTTGACAAATGCACAGGTTTGGTAGGTTTCCCTAGGTGCCGGCTGAGCTAGAGGCCAAACTCTACAGGTAGGCACTTTGCAAAAAACACCTCTGTTTTCTTTCAAAAAATGTGATGTGTCCACGTTGCGTTTTGGGGCATTTCCTGTCGCGGGCGCTAGGCCTACCCACACAAGTGAGGTATCATTTTTATCGGGAGACTTGGGGGAACGCTGGGTGGAAGGAAATTTGTGGCTCATCTCAGATTCCAGAACTTTCTGTCACCAAAATGTGAGGAAAACATGTTTTTTTAGCCAAATTTTGAGGTTTGCAAAGGATTCTGGGTAACAGAACCTGGACAGAGCCCCACAAGTCACCCCATCTTGGATTCCCCTAGGTCTCTAGTTTTCAAAAATGCACAGGTTTGGTAGGTTTCCCTAGGTGCTGGCTGAGCTAGAGGCCAAACTCTACAGGTAGGCACTTTGCAAAAAACACCTCTGTTTTCTTTCAAAAAATGTGATGTGTGCACGTTGCGTTTTGGGGCATTTCCTGACGCGGGCGCTAGGCCTACCCACACAAGTTAGGTATAATTTTTATCGGGAGAGATGGGGGAACGCTGGGTGGAAGGAAATTTGTGGCTCCTCTCTGATTCCAAAACTTTCTGTCACCAAAATGTGAGAAAAATGTGTTCTTTTAGCCAAATGATGAGGTTTGCAAAGGATTCTGGGTAACAGAACCTGGACAGAGCCCCACAAGTCACCCCATCTTGGATTCCCCTAGGTCTCTAGTTTAAAAAAATGCACAGGTTTGGTCGGTTTCCATTGGTGCCGGCTGAGCTAGAGGCCAAAATCTACAGGTAGGCACTCTGCAAAAAACAGCTCTGTTATCTTTAAAAAAATGTGATGTGTCCACGTTGCGTTTTGGGCCATTTCCTGTAGCGGGCACTAGGCCTACCCACACAAGTGAGGTATCATTTTTATTGGGAGACTTGGGGGAACGCTGGGTGGAAGGAAATTTGTGGCTCCTCTCAGATTCCAGAACTTTCTGTCACCAAAATGTGAGGAAAACATGTTTTTTTAGCCAAATTTTGAGGTTTGCAAAGGATTCTGGGTAACAGAACCTGGACAGAGCCCCACAAGGCACCCCATCTTGGATTCCCCTAGGTCTCTAGTTTTCAAAAATGGACAGGTTTGGTAGGTTTCCCTAGGTGCCGGCTGAGCTAGAGGCCAAACTCTACAGGTAGGCACTTTGCAAAAAACACCTCTGTTTTCTTTAAAAAAATGTGATGTGTCCACGTTGCGTTTTGGGGCATTTCCTGTCGCGGGCGCTAGGCCTACCCACACAAGTGAGGTATCATTTTTATCGGGAGACTTGGGGGAACGCTGGGTGGAAGGAAATTTGTGGCTCCTCTCAGATTCCAGAACTTTCTGTCACCAAAATGTGAGGAAAACATGTTTTTTTAGCCAAATTTTGAGGTTTGCAAAGGATTCTGGGTAACAGAACCTGGACAGAGCCCCACAAGTCACCCCATCTTGGACTCCCCTAGGTCTCTAGTTTTCAAAAATGCACAGGTTTGGTAGGTTTCCCTAGGTGCCGGCTGAGCTAGAGGCCAAACTCTACAGGTAGGCACTTTGCAAAAAACACCTCTGTTTTCTTTCAAAAAATGTGATGTGTGCACGTTGCGTTTTGGGGCATTTCCTGACGCGGGCGCTAGGCCTACCCACACAAGTTAGGTATAATTTTTATCGGGAGAGATGGGGGAACGCTGGGTGGAAGGAAATTTGTGGCTCCTCTCTGATTCGAGAACTTTCTGTCACCAAAATGTGAGGAAAACGTGTTTTTTTAGCCAAATGTTGAGGTTTGCAAAGGATTCTGGGTAACAGAACCTGGTCAGAGCCCCACAAGTCACCCCATCTTGGATTGCTCTAGGTCTCTAATTTTCAGAAATGCACAGGTTTGGTACGTTTCCCTAGGTGCCGGCTAAGCTAGAGGCAAAAATCTACAGGTAGGCACTTTGCAAAAAACACCTCTGTTTTCTTTAAAAAAATGTGATGTGTCCACGTTGCGTTTTGGGGTATTTCCTGTCGTGGGCGCTAGGCCTACCCACACAGGTGAGGCATCATTTTTATCGGGAGACTTGGGGGAACGCTGGGTGGAAGGAAATTTGTGGCTCCTCTCTGATTCCAGAACTTTCTGTCACCAAAATGTGAGGAAAACATGTTTTTTTAGCCAAATTTCGAGGTTTCCAAAGGATTCTGAGTAACAGAACCTGGTCGGAGCCCCACAAGTCAACCCATCTTGGATTCCCCTAGGTCTCTAGTTTTCAAAAATGCACAGGTTTGGTAGGTTTCCCTAGGTGCCGGCTGAGCTAGAGGCCAAAATCTACAGGTAGGCACTTTGCAAAAAACACCTCTGTTTTCTTTAAAAAAATGTGATGTGTGCACGTTGCGTTTTGGGGCATTTCCTGACGCGGGCGCTAGGCCTACCCACACAAGTGAGGTATAATTTGTATCGGGAGAGATGGGGGAACGCTGGGTGGAAGGAAATTTGTGGCTCCTCTCTGATTCCAAAACTTTCTGTCACCAAAATGTGAGGAAAATGTGTTCTTTTAGCCAAATGTTGAGGTTTGCAAAGGATTCTGGGTAACAGAACCTGGACAGAGCCCCACAAGTCACCCCATCTTGGATTCCCCTAGGTCTCTAGTTTAAAAAAATGCACAGGTTTGGTCGGTTTCCATTGGTGCCGGCTGAGCTAGAGGCCAAAATCTACAGGTAGGCACTCTGCAAAAAACAGCTCTGTTATCTTTAAAAAAATGTGATGTGTCCACGTTGCGTTTTGGGCCATTTCCTGTAGCGGGCACTAGGCCTACCCACACAAGTGAGGTATCATTTTTATTGGGAGACTTGGGGGAACGCTGGGTGGTAGGAAATTTGTGGCTCCTCTCAGATTCCAGAACTTTCTGTCACCAAAATGTGAGGAAAACATGTTTTTTTAGCCAAATTTTGAGGTTTGCAAAGGATTCTGGGTAACAGAACCTGGACAGAGCCCCACAAGGCACCCCATCTTGGATTCCCCTAGGTCTCTAGTTTTCAAAAATGGACAGGTTTGGTAGGTTTCCCTAGGTGCCGGCTGAGCTAGAGGCCAAACTCTACAGGTAGGCACTTTGCAAAAAACACCTCTGTTTTCTTTCAAAAAATGTGATGTGTCCACGTTGCGTTTTGGGGCATTTCCTGTCGCGGGCGCTAGGCCTACCCACACAAGTGAGGTATCATTTTTATCGGGAGACTTGGGGGAACGCTGGGTGGAAGGAAATTTGTGGCTCCTCTCAGATTCCAGAACTTTCTGTCACCAAAATGTGTGGAAAACATGTTTTTTTAGCCAAATTTTGAGGTTTGCAAAGGATTCTGGGTAACAGAACCTGGTCAGAGCCCCACAAGTCACCCCATCTTGGATTCCCCTAGGTCTCTAGTTTTTAAAAAATGCACAGGTTTGGTAGGTTTCCCTAGGTGCCGGCTGAGCTAGAGGCCAAAATCTACAGGTAGGCACTTTGCAAAAAACACCTCTGTTTTCTTTAAATAAATGTGATGTGTCCACGTTGCGTTTTGGTGCATTTCCTGTTGCGGGCGCTAAGCCTACCCACACAAGTGAGGTATCATTTTTATCGGGAGACTTGGGGGAATGCTGGGTGGAAGGAAATTTGTGGCTCCTCTCTGATTCCAGAACTTTCTGTCACCAAAATGTGAGGAAAACATGTTTTTTTAGCCAAATGTCGAGGTTTCCAAAGGATTCTGAGTAACAGAACCTGGTCGGAGCCCCACAAGTCACCCCATCTTGGATTCCCCTAGGTCTCTAGTTTTCAAAAATGCACAGGTTTGGTAGGTTTCCCTAGGTGCCGGCTGAGCTAGAGGCCAAAGTCTACAGGTAGGCACTTTGCAAAAAACACCTCTGTTTTCTTTAAAAAAATGTGATGTGTGCACGTTGCGTTTTGGGGCATTTCCTGACGCGGGCGATAGGCCTACCCACACAAGTGAGGTATAATTTGTATCGGGAGAGATGGGGGAACGCTGGGTGGAAGGAAATTTGTGGCTCCTCTCTGATTCCAAAACTTTCTGTCACCAAAATGTGAGGAAAATGTGTTCTTTTAGCCAAATGTTGAGGTTTGCAAAGGATTCTGGGTAACAGAACCTGGACAGAGCCCCACAAGTCACCCCATCTTGGATTCCCCTAGGTCTCTAGTTTAAAAAAATGCACAGGTTTGGTCGGTTTCCATTGGTGCCGGCTGAGCTAGAGGCCAAAATCTACAGGTAGGCACTCTGCAAAAAACAGCTCTGTTATCTTTAAAAAAATGTGATGTGTCCACGTTGCGTTTTGGGCCATTTCCTGTAGCGGGCACTAGGCCTACCCACACAAGTGAGGTATAATTTTTATCGGGAGAGATGGGGGAACGCTGGGTGGAAGGAAATTTGTGGCTCCTCTCTGATTCCAGAACTTTCTGTCACCAAAATCTGAGGAAAACGTGTTTTTTTAGCCAAATGTTGAGGTTTGCAAAGGATTCTGGGTAACAGAACCTGGACAGAGCCCCACAAGTCACCCCATCTTGGATTCCCCTAGGTCTCTAGTTTAAAAAAATGCACAGGTTTGGTCGGTTTCCATTGGTGCCGGCTGAGCTAGAGGCCAAAATCTACAGGTAGGCACTCTGCAAAAAACAGCTCTGTTATCTTTAAAAAAATGTGATGTGTCCACGTTGCGTTTTGGGCCATTTCCTGTAGCGGGCACTAGGCCTACCCACACAAGTGAGGTATCATTTTTATCGGGAGACTTGGGGGAACGCTGGGTGGAAGGAAATTTGTGGCTCATCTCAGATTCCAGAACTTTCTGTCACCAAAATGTGAGGAAAACATGTTTTTTTAGCCAAATTTTGAGGTTTGCAAAGGATTCTGGGTAACAGAACCTGGACAGAGCCCCACAAGTCACCCCATCTTGGATTCCCCTAGGTCTCTAGTTTTCAAAAATGCACAGGTTTGGTAGGTTTCCCTAGGTGCTGGCTGAGCTAGAGGCCAAACTCTACAGGTAGGCACTTTGCAAAAAACACCTCTGTTTTCTTTCAAAAAATGTGATGTGTGCACGTTGCGTTTTGGGGCATTTCCTGACGCGGGCGCTAGGCCTACCCACACAAGTTAGGTATAATTTTTATCGGGAGAGATGGGGGAACGCTGGGTGGAAGGAAATTTGTGGCTCCTCTCTGATTCCAAAACTTTCTGTCACCAAAATGTGAGAAAAATGTGTTCTTTTAGCCAAATGATGAGGTTTGCAAAGGATTCTGGGTAACAGAACCTGGACAGAGCCCCACAAGTCACCCCATCTTGGATTCCCCTAGGTCTCTAGTTTAAAAAAATGCACAGGTTTGGTCGGTTTCCATTGGTGCCGGCTGAGCTAGAGGCCAAAATCTACAGGTAGGCACTCTGCAAAAAACAGCTCTGTTATCTTTAAAAAAATGTGATGTGTCCACGTTGCGTTTTGGGCCATTTCCTGTAGCGGGCACTAGGCCTACCCACACAAGTGAGGTATCATTTTTATTGGGAGACTTGGGGGAACGCTGGGTGGAAGGAAATTTGTGGCTCCTCTCAGATTCCAGAACTTTCTGTCACCAAAATGTGAGGAAAACATGTTTTTTTAGCCAAATTTTGAGGTTTGCAAAGGATTCTGGGTAACAGAACCTGGACAGAGCCCCACAAGGCACCCCATCTTGGATTCCCCTAGGTCTCTAGTTTTCAAAAATGGACAGGTTTGGTAGGTTTCCCTAGGTGCCGGCTGAGCTAGAGGCCAAACTCTACAGGTAGGCACTTTGCAAAAAACACCTCTGTTTTCTTTCAAAAAATGTGATGTGTGCACGTTGCGTTTTGGGGCATTTCCTGACGCGGGCGCTAGGCCTACCCACACAAGTTAGGTATAATTTTTATCGGGAGAGATGGGGGAACGCTGGGTGGAAGGAAATTTGTGGCTCCTCTCTGATTCGAGAACTTTCTGTCACCAAAATGTGAGGAAAACGTGTTTTTTTAGCCAAATGTTGAGGTTTGCAAAGGATTCTGGGTAACAGAACCTGGTCAGAGCCCCACAAGTCACCCCATCTTGGATTGCTCTAGGTCTCTAATTTTCAGAAATGCACAGGTTTGGTACGTTTCCCTAGGTGCCGGCTAAGCTAGAGGCAAAAATCTACAGGTAGGCACTTTGCAAAAAACACCTCTGTTTTCTTTAAAAAAATGTGATGTGTCCACGTTGCGTTTTGGGGTATTTCCTGTCGTGGGCGCTAGGCCTACCCACACAGGTGAGGCATCATTTTTATCGGGAGACTTGGGGGAACGCTGGGTGGAAGGAAATTTGTGGCTCCTCTCTGATTCCAGAACTTTCTGTCACCAAAATGTGAGGAAAACATGTTTTTTTAGCCAAATTTCGAGGTTTCCAAAGGATTCTGAGTAACAGAACCTGGTCGGAGCCCCACAAGTCAACCCATCTTGGATTCCCCTAGGTCTCTAGTTTTCAAAAATGCACAGGTTTGGTAGGTTTCCCTAGGTGCCGGCTGAGCTAGAGGCCAAAATCTACAGGTAGGCACTTTGCAAAAAACACCTCTGTTTTCTTTAAAAAAATGTGATGTGTGCACGTTGCGTTTTGGGGCATTTCCTGACGCGGGCGCTAGGCCTACCCACACAAGTGAGGTATAATTTGTATCGGGAGAGATGGGGGAACGCTGGGTGGAAGGAAATTTGTGGCTCCTCTCTGATTCCAAAACTTTCTGTCACCAAAATGTGAGGAAAATGTGTTCTTTTAGCCAAATGTTGAGGTTTGCAAAGGATTCTGGGTAACAGAACCTGGACAGAGCCCCACAAGTCACCCCATCTTGGATTCCCCTAGGTCTCTAGTTTAAAAAAATGCACAGGTTTGGTCGGTTTCCATTGGTGCCGGCTGAGCTAGAGGCCAAAATCTACAGGTAGGCACTCTGCAAAAAACAGCTCTGTTATCTTTAAAAAAATGTGATGTGTCCACGTTGCGTTTTGGGCCATTTCCTGTAGCGGGCACTAGGCCTACCCACACAAGTGAGGTATCATTTTTATTGGGAGACTTGGGGGAACGCTGGGTGGTAGGAAATTTGTGGCTCCTCTCAGATTCCAGAACTTTCTGTCACCAAAATGTGAGGAAAACATGTTTTTTTAGCCAAATTTTGAGGTTTGCAAAGGATTCTGGGTAACAGAACCTGGACAGAGCCCCACAAGGCACCCCATCTTGGATTCCCCTAGGTCTCTAGTTTTCAAAAATGGACAGGTTTGGTAGGTTTCCCTAGGTGCCGGCTGAGCTAGAGGCCAAACTCTACAGGTAGGCACTTTGCAAAAAACACCTCTGTTTTCTTTCAAAAAATGTGATGTGTCCACGTTGCGTTTTGGGGCATTTCCTGTCGCGGGCGCTAGGCCTACCCACACAAGTGAGGTATCATTTTTATCGGGAGACTTGGGGGAACGCTGGGTGGAAGGAAATTTGTGGCTCCTCTCAGATTCCAGAACTTTCTGTCACCAAAATGTGTGGAAAACATGTTTTTTTAGCCAAATTTTGAGGTTTGCAAAGGATTCTGGGTAACAGAACCTGGTCAGAGCCCCACAAGTCACCCCATCTTGGATTCCCCTAGGTCTCTAGTTTTTAAAAAATGCACAGGTTTGGTAGGTTTCCCTAGGTGCCGGCTGAGCTAGAGGCCAAAATCTACAGGTAGGCACTTTGCAAAAAACACCTCTGTTTTCTTTAAATAAATGTGATGTGTCCACGTTGCGTTTTGGTGCATTTCCTGTTGCGGGCGCTAAGCCTACCCACACAAGTGAGGTATCATTTTTATCGGGAGACTTGGGGGAATGCTGGGTGGAAGGAAATTTGTGGCTCCTCTCTGATTCCAGAACTTTCTGTCACCAAAATGTGAGGAAAACATGTTTTTTTAGCCAAATGTCGAGGTTTCCAAAGGATTCTGAGTAACAGAACCTGGTCGGAGCCCCACAAGTCACCCCATCTTGGATTCCCCTAGGTCTCTAGTTTTCAAAAATGCACAGGTTTGGTAGGTTTCCCTAGGTGCCGGCTGAGCTAGAGGCCAAAGTCTACAGGTAGGCACTTTGCAAAAAACACCTCTGTTTTCTTTAAAAAAATGTGATGTGTGCACGTTGCGTTTTGGGGCATTTCCTGACGCGGGCGATAGGCCTACCCACACAAGTGAGGTATAATTTGTATCGGGAGAGATGGGGGAACGCTGGGTGGAAGGAAATTTGTGGCTCCTCTCTGATTCCAAAACTTTCTGTCACCAAAATGTGAGGAAAATGTGTTCTTTTAGCCAAATGTTGAGGTTTGCAAAGGATTCTGGGTAACAGAACCTGGACAGAGCCCCACAAGTCACCCCATCTTGGATTCCCCTAGGTCTCTAGTTTAAAAAAATGCACAGGTTTGGTCGGTTTCCATTGGTGCCGGCTGAGCTAGAGGCCAAAATCTACAGGTAGGCACTCTGCAAAAAACAGCTCTGTTATCTTTAAAAAAATGTGATGTGTCCACGTTGCGTTTTGGGCCATTTCCTGTAGCGGGCACTAGGCCTACCCACACAAGTGAGGTATCATTTTTATTGGGAGACTTGGGGGAACGCTGGGTGGAAGGAAATTTGTGGCTCCTCTCAGATTCCAGAACTTTCTGTCACCAAAATGTGAGGAAAACATGTTTTTTTAGCCAAATTTTGAGGTTTGCAAAGGATTCTGGGTAACAGAACCTGGACAGAGCCCCACAAGGCACCCCATCTTGGATTCCCCTAGGTCTCTAGTTTTCAAAAATGGACAGGTTTGGTAGGTTTCTCTAGGTGCCGGCTGAGCTAGAGGCCAAACTCTACAGGTAGGCACTTTGCAAAAAACACCTCTGTTTTCTTTCAAAAAATGTGATGTGTCCACGTTGCGTTTTGGGGCATTTCCTGACGCGGGCGCTAGGCCTACCCACACAAGTGAGGTATAATTTGTATCGGGAGAGATGGGGGAACGCTGGGTGGAAGGAAATTTGTGGCTCCTCTCTGATTCCAAAACTTTCTGTCACCAAAATGTGAGGAAAATGTGTTCTTTTAGCCAAATGTTGAGGTTTGCAAAGGATTCTGGGTAACAGAACCTGGACAGAGCCCCACAAGTCACCCCATCTTGGATTCCCCTAGGTCTCTAGTTTAAAAAAATGCACAGGTTTGGTCGGTTTCCATTGGTGCCGGCTGAGCTAGAGGCCAAAATCTACAGGTAGGCACTCTGCAAAAAACAGCTCTGTTATCTTTAAAAAAATGTGATGTGTCCACGTTGCGTTTTGGGCCATTTCCTGTAGCGGGCACTAGGCCTACCCACACAAGTGAGGTATCATTTTTATTGGGAGACTTGGGGGAACGCTGGGTGGTAGGAAATTTGTGGCTCCTCTCAGATTCCAGAACTTTCTGTCACCAAAATGTGAGGAAAACATGTTTTGTTAGCCAAATTTTGAGGTTTGCAAAGGATTCTGGGTAACAGAACCTGGACAGAGCCCCACAAGGCACCCCATCTTGGATTCCCCTAGGTCTCTAGTTTTCAAAAATGGACAGGTTTGGTAGGTTTCCCTAGGTGCCGGCTGAGCTAGAGGCCAAACTCTACAGGTAGGCACTTTGCAAAAAACACCTCTGTTTTCTTTCAAAAAATGTGATGTGTCCACGTTGCGTTTTGGGGCATTTCCTGTCGCGGGCGCTAGGCCTACCCACACAAGTGAGGTATCATTTTTATCGGGAGACTTGGGGGAACGCTGGGTGGAAGGAAATTTGTGGCTCCTCTCAGATTCCAGAACTTTCTGTCACCAAAATGTGTGGAAAACATGTTTTTTTAGCCAAATTTTGAGGTTTGCAAAGGATTCTGGGTAACAGAACCTGGTCAGAGCCCCACAAGTCACCCCATCTTGGATTCCCCTAGGTCTCTAGTTTTTAAAAAATGCACAGGTTTGGTAGGTTTCCCTAGGTGCCGGCTGAGCTAGAGGCCAAAATTTACAGGTAGGCACTTTGCAAAAAACACCTCTGTTTTCTTTAAATAAATGTGATGTGTCCACGTTGCGTTTTGGTGCATTTCCTGTTGCGGGCGCTAGGCCTACCCACACAAGTGAGGTATCATTTTTATCGGGAGACTTGGGGGAATGCTGGGTGGAAGGAAATTTGTGGCTCCTCTCTGATTCCAGAACTTTCTGTCACCAAAATGTGAGGAAAACATGTTTTTTTAGCCAAATGTCGAGGTTTCCAAAGGATTCTGAGTAACAGAACCTGGTCGGAGCCCCAAAAGTCACCCCATCTTGGATTCCCCTAGGTCTCTAGTTTTCAAAAATGCACAGGTTTGGTAGGTTTCCCTAGGTGCCGGCTGAGCTAGAGGCCAAAGTCTACAGGTAGGCACTTTGCAAAAAACACCTCTGTTTTCTTTAAAAAAATGTGATGTGTGCACGTTGCGTTTATGGGCATTTCCTGACGCGGGCGCTAGGCCTACCCACACAAGTGAGGTATAATTTGTATCGGGAGAGATGGGGGAACGCTGGGTGGAAGGAAATTTGTGGCTCCTCTCTGATTCCAAAACGTTCTGTCACCAAAATGTGAGGAAAATGTGTTCTTTTAGCCAAATGTTGAGGTTTGCAAAGGATTCTGGGTAACAGAACCTGGACAGAGCCCCACAAGTCACCCCATCTTGGATTCCCCTAGGTCTCTAGTTTAAAAAAATGCACAGGTTTGGTCGGTTTCCATTGGTGCCGGCTGAGCTAGAGGCCAAAGTCTACAGGTAGGCACTCTGCAAAAAACAGCTCTGTTATCTTTAAAAAAATGTGATGTGTCCACGTTGCGTTTTGGGCCATTTCCTGTAGCGGGCACTAGGCCTACCCACACAAGTGAGGTATCATTTTTATTGGGAGACTTGGGGGAACGCTGGGTGGTAGGAAATTTGTGGCTCCTCTCAGATTCCAGAACTTTCTGTCACCAAAATGTGAGGAAAACATGTTTTTTTAGCCAAATTTTGAGGTTTGCAAAGGATTCTGGGTAACAGAACCTGGACAGAGCCCCACAAGGCACCCCATCTTGGATTCCCCTAGGTCTCTAGTTTTCAAAAATGGACAGGTTTGGTAGGTTTCCCTAGGTGCCGGCTGAGCTAGAGGCCAAACTCTACAGGTAGGCACTTTGCAAAAAACACCTCTGTTTTCTTTCAAAAAATGTGATGTGTCCACGTTGCGTTTTGGGGCATTTCCTGTCGCGGGCGCTAGGCCTACCCACACAAGTGAGGTATCATTTTTATCGGGAGACTTGGGGGAACGCTGGGTGGAAGGAAATTTGTGGCTCCTCTCAGATTCCAGAACTTTCTGTCACCAAAATGTGTGGAAAACATGTTTTTTTAGCCAAATTTTGAGGTTTGCAAAGGATTCTGGGTAACAGAACCTGGTCAGAGCCCCACAAGTCACCCCATCTTGGATTCCCCTAGGTCTCTAGTTTTTAAAAAATGCACAGGTTTGGTAGGTTTCCCTAGGTGCCGGCTGAGCTAGAGGCCAAAATTTACAGGTAGGCACTTTGCAAAAAACACCTCTGTTTTCTTTAAATAAATGTGATGTGTCCACGTTGCGTTTTGGTGCATTTCCTGTTGCGGGCGCTAGGCCTACCCACACAAGTGAGGTATCATTTTTATCGGGAGACTTGGGGGAATGCTGGGTGGAAGGAAATTTGTGGCTCCTCTCTGATTCCAGAACTTTCTGTCACCAAAATGTGAGGAAAACATGTTTTTTTAGCCAAATGTCGAGGTTTCCAAAGGATTCTGAGTAACAGAACCTGGTCGGAGCCCCACAAGTCACCCCATCTTGGATTCCCCTAGGTCTCTAGTTTTCAAAAATGCACAGGTTTGGTAGGTTTCCCTAGGTGCCGGCTGAGCTAGAGGCCAAAGTCTACAGGTAGGCACTTTGCAAAAAACACCTCTGTTTTCTTTAAAAAAATGTGATGTGTGCACGTTGCGTTTATGGGCATTTCCTGACGCGGGCGCTAGGCCTACCCACACAAGTGAGGTATAATTTGTATCGGGAGAGATGGGGGAACGCTGGGTGGAAGGAAATTTGTGGCTCCTCTCTGATTCCAAAACGTTCTGTCACCAAAATGTGAGGAAAATGTGTTCTTTTAGCCAAATGTTGAGGTTTGCAAAGGATTCTGGGTAACAGAACCTGGACAGAGCCCCACAAGTCACCCCATCTTGGATTCCCCTAGGTCTCTAGTTTAAAAAAATGCACAGGTTTGGTCGGTTTCCATTGGTGCCGGCTGAGCTAGAGGCCAAAATCTACAGGTAGGCACTCTGCAAAAAACAGCTCTGTTATCTTTAAAAAAATGTGATGTGTCCACGTTGCGTTTTGGGCCATTTCCTGTAGCGGGCACTAGGCCTACCCACACAAGTGAGGTATCATTTTTATTGGGAGACTTGGGGGAACGCTGGGTGGAAGGAAATTTGTGGCTCCTCTCAGATTCCAGAACTTTCTGTCACCAAAATGTGAGGAAAACATGTTTTTTTAGCCAAATTTTGAGGTTTGCAAAGGATTCTGGGTAACAGAACCTGGACAGAGCCCCACAAGGCACCCCATCTTGGATTCCCCTAGGTCTCTAGTTTTCAAAAATGGACAGGTTTGGTAGGTTTCCCTAGGTGCCGGCTGAGCTAGAGGCCAAACTCTACAGGTAGGCACTTTGCAAAAAACACCTCTGTTTTCTTTCAAAAAATGTGATGTGTCCACGTTGCGTTTTGGGGCATTTCCTGTCGTGGGCGCTAGGCCTACCCACACAAGTGAGGTATCATTTTTATCGGGAGACTTGGGGGAACGCTGGGTGGAAGGAAATTTGTGGCTCCTCTCAGATTCCAGAACTTTCTGTCACCAAAATGTGAGGAAAACATGTTTTTTTAGCCAAATTTTGAGGTTTGCAAAGGATTCTGTGTAACAGAACCTGGTCAGAGCCCCACAAGTCACCCCATCTTGGATTCCCCTAGGTCTCTAGTTTTTAAAAAATGCACAGGTTTGGTAGGTTTCCCTAGGTGCCAGCTGAGCTAGAGGCCAAAATCTACAGGTAGGCACTTTGCAAAAAACACCTCTGTTTTCTTTAAATAAATGTGATGTGTCCACGTTGCGTTTTGGTGCATTTCCTGTTGCGGGCGCTAGGCCTACCCACACAAGTGAGGTATCATTTTTATCGGGAGACTTGGGGGAACGCTGAGTGGAAGGAAATTTGTGGCTCCTCTCTGATTCCAGAACTTTCTGTCACCAAAATGTGAGGAAAACGTTTTTTTTTAGCCAAATGTTGAGGTTTGCAAAGGATTCTGTGTAACAGAACCTGGTCAGAGCCCCACAAGTCACCCCATCTTGGATTGCTCTAGGTCTCTAATTATCAGAAATGCACAGGTTTGGTACGTTTCCCTAGGTGCCGGCTAAGCTAGAGGCAAAAATCTACAGGTAGGCACTTTGCAAAAAACACCTCTGTTTTCTTTAAAAAAATGTGATGTGTCCACGTTGCGTTTTGGGGTATTTCCTGTCGTGGGCGCTAGGCCTACCCACACAGGTGAGGCATCATTTTTATCGGGAGACTTGGGGGAACGCTGGGTGGAAGGAAATTTGTGGCTCCTCTCTGATTCCAGAACTTTCTGTCACCAAAATGTGAGGAAAACATGTTTTTTTAGCCAAATTTCGAGGTTTCCAAAGGATTCTGAGTAACAGAACCTGGTCGGAGCCCCACAAGTCAACCCATCTTGGATTCCCCTAGGTCTCTAGTTTTCAAAAATGGACAGGTTTGGTAGGTTTCCCTAGGTGCCGGCTGAGCTAGAGGCCAAACTCTACAGGTAGGCACTTTGCAAAAAACACCTCTGTTTTCTTTCAAAAAATGTGATGTGTCCACGTTGCGTTTTGGGGCATTTCCTGTCGCGGGCGCTAGGCCTACCCACACAAGTGAGGTATCATTTTTATCGGGAGACTTGGGGGAACACTGGGTGGAAGGAAATTTGTGGCTCCTCTCAGATTCCAGAACTTTCTGTCACCAAAATGTGTGGAAAACATGTTTTTTTAGCCAAATTTTGAGGTTTGCAAAGGATTCTGGGTAACAGAACCTGGTCAGAGCCCCACAAGTCACCCCATCTTGGATTCCCCTAGGTCTCTAGTTTTTAAAAAATGCACAGGTTTGGTAGGTTTCCCTAGGTGCCGGCTGAGCTAGAGGCCAAAATCTACAGGTAGGCACTTTGCAAAAAACACCTCTGTTTTCTTTAAATAAATGTGATGTGTCCACGTTGCGTTTTGGTGCATTTCCTGTTGCGGGCGCTAGGCCTACCCACACAAGTGAGGTATCATTTTTATCGGGAGACTTGGGGGAATGCTGGGTGGAAGGAAATTTGTGGCTCCTCTCTGATTCCAGAACTTTCTGTCACCAAAATGTGAGGAAAACATGTTTTTTTAGCCAAATGTCGAGGTTTCCAAAGGATTCTGAGTAACAGAACCTGGTCGGAGCCCCACAAGTCACCCCATCTTGGATTCCCCTAGGTCTCTAGTTTTCAAAAATGCACAGGTTTGGTAGGTTTCCCTAGGTGCCGGCTGAGCTAGAGGCCAAAGTCTACAGGTAGGCACTTTGCAAAAAACACCTCTGTTTTCTTTAAAAAAATGTGATGTGTGCACGTTGCGTTTATGGGCATTTCCTGACGCGGGCGCTAGGCCTACCCACACAAGTGAGGTATAATTTGTATCGGGAGAGATGGGGGAACGCTGGGTGGAAGGAAATTTGTGGCTCCTCTCTGATTCCAAAACGTTCTGTCACCAAAATGTGAGGAAAATGTGTTCTTTTAGCCAAATGTTGAGGTTTGCAAAGGATTCTGGGTAACAGAACCTGGACAGAGCCCCACAAGTCACCCCATCTTGGATTCCCCTAGGTCTCTAGTTTAAAAAAATGCACAGGTTTGGTCGGTTTCCATTGGTGCCGGCTGAGCTAGAGGCCAAAATCTACAGGTAGGCACTCTGCAAAAAACAGCTCTGTTATCTTTAAAAAAATGTGATGTGTCCACGTTGCGTTTTGGGCCATTTCCTGTAGCGGGCACTAGGCCTACCCACACAAGTGAGGTATCATTTTTATTGGGAGACTTGGGGGAACGCTGGGTGGAAGGAAATTTGTGGCTCCTCTCAGATTCCAGAACTTTCTGTCACCAAAATGTGAGGAAAACATGTTTTTTTAGCCAAATTTTGAGGTTTGCAAAGGATTCTGGGTAACAGAACCTGGACAGAGCCCCACAAGGCACCCCATCTTGGATTCCCCTAGGTCTCTAGTTTTCAAAAATGGACAGGTTTGGTAGGTTTCCCTAGGTGCCGGCTGAGCTAGAGGCCAAACTCTACAGGTAGGCACTTTGCAAAAAACACCTCTGTTTTCTTTCAAAAAATGTGATGTGTCCACGTTGCGTTTTGGGGCATTTCCTGTCGCGGGCGCTAGGCCTACCCACACAAGTGAGGTATCATTTTTATCGGGAGACTTGGGGGAACGCTGGGTGGAAGGAAATTTGTGGCTCCTCTCAGATTCCAGAACTTTCTGTCACCAAAATGTGAGGAAAACATGTTTTTTTAGCCAAATTTTGAGGTTTGCAAAGGATTCTGTGTAACAGAACCTGGTCAGAGCCCCACAAGTCACCCCATCTTGGATTCCCCTAGGTCTCTAGTTTTTAAAAAATGCACAGGTTTGGTAGGTTTCCCTAGGTGCCAGCTGAGCTAGAGGCCAAAATCTACAGGTAGGCACTTTGCAAAAAACACCTCTGTTTTCTTTAAATAAATGTGATGTGTCCACGTTGCGTTTTGGTGCATTTCCTGTTGCGGGCGCTAGGCCTACCCACACAAGTGAGGTATCATTTTTATCGGGAGACTTGGGGGAACGCTGGGTGGAAGGAAATTTGTGGCTCCTCTCTGATTCCAGAACTTTCTGTCACCAAAATGTGAGGAAAACGTTTTTTTTTAGCCAAATGTTGAGGTTTGCAAAGGATTCTGTGTAACAGAACCTGGTCAGAGCCCCACAAGTCACCCCATCTTGGATTGCTCTAGGTCTCTAATTATCAGAAATGCACAGGTTTGGTACGTTTCCCTAGGTGCCGGCTAAGCTAGAGGCAAAAATCTACAGGTAGGCACTTTGCAAAAAACACCTCTGTTTTCTTTAAAAAAATGTGATGTGTCCACGTTGCGTTTTGGGCCATTTCCTGTAGCGGGCACTAGGCCTACCCACACAAGTGAGGTATCATTTTTATTGGGAGACTTGGGGGAACGCTGGGTGGAAGGAAATTTGTGGCTCCTCTCAGATTCCAGAACTTTCTGTCACCAAAATGTGAGGAAAACATGTTTTTTTAGCCAAATTTTGAGGTTTGCAAAGGATTCTGGGTAACAGTACCTGGACAGAGCCCCACAAGGCACCCCATCTTGGATTCCCCTAGGTCTCTAGTTTTCAAAAATGGACAGGTTTGGTAGGTTTCCCTAGGTGCCGGCTGAGCTAGAGGCCAAACTCTACAGGTAGGCACTTTGCAAAAAACACCTCTGTTTTCTTTCAAAAAATGTGATGTGTCCACGTTGCGTTTTGGGGCATTTCCTGTCGCGGGCGCTAGGCCTACCCACACAAGTGAGGTATCATTTTTATCGGGAGACTTGGGGGAACGCTGAGTGGAAGGAAATTTGTGGCTCCTCTCAGATTCCAGAACTTTCTGTCACCAAAATGTGAGGAAAACATGTTTTTTTAGCCAAATTTTGAGGTTTGCAAAGGATTCTGTGTAACAGAACCTGGTCAGAGCCCCACAAGTCACCCCATCTTGGATTCCCCTAGGTCTCTAGTTTTCAAAAATGCACAGGTTTGGTAGGTTTCCCTAGGTGCCGGCTGAGCTAGAGGCCAAAGTCTACAGGTAGGCACTTTGCAAAAAACACCTCTGTTTTCTTTAAAAAAATGTGATGTGTGCACGTTGCGTTTATGGGCATTTCCTGACGCGGGCGCTAGGCCTACCCACACAAGTGAGGTATAATTTGTATCGGGAGAGATGGGGGAACGCTGGGTGGAAGGAAATTTGTGGCTCCTCTCTGATTCCAAAACGTTCTGTCACCAAAATGTGAGGAAAATGTGTTCTTTTAGCCAAATGTTGAGGTTTGCAAAGGATTCTGGGTAACAGAACCTGGACAGAGCCCCACAAGTCACCCCATCTTGGATTCCCCTAGGTCTCTAGTTTAAAAAAATGCACAGGTTTGGTCGGTTTCCATTGGTGCCGGCTGAGCTAGAGGCCAAAATCTACAGGTAGGCACTCTGCAAAAAACAGCTCTGTTATCTTTAAAAAAATGTGATGTGTCCACGTTGCGTTTTGGGCCATTTCCTGTAGCGGGCACTAGGCCTACCCACACAAGTGAGGTATCATTTTTATTGGGAGACTTGGGGGAACGCTGGGTGGAAGGAAATTTGTGGCTCCTCTCAGATTCCAGAACTTTCTGTCACCAAAATGTGAGGAAAACATGTTTTTTTAGCCAAATTTTGAGGTTTGCAAAGGATTCTGGGTAACAGAACCTGGACAGAGCCCCACAAGGCACCCCATCTTGGATTCCCCTAGGTCTCTAGTTTTCAAAAATGGACAGGTTTGGTAGGTTTCCCTAGGTGCCGGCTGAGCTAGAGGCCAAACTCTACAGGTAGGCACTTTGCAAAAAACACCTCTGTTTTCTTTCAAAAAATGTGATGTGTCCACGTTGCGTTTTGGGGCATTTCCTGTCGCGGGCGCTAGGCCTACCCACACAAGTGAGGTATCATTTTTATCGGGAGACTTGGGGGAACGCTGGGTGGAAGGAAATTTGTGGCTCCTCTCAGATTCCAGAACTTTCTGTCACCAAAATGTGAGGAAAACATGTTTTTTTAGCCAAATTTTGAGGTTTGCAAAGGATTCTGTGTAACAGAACCTGGTCAGAGCCCCACAAGTCACCCCATCTTGGATTCCCCTAGGTCTCTAGTTTTTAAAAAATGCACAGGTTTGGTAGGTTTCCCTAGGTGCCAGCTGAGCTAGAGGCCAAAATCTACAGGTAGGCACTTTGCAAAAAACACCTCTGTTTTCTTTAAATAAATGTGATGTGTCCACGTTGCGTTTTGGTGCATTTCCTGTTGCGGGCGCTAGGCCTACCCACACAAGTGAGGTATCATTTTTATCGGGAGACTTGGGGGAACGCTGGGTGGAAGGAAATTTGTGGCTCCTCTCTGATTCCAGAACTTTCTGTCACCAAAATGTGAGGAAAACGTTTTTTTTTAGCCAAATGTTGAGGTTTGCAAAGGATTCTGTGTAACAGAACCTGGTCAGAGCCCCACAAGTCACCCCATCTTGGATTGCTCTAGGTCTCTAATTATCAGAAATGCACAGGTTTGGTACGTTTCCCTAGGTGCCGGCTAAGCTAGAGGCAAAAATCTACAGGTAGGCACTTTGCAAAAAACACCTCTGTTTTCTTTAAAAAAATGTGATGTGTCCACGTTGCGTTTTGGGGTATTTCCTGTCGTGGGCGCTAGGCCTACCCACACAGGTGAGGCATCATTTTTATCGGGAGACTTGGGGGAACGCTGGGTGGAAGGAAATTTGTGGCTCCTCTCTGATTCCAGAACTTTCTGTCACCAAAATGTGAGGAAAACATGTTTTTTTAGCCAAATTTCGAGGTTTCCAAAGGATTCTGAGTAACAGAACCTGGTCGGAGCCCCACAAGTCAACCCATCTTGGATTCCCCTAGGTCTCTAGTTTTCAAAAATGCACAGGTTTGGTAGGTTTCCCTAGGTGCCGGCTGAGCTAGAGGCCAAAATCTACAGGTAGGCACTTTACAAAAAACACCTCTGTTTTCTTTAAAAAAATGTGATGTGTGCACGTTGCGTTTTGGGGCATTTCCTGACGCGGGCGCTAGGCCTACCCACACAAGTGAGGTATAATTTGTATCGGGAGAGATGGGGGAACGCTGGGTGGAAGGAAATTTGTGGCTCCTCTCTGATTCCAAAACTTTCTGTCACCAAAATGTGAGGAAAATGTGTTCTTTTAGCCAAATGTTGAGGTTTGCAAAGGATTCTGGGTAACAGAACCTGGACAGAGCCCCACAAGTCACCCCATCTTGGATTCCCCTAGGTCTCTAGTTTAAAAAAATGCACAGGTTTGGTCGGTTTCCATTGGTGCCGGCTGAGCTAGAGGCCAAAATCTACAGGTAGGCACTCTGCAAAAAACAGCTCTGTTATCTTTAAAAAAATGTGATGTGTCCACGTTGCGTTTTGGGCCATTTCCTGTAGCGGGCACTAGGCCTACCCACACAAGTGAGGTATCATTTTTATTGGGAGACTTGGGGGAACGCTGGGTGGAAGGAAATTTGTGGCTCCTCTCAGATTCCAGAACTTTCTGCCACCAAAATGTGAGGAAAACATGTTTTTTTAGCCAAATTTTGAGGTTTGCAAAGGATTCTGGGTAACAGTACCTGGACAGAGCCCCACAAGGCACCCCATCTTGGATTCCCCTAGGTCTCTAGTTTTCAAAAATGGACAGGTTTGGTAGGTTTCCCTAGGTGCCGGCTGAGCTAGAGGCCAAACTCTACAGGTAGGCACTTTGCAAAAAACACCTCTGTTTTCTTTCAAAAAATGTGATGTGTCCACGTTGCGTTTTGGGGCATTTCCTGTCGCGGGCGCTAGGCCTACCCACACAAGTGAGGTATCATTTTTATCGGGAGACTTGGGGGAACGCTGAGTGGAAGGAAATTTGTGGCTCCTCTCAGATTCCAGAACTTTCTGTCACCAAAATGTGAGGAAAACATGTTTTTTTAGCCAAATTTTGAGGTTTGCAAAGGATTCTGTGTAACAGAACCTGGTCAGAGCCCCACAAGTCACCCCATCTTGGATTCCCCTAGGTCTCTAGTTTTTAAAAAATGCACAGGTTTGGTAGGTTTCCCTAGGTGCCAGCTGAGCTAGAGGCCAAAATCTACAGGTAGGCACTTTGCAAAAAACACCTCTGTTTTCTTTAAATAAATGTGATGTGTCCACGTTGCGTTTTGGTGCATTTCCTGTTGCGGGCGCTAGGCCTACCCACACAAGTGAGGTATCATTTTTATCGGGAGACTTGGGGGAACGCTGGGTGGAAGGAAATTTGTGGCTCCTCTCTGATTCCAGAACTTTCTGTCACCAAAATGTGAGGAAAACGTTTTTTTTTAGCCAAATGTTGAGGTTTGCAAAGGATTCTGTGTAACAGAACCTGGTCAGAGCCCCACAAGTCACCCCATCTTGGATTGCTCTAGGTCTCTAATTTTCAGAAATGCACAGGTTTGGTACGTTTCCCTAGGTGCCGGCTAAGCTAGAGGCAAAAATCTACAGGTAGGCACTTTGCAAAAAACACCTCTGTTTTCTTTAAAAAAATGTGATGTGTCCACGTTGCGTTTTGGGGTATTTCCTGTCGTGGGCGCTAGGCCTACCCACACAGGTGAGGCATCATTTTTATCGGGAGACTTGGGGGAACGCTGGGTGGAAGGAAATTTGTGGCTCCTCTCTGATTCCAGAACTTTCTGTCACCAAAATGTGAGGAAAACATGTTTTTTTAGCCAAATTTCGAGGTTTCCAAAGGATTCTGAGTAACAGAACCTGGTCGGAGCCCCACAAGTCACCCCATCTTGGATTCCCCTAGGTCTCTAGTTTTCAAAAATGCACAGGTTTGGTAGGTTTCCCTAGGTGCCGGCTGAGCTAGAGGCCAAAATCTACAGGTAGGCACTTTGCAAAAAACACCTCTGTTTTCTTTAAAAAAATGTGATGTGTGCACGTTGCGTTTTGGGGCATTTCCTGACGCGGGCGCTAGTCCTACCCACACAAGTGAGGTATAATTTGTATCGGGAGAGATGGGGGAACGCTGGGTGGAAGGAAATTTGTGGCTCCTCTCTGATTCCAAATCTTTCTGTCACCAAAATGTGAGGAAAGTGTGTTCTTTTAGCCAAATGTTGAGGTTTGCAAAGGATTCTGGGTAACAGAACCTGGACAGAGCCCCACAAGTCACCCCATCTTGGATTCCCCTAGGTCTCTAGTTTAAAAAAATGCACAGGTTTGGTCGGTTTCCATTGGTGCCGGCTGAGCTAGAGGCCAAAATCTACAGGTAGGCACTCTGCAAAAAACAGCTCTGTTATCTTTAAAAAAATGTGATGTGTCCACGTTTCGTTTTGGGCCATTTCCTGTAGCGGGCACTAGGCCTACCCACACAAGTGAGGTATCATTTTTATTGGGAGACTTGGGGGAACGCTGGGTGGAAGGAAATTTGTGGCTCCTCTCAGATTCCAGAACTTTCTGTCACCAAAATGTGAGGAAAACATGTTTTTTTAGCCAAATTTTGAGGTTTGCAAAGGATTCTGGGTAACAGAACCTGGACAGAGCCCCACAAGTCACCCCATCTTGGATTCCCCTAGGTCTCTAGTTTAAAAAAATGCACAGGTTTGGTAGGTTTCCCTAGGTGCCGGCTGAGCTAGAGGCCAAACTCTACATGTAGGCACTTTGCAAAAAACACCTCTGTTTTCTTTCAAAAAATGTGATGTGTGCACGTTGCGTTTTGGGGCATTTCCTGACGCGGGCGCTAGGCCTACCCACACAAGTTAGGTATAATTTTTATCGGGAGAGATGGGGGAACGCTGGGTGGAAGGAAATTTGTGGCTCCTCTCTGATTCCAGAACTTTCTGTCACCAAAATGTGAGGAAAATTTGTTTTTTTAGCCAAATGTTGAGGTTTGCAAAGGATTCTGGGTAACAGAACCTGGTCAGAGCCCCACAAGTCACCCCATCTTGGATTGCTCTAGGTCTCTAATTTTCAGAAATGCACAGGTTTGGTACGTTTCCCTAGGTGCCGGCTAAGCTAGAGGCAAAAATCTACAGGTAGGCACTTTGCAAAAAACACCTCTGTTTTCTTTAAAAAAATGTGATGTGTCCACGTTGCGTTTTGGGGTATTTCCTGTTGTGGGCGCTAGGCCTACCCACACAGGTGAGGCATCATTTTTATCGGGAGACTTGGGGGAACGCTGGGTGGAAGGAAATTTGTGGCTCCTCTCTGATTCCAGAACTTTCTGTCACCAAAATGTGAGGAAAACATGTTTTTTTAGCCAAATTTCGAGGTTTCCAAAGGATTCTGAGTAACAGAACCTGGTCGGAGCCCCACAAGTCACCCCATCTTGGATTCCCCTAGGTCTCTAGTTTTCAAAAATGCACAGGTTTGGTAGGTTTCCCTAGGTGCCGGCTGAGCTAGAGGCCAAAATCTACAGGTAGGCACTCTGCAAAAAACAGCTCTGTTATCTTTAAAAAAATTTGATGTGTCCACGTTGCGTTTTGGGCCATTTCCTGTAGCGGGCACTGGCCTACCCACACAAGTGAGGTATCATTTTTATTGGGAGACTTGGGGGAACGCTGGGTGGAAGGAAATTTGTGGCTCCTCTCTGATTCCAGAACTTTCTGTCACCAAAATGTGAGGAAAACGTTTTTTTTTAGCCAAATGTTGAGGTTTGCAAAGGATTCTGTGTAACAGAACCTGGTCAGAGCCCCACAAGTCACCCCATCTTGGATTGCTCTAGGTCTCTAATTATCAGAAATGCACAGGTTTGGTACGTTTCCCTAGGTGCCGGCTAAGCTAGAGGCAAAAATCTACAGGTAGGCACTTTGCAAAAAACACCTCTGTTTTCTTTAAATAAATGTGATGTGTCCACGTTGCGTTTTGGTGCATTTCCTGTTGCGGGCGCTAGGCCTACCCACACAAGTGAGGTATCATTTTTATCGGGAGACTTGGGGGAACGCTGGGTGGAAGGAAATTTGTGGCTCCTCTCTGATTCCAGAACTTTCTGTCACCAAAATGTGAGGAAAACGTTTTTTTTTAGCCAAATGTTGAGGTTTGCAAAGGATTCTGTGTAACAGAACCTGGTCAGAGCCCCACAAGTCACCCCATCTTGGATTGCTCTAGGTCTCTAATTATCAGAAATGCACAGGTTTGGTACGTTTCCCTAGGTGCCGGCTAAGCTAGAGGCAAAAATCTACAGGTAGGCACTTTGCAAAAAACACCTCTGTTTTCTTTAAAAAAATGTGATGTGTCCACGTTGCGTTTTGGGGTATTTCCTGTCGTGGGCGCTAGGCCTACCCACACAGGTGAGGCATCATTTTTATCGGGAGACTTGGGGGAACGCTGGGTGGAAGGAAATTTGTGGCTCCTCTCTGATTCCAGAACTTTCTGTCACCAAAATGTGAGGAAAACATGTTTTTTTAGCCAAATTTCGAGGTTTCCAAAGGATTCTGAGTAACAGAACCTGGTCGGAGCCCCACAAGTCAACCCATCTTGGATTCCCCTAGGTCTCTAGTTTTCAAAAATGCACAGGTTTGGTAGGTTTCCCTAGGTGCCGGCTGAGCTAGAGGCCAAAATCTACAGGTAGGCACTTTGCAAAAAACACCTCTGTTTTCTTTAAAAAAATGTGATGTGTGCACGTTGCGTTTTGGGGCATTTCCTGACGCGGGCGCTAGGCCTACCCACACAAGTGAGGTATAATTTGTATCGGGAGAGATGGGGGAACGCTGGGTGGAAGGAAATTTGTGGCTCCTCTCTGATTCCAAAACTTTCTGTCACCAAAATGTGAGGAAAATGTGTTCTTTTAGCCAAATGTTGAGGTTTGCAAAGGATTCTGGGTAACAGAACCTGGACAGAGCCCCACAAGTCACCCCATCTTGGATTCCCCTAGGTCTCTAGTTTAAAAAAATGCACAGGTTTGGTCGGTTTCCATTGGTGCCGGCTGAGCTAGAGGCCAAAATCTACAGGTAGGCACTCTGCAAAAAACAGCTCTGTTATCTTTAAAAAAATGTGATGTGTCCACGTTGCGTTTTGGGCCATTTCCTGTAGCGGGCACTAGGCCTACCCACACAAGTGAGGTATCATTTTTATTGGGAGACTTGGGGGAACGCTGGGTGGAAGGAAATTTGTGGCTCCTCTCAGATTCCAGAACTTTCTGTCACCAAAATGTGAGGAAAACATGTTTTTTTAGCCAAATTTTGAGGTTTGCAAAGGATTCTGGGTAACAGAACCTGGACAGAGCCCCACAAGGCACCCCATCTTGGATTCCCCTAGGTCTCTAGTTTTCAAAAATGGACAGGTTTGGTAGGTTTCCCTAGGTGCCGGCTGAGCTAGAGGCCAAACTCTACAGGTAGGCACTTTGCAAAAAACACCTCTGTTTTCTTTCAAAAAATGTGATGTGTCCACGTTGCGTTTTGGGGCATTTCCTGTCGCGGGCGCTAGGCCTACCCACACAAGTGAGGTATCATTTTTATCGGGAGACTTGGGGGAACGCTGAGTGGAAGGAAATTTGTGGCTCCTCTCAGATTCCAGAACTTTCTGTCACCAAAATGTGAGGAAAACATGTTTTTTTAGCCAAATTTTGAGGTTTGCAAAGGATTCTGTGTAACAGAACCTGGTCAGAGCCCCACAAGTCACCCCATCTTGGATTCCCCTAGGTCTCTAGTTTTTAAAAAATGCACAGGTTTGGTAGGTTTCCCTAGGTGCCAGCTGAGCTAGAGGCCAAAATCTACAGGTAGGCACTTTGCAAAAAACACCTCTGTTTTCTTTAAATAAATGTGATGTGTCCACGTTGCGTTTTGGTGCATTTCCTGTTGCGGGCGCTAGGCCTACCCACACAAGTGAGGTATCATTTTTATCGGGAGACTTGGGGGAACGCTGGGTGGAAGGAAATTTGTGGCTCCTCTCTGATTCCAGAACTTTCTGTCACCAAAATGTGAGGAAAACGTTTTTTTTTAGCCAAATGTTGAGGTTTGCAAAGGATTCTGTGTAACAGAACCTGGTCAGAGCCCCACAAGTCACCCCATCTTGGATTGCTCTAGGTCTCTAATTTTCAGAAATGCACAGGTTTGGTACGTTTCCCTAGGTGCCGGCTAAGCTAGAGGCAAAAATCTACAGGTAGGCACTTTGCAAAAAACACCTCTGTTTTCTTTAAAAAAATGTGATGTGTCCACGTTGCGTTTTGGGGTATTTCCTGTCGTGGGCGCTAGGCCTACCCACACAGGTGAGGCATCATTTTTATCGGGAGACTTGGGGGAACGCTGGGTGGAAGGAAATTTGTGGCTCCTCTCTGATTCCAGAACTTTCTGTCACCAAAATGTGAGGAAAACATGTTTTTTTAGCCAAATTTCGAGGTTTCCAAAGGATTCTGAGTAACAGAACCTGGTCGGAGCCCCACAAGTCACCCCATCTTGGATTCCCCTAGGTCTCTAGTTTTCAAAAATGCACAGGTTTGGTAGGTTTCCCTAGGTGCCGGCTGAGCTAGAGGCCAAAATCTACAGGTAGGCACTCTGCAAAAAACACCTCTGTTTTCTTTAAAAAAATGTGATGTGTGCACGTTGCGTTTTGGGGCATTTCCTGACGCGGGCGCTAGTCCTACCCACACAAGTGAGGTATAATTTGTATCGGGAGAGATGGGGGAACGCTGGGTGGAAGGAAATTTGTGGCTCCTCTCTGATTCCAAATCTTTCTGTCACCAAAATGTGAGGAAAGTGTGTTCTTTTAGCCAAATGTTGAGGTTTGCAAAGGATTCTGTGTAACAGAACCTGGTCAGAGCCCCACAAGTCACCCCATCTTGGATTGCTCTAGGTCTCTAATTATCAGAAATGCACAGGTTTGGTACGTTTCCCTAGGTGCCGGCTAAGCTAGAGGCAAAAATCTACAGGTAGGCACTTTGCAAAAAACACCTCTGTTTTCTTTAAATAAATGTGATGTGTCCACGTTGCGTTTTGGTGCATTTCCTGTTGCGGGCGCTAGTCCTACCCACACAAGTGAGGTATAATTTGTATCGGGAGAGATGGGGGAACGCTGGGTGGAAGGAAATTTGTGGCTCCTCTCTGATTCCAAATCTTTCTGTCACCAAAATGTGAGGAAAGTGTGTTCTTTTAGCCAAATTTTGAGGTTTGCAAAGGATTCTGTGTAACAGAACCTGGTCAGAGCCCCACAAGTCACCCCATCTTGGATTCCCCTAGGTCTCTAGTTTTTAAAAAATGCACAGGTTTGGTAGGTTTCCCTAGGTGCCAGCTGAGCTAGAGGCCAAAATCTACAGGTAGGCACTTTGCAAAAAACACCTCTGTTTTCTTTAAATAAATGTGATGTGTCCACGTTGCGTTTTGGTGCATTTCCTGTTGCGGGCGCTAGGCCTACCCACACAAGTGAGGTATCATTTTTATCGGGAGACTTGGGGGAACGCTGGGTGGAAGGAAATTTGTGGCTCCTCTCTGATTCCAGAACTTTCTGTCACCAAAATGTGAGGAAAACGTTTTTTTTTAGCCAAATGTTGAGGTTTGCAAAGGATTCTGTGTAACAGAACCTGGTCAGAGCCCCACAAGTCACCCCATCTTGGATTGCTCTAGGTCTCTAATTTTCAGAAATGCACAGGTTTGGTACGTTTCCCTAGGTGCCGGCTAAGCTAGAGGCAAAAATCTACAGGTAGGCACTTTGCAAAAAACACCTCTGTTTTCTTTAAAAAAAAGTGATGTGTCCACGTTGCGTTTTGGGGTATTTCCTGTCGTGGGCGCTAGGCCTACCCACACAGGTGAGGCATCATTTTTATCGGGAGACTTGGGGGAACGCTGGGTGGAAGGAAATTTGTGGCTCCTCTCTGATTCCAGAACTTTCTGTCACCAAAATGTGAGGAAAACATGTTTTTTTAGCCAAATTTCGAGGTTTCCAAAGGATTCTGAGTAACAGAACCTGGTCGGAGCCCCACAAGTCACCCCATCTTGGATTCCCCTAGGTCTCTAGTTTTCAAAAATGCACAGGTTTGGTAGGTTTCCCTAGGTGCCGGCTGAGCTAGAGGCCAAAATCTACAGGTAGGCACTTTGCAAAAAACACCTCTGTTTTCTTTAAAAAAATGTGATGTGTGCACGTTGCGTTTTGGGGCATTTCCTGACGCGGGCGCTAGTCCTACCCACACAAGTGAGGTATAATTTGTATCGGGAGAGATGGGGGAACGCTGGGTGGAAGGAAATTTGTGGCTCCTCTCTGATTCCAAATCTTTCTGTCACCAAAATGTGAGGAAAGTGTGTTCTTTTAGCCAAATGTTGAGGTTTGCAAAGGATTCTGGGTAACAGAACCTGGACAGAGCCCCACAAGTCACCCCATCTTGGATTCCCCTAGGTCTCTAGTTTAAAAAAATGCACAGGTTTGGTCGGTTTCCATTGGTGCCGGCTGAGCTAGAGGCCAAAATCTACAGGTAGGCACTCTGCAAAAAACAGCTCTGTTATCTTTAAAAAAATGTGATGTGTCCACGTTTCGTTTTGGGCCATTTCCTGTAGCGGGCACTAGGCCTACCCACACAAGTGAGGTATCATTTTTATTGGGAGACTTGGGGGAACGCTGGGTGGAAGGAAATTTGTGGCTCCTCTCAGATTCCAGAACTTTCTGTCACCAAAATGTGAGGAAAACATGTTTTTTTAGCCAAATTTTGAGGTTTGCAAAGGATTCTGGGTAACAGAACCTGGACAGAGCCCCACAAGTCACCCCATCTTGGATTCCCCTAGGTCTCTAGTTTAAAAAAATGCACAGGTTTGGTAGGTTTCCCTAGGTGCCGGCTGAGCTAGAGGCCAAACTCTACATGTAGGCACTTTGCAAAAAACACCTCTGTTTTCTTTCAAAAAATGTGATGTGTGCACGTTGCGTTTTGGGGCATTTCCTGACGCGGGCACTAGGCCTACCCACACAAGTTAGGTATAATTTTTATCGGGAGAGATGGGGGAACGCTGGGTGGAAGGAAATTTGTGGCTCCTCTCTGATTCCAGAACTTTCTGTCACCAAAATGTGAGGAAAATTTGTTTTTTTAGCCAAATGTTGAGGTTTGCAAAGGATTCTGGGTAACAGAACCTGGTCAGAGCCCCACAAGTCACCCCATCTTGGATTGCTCTAGGTCTCTAATTTTCAGAAATGCACAGGTTTGGTACGTTTCCCTAGGTGCCGGCTAAGCTAGAGGCAAAAATCTACAGGTAGGCACTTTGCAAAAAACACCTCTGTTTTCTTTAAAAAAATGTGATGTGTCCACGTTGCGTTTTGGGGTATTTCCTGTTGTGGGCGCTAGGCCTACCCACACAGGTGAGGCATCATTTTTATCGGGAGACTTGGGGGAACGCTGGGTGGAAGGAAATTTGTGGCTCCTCTCTGATTCCAGAACTTTCTGTCACCAAAATGTGAGGAAAACATGTTTTTTTAGCCAAATTTCGAGGTTTCCAAAGGATTCTGAGTAACAGAACCTGGTCGGAGCCCCACAAGTCACCCCATCTTGGATTCCCCTAGGTCTCTAGTTTTCAAAAATGCACAGGTTTGGTAGGTTTCCCTAGGTGCCGGCTGAGCTAGAGGCCAAAATCTACAGGTAGGCACTCTGCAAAAAACAGCTCTGTTATCTTTAAAAAAATTTGATGTGTCCACGTTGCGTTTTGGGCCATTTCCTGTAGCGGGCACTGGCCTACCCACACAAGTGAGGTATCATTTTTATTGGGAGACTTGGGGGAACGCTGGGTGGAAGGAAATTTGTGGCTCCTCTCTGATTCCAGAACTTTCTGTCACCAAAATGTGAGGAAAACGTTTTTTTTTAGCCAAATGTTGAGGTTTGCAAAGGATTCTGTGTAACAGAACCTGGTCAGAGCCCCACAAGTCACCCCATCTTGGATTGCTCTAGGTCTCTAATTATCAGAAATGCACAGGTTTGGTACGTTTCCCTAGGTGCCGGCTAAGCTAGAGGCAAAAATCTACAGGTAGGCACTTTGCAAAAAACACCTCTGTTTTCTTTAAATAAATGTGATGTGTCCACGTTGCGTTTTGGTGCATTTCCTGTTGCGGGCGCTAGGCCTACCCACACAAGTGAGGTATCATTTTTATCGGGAGACTTGGGGGAACGCTGGGTGGAAGGAAATTTGTGGCTCCTCTCTGATTCCAGAACTTTCTGTCACCAAAATGTGAGGAAAACGTTTTTTTTTAGCCAAATGTTGAGGTTTGCAAAGGATTCTGTGTAACAGAACCTGGTCAGAGCCCCACAAGTCACCCCATCTTGGATTGCTCTAGGTCTCTAATTATCAGAAATGCACAGGTTTGGTACGTTTCCCTAGGTGCCGGCTAAGCTAGAGGCAAAAATCTACAGGTAGGCACTTTGCAAAAAACACCTCTGTTTTCTTTAAAAAAATGTGATGTGTCCACGTTGCGTTTTGGGGTATTTCCTGTCGTGGGCGCTAGGCCTACCCACACAGGTGAGGCATCATTTTTATCGGGAGACTTGGGGGAACGCTGGGTGGAAGGAAATTTGTGGCTCCTCTCTGATTCCAGAACTTTCTGTCACCAAAATGTGAGGAAAACATGTTTTTTTAGCCAAATTTCGAGGTTTCCAAAGGATTCTGAGTAACAGAACCTGGTCGGAGCCCCACAAGTCAACCCATCTTGGATTCCCCTAGGTCTCTAGTTTTCAAAAATGCACAGGTTTGGTAGGTTTCCCTAGGTGCCGGCTGAGCTAGAGGCCAAAATCTACAGGTAGGCACTTTGCAAAAAACACCTCTGTTTTCTTTAAAAAAATGTGATGTGTGCACGTTGCGTTTTGGGGCATTTCCTGACGCGGGCGCTAGGCCTACCCACACAAGTGAGGTATAATTTGTATCGGGAGAGATGGGGGAACGCTGGGTGGAAGGAAATTTGTGGCTCCTCTCTGATTCCAAAACTTTCTGTCACCAAAATGTGAGGAAAATGTGTTCTTTTAGCCAAATGTTGAGGTTTGCAAAGGATTCTGGGTAACAGAACCTGGACAGAGCCCCACAAGTCACCCCATCTTGGATTCCCCTAGGTCTCTAGTTTAAAAAAATGCACAGGTTTGGTCGGTTTCCATTGGTGCCGGCTGAGCTAGAGGCCAAAATCTACAGGTAGGCACTCTGCAAAAAACAGCTCTGTTATCTTTAAAAAAATGTGATGTGTCCACGTTGCGTTTTGGGCCATTTCCTGTAGCGGGCACTAGGCCTACCCACACAAGTGAGGTATCATTTTTATTGGGAGACTTGGGGGAACGCTGGGTGGAAGGAAATTTGTGGCTCCTCTCAGATTCCAGAACTTTCTGTCACCAAAATGTGAGGAAAACATGTTTTTTTAGCCAAATTTTGAGGTTTGCAAAGGATTCTGGGTAACAGAACCTGGACAGAGCCCCACAAGGCACCCCATCTTGGATTCCCCTAGGTCTCTAGTTTTCAAAAATGGACAGGTTTGGTAGGTTTCCCTAGGTGCCGGCTGAGCTAGAGGCCAAACTCTACAGGTAGGCACTTTGCAAAAAACACCTCTGTTTTCTTTCAAAAAATGTGATGTGTCCACGTTGCGTTTTGGGGCATTTCCTGTCGCGGGCGCTAGGCCTACCCACACAAGTGAGGTATCATTTTTATCGGGAGACTTGGGGGAACGCTGAGTGGAAGGAAATTTGTGGCTCCTCTCAGATTCCAGAACTTTCTGTCACCAAAATGTGAGGAAAACATGTTTTTTTAGCCAAATTTTGAGGTTTGCAAAGGATTCTGTGTAACAGAACCTGGTCAGAGCCCCACAAGTCACCCCATCTTGGATTCCCCTAGGTCTCTAGTTTTTAAAAAATGCACAGGTTTGGTAGGTTTCCCTAGGTGCCAGCTGAGCTAGAGGCCAAAATCTACAGGTAGGCACTTTGCAAAAAACACCTCTGTTTTCTTTAAATAAATGTGATGTGTCCACGTTGCGTTTTGGTGCATTTCCTGTTGCGGGCGCTAGGCCTACCCACACAAGTGAGGTATCATTTTTATCGGGAGACTTGGGGGAACGCTGGGTGGAAGGAAATTTGTGGCTCCTCTCTGATTCCAGAACTTTCTGTCACCAAAATGTGAGGAAAACGTTTTTTTTAGCCAAATGTTGAGGTTTGCAAAGGATTCTGTGTAACAGAACCTGGTCAGAGCCCCACAAGTCACCCCATCTTGGATTGCTCTAGGTCTCTAATTTTCAGAAATGCACAGGTTTGGTACGTTTCCCTAGGTGCCGGCTAAGCTAGAGGCAAAAATCTACAGGTAGGCACTTTGCAAAAAACACCTCTGTTTTCTTTAAAAAAATGTGATGTGTCCACGTTGCGTTTTGGGGTATTTCCTGTCGTGGGCGCTAGGCCTACCCACACAGGTGAGGCATCATTTTTATCGGGAGACTTGGGGGAACGCTGGGTGGAAGGAAATTTGTGGCTCCTCTCTGATTCCAGAACTTTCTGTCACCAAAATGTGAGGAAAACATGTTTTTTTAGCCAAATTTCGAGGTTTCCAAAGGATTCTGAGTAACAGAACCTGGTCGGAGCCCCACAAGTCACCCCATCTTGGATTCCCCTAGGTCTCTAGTTTTCAAAAATGCACAGGTTTGGTAGGTTTCCCTAGGTGCCGGCTGAGCTAGAGGCCAAAATCTACAGGTAGGCACTTTGCAAAAAACACCTCTGTTTTCTTTAAAAAAATGTGATGTGTGCACGTTGCGTTTTGGGGCATTTCCTGACGCGGGCGCTAGTCCTACCCACACAAGTGAGGTATAATTTGTATCGGGAGAGATGGGGGAACGCTGGGTGGAAGGACATTTGTGGCTCCTCTCTGATTCCAAATCTTTCTGTCACCAAAATGTGAGGAAAGTGTGTTCTTTTAGCCAAATGTTGAGGTTTGCAAAGGATTCTGGGTAACAGAACCTGGACAGAGCCCCACAAGTCACCCCATCTTGGATTCCCCTAGGTCTCTAGTTTAAAAAAATGCACAGGTTTGGTCGGTTTCCATTGGTGCCGGCTGAGCTAGAGGCCAAAATCTACAGGTAGGCACTCTGCAAAAAACAGCTCTGTTATCTTTAAAAAAATGTGATGTGTCCACGTTTCGTTTTGGGCCATTTCCTGTAGCGGGCACTAGGCCTACCCACACAAGGGAGGTATCATTTTTATTGGGAGACTTGGGGGAACGCTGGGTGGAAGGAAATTTGTGGCTCCTCTCAGATTCCAGAACTTTCTGTCACCAAAATGTGAGGAAAACATGTTTTTTTAGCCAAATTTTGAGGTTTGCAAAGGATTCTGGGTAACAGAACCTGGACAGAGCCCCACAAGTCACCCCATCTTGGATTCCCCTAGGTCTCTAGTTTAAAAAAATGCACAGGTTTGGTAGGTTTCCCTAGGTGCCGGCTGAGCTAGAGGCCAAACTCTACATGTAGGCACTTTGCAAAAAACACCTCTGTTTTCTTTCCAAAAATGTGATGTGTGCACGTTGCGTTTTGGGGCATTTCCTGACGCGGGCGCTAGGCCTACCCACACAAGTTAGGTATAATTTTTATCGGGAGAGATGGGGGAACGCTGGGTGGAAGGAAATTTGTGGCTCCTCTCTGATTCCAGAACTTTCTGTCACCAAAATGTGAGGAAAATTTGTTTTTTTAGCCAAATGTTGAGGTTTGCAAAGGATTCTGGGTAACAGAACCTGGTCAGAGCCCCACAAGTCACCCCATCTTGGATTGCTCTAGGTCTCTAATTTTCAGAAATGCACAGGTTTGGTACGTTTCCCTAGGTGCCGGCTAAGCTAGAGGCAAAAATCTACAGGTAGGCACTTTGCAAAAAACACCTCTGTTTTCTTTAAAAAAATGTGATGTGTCCACGTTGCGTTTTGGGGTATTTCCTGTCGTGGGCGCTAGGCCTACCCACACAGGTGAGGCATCATTTTTATCGGGAGACTTGGGGGAACGCTGGGTGGAAGGAAATTTGTGGCTCCTCTCTGATTCCAGAACTTTCTGTCACCAAAATGTGAGGAAAACATGTTTTTTTAGCCAAATTTCGAGGTTTCCAAAGGATTCTGAGTAACAGAACCTGGTCGGAGCCCCACAAGTCACCCCATCTTGGATTCCCCTAGGTCTCTAGTTTTCAAAAATGCACAGGTTTGGTAGGTTTCCCTAGGTGCCGGCTGAGCTAGAGGCCAAAATCTACAGGTAGGCACTCTGCAAAAAACAGCTCTGTTATCTTTAAAAAAATTTGATGTGTCCACGTTGCGTTTTGGGCCATTTCCTGTAGCGGGCACTGGCCTACCCACACAAGTGAGGTATCATTTTTATTGGGAGACTTGGGGGAACGCTGGGTGGAAGGAAATTTGTGGCTCCTCTCAGATTCCAGAACTTTCTGTCACCAAAATGTGAGGAAAACATGTTTTTTTAGCCAAATTTTGAGGTTTGCAAAGGATTCTGGGTAACAGAACCTGGACAGAGCCCCACAAGTCACCCCATCTTGGATTCCCCTAGGTCTCTAGTTTTCAAAAATGCACAGGTTTGGTAGGTTTCCCTAGGTGCCGTCTGAGCTAGAGGCCAAACTCTACAGGTAGGCACTTTGCAAAAAACACCTCTGTTTTCTTTCAAAAAATGTGATGTGTCCACGTTGCGTTTTGGGGCATTTCCTGTCGCGGGCGCTAGGCCTACCCACACAAGTGAGGTATGATTTTTATCGGGAGACTTGGGGGAATGCTGGGTGGAAGGAAATTTGTGGCTCCTCTCAGATTCCAGAACTTTCTGTCACCAAAATGTGAGGAAAACATGTTTTTTTAGCCAAATTTTGAGGTTTGCAAAGGATTCTGTGTAACAGAACCTGGTCAGAGCCCCACAAGTCACCCCATCTTGGATTCCCCTAGGTCTCTAGTTTTTAAAAAATGCACAGGTTTGGTAGGTTTCCCTAGGTGCCGGCTGAGCTAGAGGCCAAAATCTACAGGTAGGCAGTTTGCAAAAAACACCTCTGTTTTCTTTAAATAAATGTGATGTGTCCACGTTGCGTTTTGGTGCATTTCCTGTTGCGGGCGCTAGGCCTACCCACACAAGTGAGGTATCATTTTTATCGGGAGACTTGGGAGAACGCTGGGTGGAAGGAAATTTGTGGCTCCTCTCTGATTCCAGAACTTTCTGTCACCAAAATGTGAGGAAAACATGTTTTTTTAGCCAAATTTCGAGGTTTCCAAAGGATTCTGAGTAACAGAACCTGGTCGGAGCCCCACAAGTCACCCCATCTTGGATTCCCCTAGGTCTCTAGTTTTCAAAAATGCACAGGTTTGGTAGGTTTCCCTAGGTGCCGGCTGAGCTAGAGGCCAAAATCTACAGGTAGGCACTTTGCAAAAAACACCTCTGTTTTCTTTCAAAAAATGTGATGTGTCCACGTTGCGTTTTGGGGTATTTCCTGTCGTGGGCGCTAGGCCTACCCACACAGGTGAGGCATCATTTTTATCGGGAGACTTGGGGGAACGCTGGGTGGAAGGAAATTTGTGGCTCCTCTCTGATTCCAGAACTTTCTGTCACCAAAATGTGAGGAAAACATGTTTTTTTAGCCAAATTTCGAGGTTTCCAAAGGATTCTGAGTAACAGAACCTGGTCGGAGCCCCACAAGTCAACCCATCTTGGATTCCCCTAGGTCTCTAGTTTTCAAAAATGGACAGGTTTGGTAGGTTTCCCTAGGTGCCGGCTGAGCTAGAGGCCAAACTCTACAGGTAGGCACTTTGCAAAAAACACCTCTGTTTTCTTTCAAAAAATGTGATGTGTCCACGTTGCGTTTTGGGGCATTTCCTGTCGCGGGCGCTAGGCCTACCCACACAAGTGAGGTATCATTTTTATCGGGAGACTTGGGGGAACACTGGGTGGAAGGAAATTTGTGGCTCCTCTCAGATTCCAGAACTTTCTGTCACCAAAATGTGTGGAAAACATGTTTTTTTAGCCAAATTTTGAGGTTTGCAAAGGATTCTGGGTAACAGAACCTGGTCAGAGCCCCACAAGTCACCCCATCTTGGATTCCCCTAGGTCTCTAGTTTTTAAAAAATGCACAGGTTTGGTAGGTTTCCCTAGGTGCCGGCTGAGCTAGAGGCCAAAATCTACAGGTAGGCACTTTGCAAAAAACACCTCTGTTTTCTTTAAATAAATGTGATGTGTCCACGTTGCGTTTTGGTGCATTTCCTGTTGCGGGCGCTAGGCCTACCCACACAAGTGAGGTATCATTTTTATCGGGAGACTTGGGGGAATGCTGGGTGGAAGGAAATTTGTGGCTCCTCTCTGATTCCAGAACTTTCTGTCACCAAAATGTGAGGAAAACATGTTTTTTTAGCCAAATGTCGAGGTTTCCAAAGGATTCTGAGTAACAGAACCTGGTCGGAGCCCCACAAGTCACCCCATCTTGGATTCCCCTAGGTCTCTAGTTTTCAAAAATGCACAGGTTTGGTAGGTTTCCCTAGGTGCCGGCTGAGCTAGAGGCCAAAGTCTACAGGTAGGCACTTTGCAAAAAACACCTCTGTTTTCTTTAAAAAAATGTGATGTGTGCACGTTGCGTTTATGGGCATTTCCTGACGCGGGCGCTAGGCCTACCCACACAAGTGAGGTATAATTTGTATCGGGAGAGATGGGGGAACGCTGGGTGGAAGGAAATTTGTGGCTCCTCTCTGATTCCAAAACGTTCTGTCACCAAAATGTGAGGAAAATGTGTTCTTTTAGCCAAATGTTGAGGTTTGCAAAGGATTCTGGGTAACAGAACCTGGACAGAGCCCCACAAGTCACCCCATCTTGGATTCCCCTAGGTCTCTAGTTTAAAAAAATGCACAGGTTTGGTCGGTTTCCATTGGTGCCGGCTGAGCTAGAGGCCAAAATCTACAGGTAGGCACTCTGCAAAAAACAGCTCTGTTATCTTTAAAAAAATGTGATGTGTCCACGTTGCGTTTTGGGCCATTTCCTGTAGCGGGCACTAGGCCTACCCACACAAGTGAGGTATCATTTTTATTGGGAGACTTGGGGGAACGCTGGGTGGAAGGAAATTTGTGGCTCCTCTCAGATTCCAGAACTTTCTGTCACCAAAATGTGAGGAAAACATGTTTTTTTAGCCAAATTTTGAGGTTTGCAAAGGATTCTGGGTAACAGAACCTGGACAGAGCCCCACAAGGCACCCCATCTTGGATTCCCCTAGGTCTCTAGTTTTCAAAAATGGACAGGTTTGGTAGGTTTCCCTAGGTGCCGGCTGAGCTAGAGGCCAAACTCTACAGGTAGGCACTTTGCAAAAAACACCTCTGTTTTCTTTCAAAAAATGTGATGTGTCCACGTTGCGTTTTGGGGCATTTCCTGTCGCGGGCGCTAGGCCTACCCACACAAGTGAGGTATCATTTTTATCGGGAGACTTGGGGGAACGCTGGGTGGAAGGAAATTTGTGGCTCCTCTCAGATTCCAGAACTTTCTGTCACCAAAATGTGAGGAAAACATGTTTTTTTAGCCAAATTTTGAGGTTTGCAAAGGATTCTGTGTAACAGAACCTGGTCAGAGCCCCACAAGTCACCCCATCTTGGATTCCCCTAGGTCTCTAGTTTTTAAAAAATGCACAGGTTTGGTAGGTTTCCCTAGGTGCCAGCTGAGCTAGAGGCCAAAATCTACAGGTAGGCACTTTGCAAAAAACACCTCTGTTTTCTTTAAATAAATGTGATGTGTCCACGTTGCGTTTTGGTGCATTTCCTGTTGCGGGCGCTAGGCCTACCCACACAAGTGAGGTATCATTTTTATCGGGAGACTTGGGGGAACGCTGGGTGGAAGGAAATTTGTGGCTCCTCTCTGATTCCAGAACTTTCTGTCACCAAAATGTGAGGAAAACGTTTTTTTTTAGCCAAATGTTGAGGTTTGCAAAGGATTCTGTGTAACAGAACCTGGTCAGAGCCCCACAAGTCACCCCATCTTGGATTGCTCTAGGTCTCTAATTATCAGAAATGCACAGGTTTGGTACGTTTCCCTAGGTGCCGGCTAAGCTAGAGGCAAAAATCTACAGGTAGGCACTTTGCAAAAAACACCTCTGTTTTCTTTAAAAAAATGTGATGTGTCCACGTTGCGTTTTGGGCCATTTCCTGTAGCGGGCACTAGGCCTACCCACACAAGTGAGGTATCATTTTTATTGGGAGACTTGGGGGAACGCTGGGTGGAAGGAAATTTGTGGCTCCTCTCAGATTCCAGAACTTTCTGCCACCAAAATGTGAGGAAAACATGTTTTTTTAGCCAAATTTTGAGGTTTGCAAAGGATTCTGGGTAACAGTACCTGGACAGAGCCCCACAAGGCACCCCATCTTGGATTCCCCTAGGTCTCTAGTTTTCAAAAATGGACAGGTTTGGTAGGTTTCCCTAGGTGCCGGCTGAGCTAGAGGCCAAACTCTACAGGTAGGCACTTTGCAAAAAACACCTCTGTTTTCTTTCAAAAAATGTGATGTGTCCACGTTGCGTTTTGGGGCATTTCCTGTCGCGGGCGCTAGGCCTACCCACACAAGTGAGGTATCATTTTTATCGGGAGACTTGGGGGAACGCTGAGTGGAAGGAAATTTGTGGCTCCTCTCAGATTCCAGAACTTTCTGTCACCAAAATGTGAGGAAAACATGTTTTTTTAGCCAAATTTTGAGGTTTGCAAAGGATTCTGTGTAACAGAACCTGGTCAGAGCCCCACAAGTCACCCCATCTTGGATTCCCCTAGGTCTCTAGTTTTCAAAAATGCACAGGTTTGGTAGGTTTCCCTAGGTGCCGGCTGAGCTAGAGGCCAAAGTCTACAGGTAGGCACTTTGCAAAAAACACCTCTGTTTTCTTTAAAAAAATGTGATGTGTGCACGTTGCGTTTATGGGCATTTCCTGACGCGGGCGCTAGGCCTACCCACACAAGTGAGGTATAATTTGTATCGGGAGAGATGGGGGAACGCTGGGTGGAAGGAAATTTGTGGCTCCTCTCTGATTCCAAAACGTTCTGTCACCAAAATGTGAGGAAAATGTGTTCTTTTAGCCAAATGTTGAGGTTTGCAAAGGATTCTGGGTAACAGAACCTGGACAGAGCCCCACAAGTCACCCCATCTTGGATTCCCCTAGGTCTCTAGTTTAAAAAAATGCACAGGTTTGGTCGGTTTCCATTGGTGCCGGCTGAGCTAGAGGCCAAAATCTACAGGTAGGCACTCTGCAAAAAACAGCTCTGTTATCTTTAAAAAAATGTGATGTGTCCACGTTGCGTTTTGGGCCATTTCCTGTAGCGGGCACTAGGCCTACCCACACAAGTGAGGTATCATTTTTATTGGGAGACTTGGGGGAACGCTGGGTGGAAGGAAATTTGTGGCTCCTCTCAGATTCCAGAACTTTCTGTCACCAAAATGTGAGGAAAACATGTTTTTTTAGCCAAATTTTGAGGTTTGCAAAGGATTCTGGGTAACAGAACCTGGACAGAGCCCCACAAGGCACCCCATCTTGGATTCCCCTAGGTCTCTAGTTTTCAAAAATGGACAGGTTTGGTAGGTTTCCCTAGGTGCCGGCTGAGCTAGAGGCCAAACTCTACAGGTAGGCACTTTGCAAAAAACACCTCTGTTTTCTTTCAAAAAATGTGATGTGTCCACGTTGCGTTTTGGGGCATTTCCTGTCGCGGGCGCTAGGCCTACCCACACAAGTGAGGTATCATTTTTATCGGGAGACTTGGGGGAACGCTGGGTGGAAGGAAATTTGTGGCTCCTCTCAGATTCCAGAACTTTCTGTCACCAAAATGTGAGGAAAACATGTTTTTTTAGCCAAATTTTGAGGTTTGCAAAGGATTCTGTGTAACAGAACCTGGTCAGAGCCCCACAAGTCACCCCATCTTGGATTCCCCTAGGTCTCTAGTTTTTAAAAAATGCACAGGTTTGGTAGGTTTCCCTAGGTGCCAGCTGAGCTAGAGGCCAAAATCTACAGGTAGGCACTTTGCAAAAAACACCTCTGTTTTCTTTAAATAAATGTGATGTGTCCACGTTGCGTTTTGGTGCATTTCCTGTTGCGGGCGCTAGGCCTACCCACACAAGTGAGGTATCATTTTTATCGGGAGACTTGGGGGAACGCTGGGTGGAAGGAAATTTGTGGCTCCTCTCTGATTCCAGAACTTTCTGTCACCAAAATGTGAGGAAAACGTTTTTTTTTAGCCAAATGTTGAGGTTTGCAAAGGATTCTGTGTAACAGAACCTGGTCAGAGCCCCACAAGTCACCCCATCTTGGATTGCTCTAGGTCTCTAATTTTCAGAAATGCACAGGTTTGGTACGTTTCCCTAGGTGCCGGCTAAGCTAGAGGCAAAAATCTACAGGTAGGCACTTTGCAAAAAACACCTCTGTTTTCTTTAAAAAAATGTGATGTGTCCACGTTGCGTTTTGGGGTATTTCCTGTCGTGGGCGCTAGGCCTACCCACACAGGTGAGGCATCATTTTTATCGGGAGACTTGGGGGAACGCTGGGTGGAAGGAAATTTGTGGCTCCTCTCTGATTCCAGAACTTTCTGTCACCAAAATGTGAGGAAAACATGTTTTTTTAGCCAAATTTCGAGGTTTCCAAAGGATTCTGAGTAACAGAACCTGGTCGGAGCCCCACAAGTCACCCCATCTTGGATTCCCCTAGGTCTCTAGTTTTCAAAAATGCACAGGTTTGGTAGGTTTCCCTAGGTGCCGGCTGAGCTAGAGGCCAAAATCTACAGGTAGGCACTTTGCAAAAAACACCTCTGTTTTCTTTAAAAAAATGTGATGTGTGCACGTTGCGTTTTGGGGCATTTCCTGACGCGGGCGCTAGTCCTACCCACACAAGTGAGGTATAATTTGTATCGGGAGAGATGGGGGAACGCTGGGTGGAAGGAAATTTGTGGCTCCTCTCTGATTCCAAATCTTTCTGTCACCAAAATGTGAGGAAAGTGTGTTCTTTTAGCCAAATGTTGAGGTTTGCAAAGGATTCTGGGTAACAGAACCTGGACAGAGCCCCACAAGTCACCCCATCTTGGATTCCCCTAGGTCTCTAGTTTAAAAAAATGCACAGGTTTGGTCGGTTTCCATTGGTGCCGGCTGAGCTAGAGGCCAAAATCTACAGGTAGGCACTCTGCAAAAAACAGCTCTGTTATCTTTAAAAAAATGTGATGTGTCCACGTTTCGTTTTGGGCCATTTCCTGTAGCGGGCACTAGGCCTACCCACACAAGTGAGGTATCATTTTTATTGGGAGACTTGGGGGAACGCTGGGTGGAAGGAAATTTGTGGCTCCTCTCAGATTCCAGAACTTTCTGTCACCAAAATGTGAGGAAAACATGTTTTTTTAGCCAAATTTTGAGGTTTGCAAAGGATTCTGGGTAACAGAACCTGGACAGAGCCCCACAAGTCACCCCATCTTGGATTCCCCTAGGTCTCTAGTTTAAAAAAATGCACAGGTTTGGTAGGTTTCCCTAGGTGCCGGCTGAGCTAGAGGCCAAACTCTACATGTAGGCACTTTGCAAAAAACACCTCTGTTTTCTTTCAAAAAATGTGATGTGTGCACGTTGCGTTTTGGGGCATTTCCTGACGCGGGCGCTAGGCCTACCCACACAAGTTAGGTATAATTTTTATCGGGAGAGATGGGGGAACGCTGGGTGGAAGGAAATTTGTGGCTCCTCTCTGATTCCAGAACTTTCTGTCACCAAAATGTGAGGAAAATTTGTTTTTTTAGCCAAATGTTGAGGTTTGCAAAGGATTCTGGGTAACAGAACCTGGTCAGAGCCCCACAAGTCACCCCATCTTGGATTGCTCTAGGTCTCTAATTTTCAGAAATGCACAGGTTTGGTACGTTTCCCTAGGTGCCGGCTAAGCTAGAGGCAAAAATCTACAGGTAGGCACTTTGCAAAAAACACCTCTGTTTTCTTTAAAAAAATGTGATGTGTCCACGTTGCGTTTTGGGGTATTTCCTGTTGTGGGCGCTAGGCCTACCCACACAGGTGAGGCATCATTTTTATCGGGAGACTTGGGGGAACGCTGGGTGGAAGGAAATTTGTGGCTCCTCTCTGATTCCAGAACTTTCTGTCACCAAAATGTGAGGAAAACATGTTTTTTTAGCCAAATTTCGAGGTTTCCAAAGGATTCTGAGTAACAGAACCTGGTCGGAGCCCCACAAGTCACCCCATCTTGGATTCCCCTAGGTCTCTAGTTTTCAAAAATGCACAGGTTTGGTAGGTTTCCCTAGGTGCCGGCTGAGCTAGAGGCCAAAATCTACAGGTAGGCACTCTGCAAAAAACAGCTCTGTTATCTTTAAAAAAATTTGATGTGTCCACGTTGCGTTTTGGGCCATTTCCTGTAGCGGGCACTAGGCCTACCCACACAAGTGAGGTATCATTTTTATTGGGAGACTTGGGGGAACGCTGGGTGGAAGGAAATTTGTGGCTCCTCTCAGATTCCAGAACTTTCTGTCACCAAAATGTGAGGAAAACATGTTTTTTTAGCCAAATTTTGAGGTTTGCAAAGGATTCTGGGTAACAGAACCTGGACAGAGCCCCACAAGGCACCCCATCTTGGATTCCCCTAGGTCTCTAGTTTTCAAAAATGGACAGGTTTGGTAGGTTTCCCTAGGTGCCGGCTGAGCTAGAGGCCAAACTCTACAGGTAGGCACTTTGCAAAAAACACCTCTGTTTTCTTTCAAAAAATGTGATGTGTCCACGTTGCGTTTTGGGGCATTTCCTGTCGCGGGCGCTAGGCCTACCCACACAAGTGAGGTATCATTTTTATTGGGAGACTTGGGGGAACGCTGGGTGGAAGGAAATTTGTGGCTCCTCTCTGATTCCAGAACTTTCTGTCACCAAAATGTGAGGAAAACGTTTTTTTTTAGCCAAATGTTGAGGTTTGCAAAGGATTCTGTGTAACAGAACCTGGTCAGAGCCCCACAAGTCACCCCATCTTGGATTGCTCTAGGTCTCTAATTATCAGAAATGCACAGGTTTGGTACGTTTCCCTAGGTGCCGGCTAAGCTAGAGGCAAAAATCTACAGGTAGGCACTTTGCAAAAAACACCTCTGTTTTCTTTAAATAAATGTGATGTGTCCACGTTGCGTTTTGGTGCATTTCCTGTTGCGGGCGCTAGGCCTACCCACACAAGTGAGGTATCATTTTTATCGGGAGACTTGGGGGAACGCTGGGTGGAAGGAAATTTGTGGCTCCTCTCTGATTCCAGAACTTTCTGTCACCAAAATGTGAGGAAAACGTTTTTTTTTAGCCAAATGTTGAGGTTTGCAAAGGATTCTGTGTAACAGAACCTGGTCAGAGCCCCACAAGTCACCCCATCTTGGATTGCTCTAGGTCTCTAATTATCAGAAATGCACAGGTTTGGTACGTTTCCCTAGGTGCCGGCTAAGCTAGAGGCAAAAATCTACAGGTAGGCACTTTGCAAAAAACACCTCTGTTTTCTTTAAAAAAATGTGATGTGTCCACGTTGCGTTTTGGGGTATTTCCTGTCGTGGGCGCTAGGCCTACCCACACAGGTGAGGCATCATTTTTATCGGGAGACTTGGGGGAACGCTGGGTGGAAGGAAATTTGTGGCTCCTCTCTGATTCCAGAACTTTCTGTCACCAAAATGTGAGGAAAACATGTTTTTTTAGCCAAATTTCGAGGTTTCCAAAGGATTCTGAGTAACAGAACCTGGTCGGAGCCCCACAAGTCAACCCATCTTGGATTCCCCTAGGTCTCTAGTTTTCAAAAATGCACAGGTTTGGTAGGTTTCCCTAGGTGCCGGCTGAGCTAGAGGCCAAAATCTACAGGTAGGCACTTTGCAAAAAACACCTCTGTTTTCTTTAAAAAAATGTGATGTGTGCACGTTGCGTTTTGGGGCATTTCCTGACGCGGGCGCTAGGCCTACCCACACAAGTGAGGTATAATTTGTATCGGGAGAGATGGGGGAACGCTGGGTGGAAGGAAATTTGTGGCTCCTCTCTGATTCCAAAACTTTCTGTCACCAAAATGTGAGGAAAATGTGTTCTTTTAGCCAAATGTTGAGGTTTGCAAAGGATTCTGGGTAACAGAACCTGGACAGAGCCCCACAAGTCACCCCATCTTGGATTCCCCTAGGTCTCTAGTTTAAAAAAATGCACAGGTTTGGTCGGTTTCCATTGGTGCCGGCTGAGCTAGAGGCCAAAATCTACAGGTAGGCACTCTGCAAAAAACAGCTCTGTTATCTTTAAAAAAATGTGATGTGTCCACGTTGCGTTTTGGGCCATTTCCTGTAGCGGGCACTAGGCCTACCCACACAAGTGAGGTATCATTTTTATTGGGAGACTTGGGGGAACGCTGGGTGGAAGGAAATTTGTGGCTCCTCTCAGATTCCAGAACTTTCTGTCACCAAAATGTGAGGAAAACATGTTTTTTTAGCCAAATTTTGAGGTTTGCAAAGGATTCTGGGTAACAGAACCTGGACAGAGCCCCACAAGGCACCCCATCTTGGATTCCCCTAGGTCTCTAGTTTTCAAAAATGGACAGGTTTGGTAGGTTTCCCTAGGTGCCGGCTGAGCTAGAGGCCAAACTCTACAGGTAGGCACTTTGCAAAAAACACCTCTGTTTTCTTTCAAAAAATGTGATGTGTCCACGTTGCGTTTTGGGGCATTTCCTGTCGCGGGCGCTAGGCCTACCCACACAAGTGAGGTATCATTTTTATCGGGAGACTTGGGGGAACGCTGAGTGGAAGGAAATTTGTGGCTCCTCTCAGATTCCAGAACTTTCTGTCACCAAAATGTGAGGAAAACATGTTTTTTTAGCCAAATTTTGAGGTTTGCAAAGGATTCTGTGTAACAGAACCTGGTCAGAGCCCCACAAGTCACCCCATCTTGGATTCCCCTAGGTCTCTAGTTTTTAAAAAATGCACAGGTTTGGTAGGTTTCCCTAGGTGCCAGCTGAGCTAGAGGCCAAAATCTACAGGTAGGCACTTTGCAAAAAACACCTCTGTTTTCTTTAAATAAATGTGATGTGTCCACGTTGCGTTTTGGTGCATTTCCTGTTGCGGGCGCTAGGCCTACCCACACAAGTGAGGTATCATTTTTATCGGGAGACTTGGGGGAACGCTGGGTGGAAGGAAATTTGTGGCTCCTCTCTGATTCCAGAACTTTCTGTCACCAAAATGTGAGGAAAACGTTTTTTTTTAGCCAAATGTTGAGGTTTGCAAAGGATTCTGTGTAACAGAACCTGGTCAGAGCCCCACAAGTCACCCCATCTTGGATTGCTCTAGGTCTCTAATTTTCAGAAATGCACAGGTTTGGTACGTTTCCCTAGGTGCCGGCTAAGCTAGAGGCAAAAATCTACAGGTAGGCACTTTGCAAAAAACACCTCTGTTTTCTTTAAAAAAATGTGATGTGTCCACGTTGCGTTTTGGGGTATTTCCTGTCGTGGGCGCTAGGCCTACCCACACAGGTGAGGCATCATTTTTATCGGGAGACTTGGGGGAACGCTGGGTGGAAGGAAATTTGTGGCTCCTCTCTGATTCCAGAACTTTCTGTCACCAAAATGTGAGGAAAACATGTTTTTTTAGCCAAATTTCGAGGTTTCCAAAGGATTCTGAGTAACAGAACCTGGTCGGAGCCCCACAAGTCACCCCATCTTGGATTCCCCTAGGTCTCTAGTTTTCAAAAATGCACAGGTTTGGTAGGTTTCCCTAGGTGCCGGCTGAGCTAGAGGCCAAAATCTACAGGTAGGCACTTTGCAAAAAACACCTCTGTTTTCTTTAAAAAAATGTGATGTGTGCACGTTGCGTTTTGGGGCATTTCCTGACGCGGGCGCTAGTCCTACCCACACAAGTGAGGTATAATTTGTATCGGGAGAGATGGGGGAACGCTGGGTGGAAGGACATTTGTGGCTCCTCTCTGATTCCAAATCTTTCTGTCACCAAAATGTGAGGAAAGTGTGTTCTTTTAGCCAAATGTTGAGGTTTGCAAAGGATTCTGGGTAACAGAACCTGGACAGAGCCCCACAAGTCACCCCATCTTGGATTCCCCTAGGTCTCTAGTTTAAAAAAATGCACAGGTTTGGTCGGTTTCCATTGGTGCCGGCTGAGCTAGAGGCCAAAATCTACAGGTAGGCACTCTGCAAAAAACAGCTCTGTTATCTTTAAAAAAATGTGATGTGTCCACGTTTCGTTTTGGGCCATTTCCTGTAGCGGGCACTAGGCCTACCCACACAAGGGAGGTATCATTTTTATTGGGAGACTTGGGGGAACGCTGGGTGGAAGGAAATTTGTGGCTCCTCTCAGATTCCAGAACTTTCTGTCACCAAAATGTGAGGAAAACATGTTTTTTTAGCCAAATTTTGAGGTTTGCAAAGGATTCTGGGTAACAGAACCTGGACAGAGCCCCACAAGTCACCCCATCTTGGATTCCCCTAGGTCTCTAGTTTAAAAAAATGCACAGGTTTGGTAGGTTTCCCTAGGTGCCGGCTGAGCTAGAGGCCAAACTCTACATGTAGGCACTTTGCAAAAAACACCTCTGTTTTCTTTCAAAAAATGTGATGTGTGCACGTTGCGTTTTGGGGCATTTCCTGACGCGGGCGCTAGGCCTACCCACACAAGTTAGGTATAATTTTTATCGGGAGAGATGGGGGAACGCTGGGTGGAAGGAAATTTGTGGCTCCTCTCTGATTCCAGAACTTTCTGTCACCAAAATGTGAGGAAAATTTGTTTTTTTAGCCAAATGTTGAGGTTTGCAAAGGATTCTGGGTAACAGAACCTGGTCAGAGCCCCACAAGTCACCCCATCTTGGATTGCTCTAGGTCTCTAATTTTCAGAAATGCACAGGTTTGGTACGTTTCCCTAGGTGCCGGCTAAGCTAGAGGCAAAAATCTACAGGTAGGCACTTTGCAAAAAACACCTCTGTTTTCTTTAAAAAAATGTGATGTGTCCACGTTGCGTTTTGGGGTATTTCCTGTCGTGGGCGCTAGGCCTACCCACACAGGTGAGGCATCATTTTTATCGGGAGACTTGGGGGAACGCTGGGTGGAAGGAAATTTGTGGCTCCTCTCTGATTCCAGAACTTTCTGTCACCAAAATGTGAGGAAAACATGTTTTTTTAGCCAAATTTCGAGGTTTCCAAAGGATTCTGAGTAACAGAACCTGGTCGGAGCCCCACAAGTCACCCCATCTTGGATTCCCCTAGGTCTCTAGTTTTCAAAAATGCACAGGTTTGGTAGGTTTCCCTAGGTGCCGGGTGAGCTAGAGGCCAAAATCTACAGGTAGGCACTCTGCAAAAAACAGCTCTGTTATCTTTAAAAAAATTTGATGTGTCCACGTTGCGTTTTGGGCCATTTCCTGTAGCGGGCACTGGCCTACCCACACAAGTGAGGTATCATTTTTATTGGGAGACTTGGGGGAACGCTGGGTGGAAGGAAATTTGTGGCTCCTCTCAGATTCCAGAACTTTCTGTCACCAAAATGTGAGGAAAACATGTTTTTTTAGCCAAATTTTGAGGTTTGCAAAGGATTCTGGGTAACAGAACCTGGACAGAGCCCCACAAGTCACCCCATCTTGGATTCCCCTAGGTCTCTAGTTTTCAAAAATGCACAGGTTTGGTAGGTTTCCCTAGGTGCCGTCTGAGCTAGAGGCCAAACTCTACAGGTAGGCACTTTGCAAAAAACACCTCTGTTTTCTTTCAAAAAATGTGATGTGTCCACGTTGCGTTTTGGGGCATTTCCTGTCGCGGGCGCTAGGCCTACCCACACAAGTGAGGTATGATTTTTATCGGGAGACTTGGGGGAATGCTGGGTGGAAGGAAATTTGTGGCTCCTCTCAGATTCCAGAACTTTCTGTCACCAAAATGTGAGGAAAACATGTTTTTTTAGCCAAATTTTGAGGTTTGCAAAGGATTCTGTGTAACAGAACCTGGTCAGAGCCCCACAAGTCACCCCATCTTGGATTCCCCTAGGTCTCTAGTTTTTAAAAAATGCACAGGTTTGGTAGGTTTCCCTAGGTGCCGGCTGAGCTAGAGGCCAAAATCTACAGGTAGGCAGTTTGCAAAAAACACCTCTGTTTTCTTTAAATAAATGTGATGTGTCCACGTTGCGTTTTGGTGCATTTCCTGTTGCGGGAGCTAGGCCTACCCACACAAGTGAGGTATCATTTTTATCGGGAGACTTGGGAGAACGCTGGGTGGAAGGAAATTTGTGGCTCCTCTCTGATTCCAGAACTTTCTGTCACCAAAATGTGAGGAAAACATGTTTTTTTAGCCAAATTTCGAGGTTTCCAAAGGATTCTGAGTAACAGAACCTGGTCGGAGCCCCACAAGTCACCCCATCTTGGATTCCCCTAGGTCTCTAGTTTTCAAAAATGCACAGGTTTGGTAGGTTTCCCTAGGTGCCGGCTGAGCTAGAGGCCAAAATCTACAGGTAGGCACTTTGCAAAAAACACCTCTGTTTTCTTTCAAAAAATGTGATGTGTGCACGTTGCGTTTTGGGGCATTTCCTGACGCGGGCGCTAGGCCTACCCACACAAGTGAGGTATAATTTGTATCGGGAGTGATGGGGGAACGCTGGGTGGAAGGAAATTTGTGGCTCCTCTCTGATTCCAAAACTTTCTGTCACCAAAATGTGAGGAAAATGTGTTCTTTTAGCCAAATGTTGAGGTTTGCAAAGGATTCTGGGTAACAGAACCTGGTCAGAGCCCCACAAGTCACCCCATCTTGGATTCCCCTAGGTCTCTAGTTTAAAAAAATGCACAGGTTTGGTCGGTTTCCATAGGTGCCGGCTGAGCTAGAGGCCAAAATCTACAGGTAGGCACTCTGCAAAAAACAGCTCTGTTATCTTTAAAAAAATGTGATGTGTCCACGTTGCGTTTTGGGCCATTTCCTGTAGCGGGCACTAGGCCTACCCACACAAGTGAGGTATCATTTTTATTGGGAGACTTGGGGGAACGCTGGGTGGAAGGAAATTTGTGGCTCCTCTCAGATTCCAGAACTTTCTGTCACCAAAATGTGAGGAAAACATGTTTTTTTAGCCAAATTTTGAGGTTTGCAAAGGATTCTGTGTAACAGAACCTGGTCAGAGCCCCACAAGTCACCCCATCTTGGATTCCCCTAGGTCTCTAGTTTTTAAAAAATGCACAGGTTTGGTAGGTTTCCCTAGGTGCCGGCTGAGCTAGAGGCCAAAATCTACAGGTAGGCAGTTTGCAAAAAACACCTCTGTTTTCTTTAAATAAATGTGATGTGTCCACGTTGCGTTTTGGTGCATTTCCTGTTGCGGGCGCTAGGCCTACCCACACAAGTGAGGTATCATTTTTATCGGGAGACTTGGGAGAACGCTGGGTGGAAGGAAATTTGTGGCTCCTCTCTGATTCCAGAACTTTCTGTCACCAAAATGTGAGGAAAACATGTTTTTTTAGCCAAATTTCGAGGTTTCCAAAGGATTCTGAGTAACAGAACCTGGTCGGAGCCCCACAAGTCACCCCATCTTGGATTCCCCTAGGTCTCTAGTTTTCAAAAATGCACAGGTTTGGTAGGTTTCCCTAGGTGCCGGCTGAGCTAGAGGCCAAAATCTACAGGTAGGCACTTTGCAAAAAACACCTCTGTTTTCTTTCAAAAAATGTGATGTGTGCACGTTGCGTTTTGGGGCATTTCCTGACGCGGGCGCTAGGCCTACCCACACAAGTGAGGTATAATTTGTATTGGGAGTGATGGGGGAACGCTGGGTGGAAGGAAATTTGTGGCTCCTCTCTGATTCCAAAACTTTCTGTCACCAAAATGTGAGGAAAATGTGTTCTTTTAGCCAAATGTTGAGGTTTGCAAAGGATTCTGGGTAACAGAACCTGGTCAGAGCCCCACAAGTCACCCCATCTTGGATTCCCCTAGGTCTCTAGTTTAAAAAAATGCACAGGTTTGGTCGGTTTCCATAGGTGCCGGCTGAGCTAGAGGCCAAAATCTACAGGTAGGCACTCTGCAAAAAACAGCTCTGTTATCTTTAAAAAAATGTGATGTGTCCACGTTGCGTTTTGGGCCATTTCCTGTAGCGGGCACTAGGCCTACCCACACAAGTGAGGTATCATTTTTATTGGGAGACTTGGGGGAACGCTGGGTGGAAGGAAATTTGTGGCTCCTCTCAGATTCCAGAACTTTCTGTCACCAAAATGTGAGGAAAACATGTTTTTTTAGCCAAATTTTGAGGTTCGCAAAGGATTCTGGGTAACAGAACCTGGACAGAGCCCCACAAGTCACCCCATCTTGGATTCCCCTAGGTCTCTAGTTTAAAAAAATGCACAGGTTTGGTAGGTTTCCCTAGGTGCCGGCTGAGCTAGAGGCCAAACTCTACAGGTAGGCACTTTGCAAAAAACACCTCTATTTTCTTTCAAAAAATGTGATGTGTGCACGTTGCGTTTTGGGGCATTTCCTGACGCGGGCGCTAGGCCTACCCACACAAGTTAGGTATAATTTTTATCGGGAGAGATGGGGGAACGCTGGGTGGAAGGAAATTTGTGGCTCCTCTCTGATTCCAGAACTTTCTGTCACCAAAATGTGAGGAAAACGTGTTTTTTTAGCCAAATGTTGAGGTTTGCAAAGGATTCTGGGTAACAGAACCTGGTCAGAGCCCCACAAGTCACCCCATCTTGGATTGCTCTAGGTCTCTAATTTTCAGAAATGCACAGGTTTGGTACGTTTCCCTAGGTGCCGGCTAAGCTAGAGGCAAAAATCTACAGGTAGGCACTTTGCAAAAAACACCTGTTTTCTTTCAAAAAATGTGATGTGTGCACGTTGCGTTTTGGGGCATTTCCTGACGCGGGCGCTAGGCCTACCCACACAAGTGAGGTATAATTTGTATCGGGAGAGATGGGGGAATGCTGGGTGGAAGGAAATTTGTGGCTCCTCTCTGATTCCAAAACTTTCTGTCACCAAAATGTGAGGAAAATGTGTTCTTTTAGCCAAATGTTGAGGTTTGCAAAGGATTCTGGGTAACAGAACCTGGTCAGAGCCCCACAAGTCACCCCATCTTGGATTCCCCTAGGTCTCTAGTTTAAAAAAATGCACAGGTTTGGTCGGTTTCCATAGGTGCCGGCTGAGCTAGAGGCCAAAATCTACAGGTAGGCACTCTGCAAAAAACAGGTCTGTTATCTTTAAAAAAATGTGATGTGTCCACGTTGCGTTTTGGGCCATTTCCTGTAGCGGGCACTAGGCCTACCCACACAAGTGAGGTATCATTTTTATTGGGAGACTTGGGGGAACGCTGGGTGGAAGGAAATTTGTGGCTCCTCTCAGATTCCAGAACTTTCTGTCACCAAAATGTGAGGAAAACATGTTTTTTTAGCCAAATTTTGAGGTTCGCAAAGGATTCTGGGTAACACAACCTGGACAGAGCCCCACAAGTCACCAAATCTTGGATTCCCCTAGGTCTCTAGTTTTCAAAAATGCACAGGTTTGGTAGGTTTCCCTAGGTGCCTGCTGAGCTAGAGGCCAAAATCTACAGGTAGGCACTTTGCAAAAAACACCTCTGTTTTCTTTAAAAAAATGTGATGTGTCCACATTGCGTTTTGGGGTATTTCCTGTTGCGGGCGCTAGGCCTACCCACACAAGTGAGGTATCATTTTTATCGGGAGAGATGGGGGAACGCTGGGTGGAAGGAAATTTGTGGCTCCTCTCTGATTCCAGAACTTTCTGTCACCAAAATGTGAGGAAAACGTGTTTTTTTAGCCAAATGTTGAGGTTTGCAAAGGATTCTGGGTAACAGAACCTGGTCAGAGCCCCACAAGTCACCCCATCTTGGATTGCTCTAGGTCTCTAATTTTCAGAAATGCACAGGTTTGGTACGTTTCCCTAGGTGCCGGCTAAGCTAGAGGCAAAAATCTACAGGTAGGCACTTTGCAAAAAACACCTCTGTTTTCTTTAAAAAAATGTGATGTGTCCACGTTGCGTTTTGGGGTATTTCCTGTCGTGGGCGCTAGGCCTACCCACACAGGTGAGGCATCATTTTTATCGGGAGACTTGGGGGAACGCTGGGTGGAAGGAAATTTGTGGCTCCTCTCTGATTCCAGAACTTTCTGTCACCAAAATGTGAGGAAAACATGTTTTTTTAGCCAAATTTCGAGGTTTCCAAAGGATTCTGAGTAACAGAACCTGGTCGGAGCCCCACAAGTCACCCCATCTTGGATTCCCCTAGGTCTCTAGTTTTAAAAAATGCACAGGTTTGGTAGGTTTCCATAGGTGCCGGCTGAGCTAGAGGCCAAAATCTACAGGTAGGCACTTTGCAAAAAACACCACTGTTTTCTTTAAAAAAATGTGATGTGTGCACGTTGCGTTTTGGGGCATTTCCTGACGCGGGCGCTAGGCCTACCCACACAAGTGAGGTATAATTTGTATCGGGAGAAATGGGGGAACGCTGGGTGGAAGGAAATTTGTGGCTCCTCTCTGATTCTAAAACTTTCTGTCACCAAAATGTGAGGAAAATGTGTTCTTTTAGCCAAATGTTGAGGTTTGCAAAGGATTCTGGGTAACAGAACCTGGACAGAGCCCCACAAGTCACCCCATCTTGGATTCCCCTAGGTCTCTAGTTTAAAAAAATGCACAGGTTTGGTCGGTTTCCATTGGTGCCGGCTGAGCTAGAGGCCAAAATCTACAGGTAGGCACTCTGCAAAAAACAGCTCTGTTATCTTTAAAAAAATGTGATGTGTCCACGTTGCGTTTTGGGCCATTTCCTGTAGCGGGCACTAGGCCTACCCACACAAGTGAGGTATCATTTTTATTGGAAGACTTGGGGGAACGCTGGGTGGAAGGAAATTTGTGGCTCCTCTCAGATTCCAGAACTTTCTGTCACCAAAATGTGAGGAAAACATGTTTTTTTAGCCACATTTTGAGGTTTGCAAAGGATTCTGGGTAACAGAACCTGGACAGAGCCCCACAAGGCACCCCATCTTGGATTCCCCTAGGTCTCTAGTTTTCACAAATGCACAGGTTTGGTAGGTTTCCCTAGGTGCCGGCTGAGCTAGAGGCCAAACTCTACAGGTAGGCACTTTGCAAAAAACACCTCTGTTTTCTTTCAAAAAATGTGATGTGTCCACGTTGCGTTTTGGGGCATTTCCTGTCGCGGGCGCTAGGCCTACCCACACAAGTGAGGTATCATTTTTATCGGGAGACTTGGGGGAACGCTGGGTGGAAGGAAATTTGTGGCTCCTCTCAGATTCCAGAACTTTCTGTCACCAAAATGTGAGGAAAACATGTTTTTTTAGCCAAATTTTGAGGTTTGCAAAGGATTCTGGGTAACAGAACCTGGACAGAGCCCCACAAGTCACCCCATCTTGGATTCCCCTAGGTCTCTAGTTCTCAAAAATGCACAGGTTTGGTAGGTTTCCCTAGGTGCCGGCTGAGCTAGAGGCCAAACTCTACAGGTAGGCACTTTGCAAAAAACACCTCTGTTTTCTTTCAAAAAATGTGATGTGTGCACGTTGCGTTTTGGGGCATTTCCTGACGCGGGCGCTAGGCCTACCCACACAAGTGAGGTATAATTTGTATCGGGAGAAATGGGGGAACGCTGGGTGGAAGGAAATTTGTGGCTCCTCTCTGATTCTAAAACTTTCTGTCACCAAAATGTGAGGAAAATGTGTTCTTTTAGCCAAATGTTGAGGTTTGCAAAGGATTCTGGGTAACAGAACCTGGACAGAGCCCCACAAGTCACCCCATCTTGGATTCCCCTAGGTCTCTAGTTTAAAAAAATGCACAGGTTTGGTCGGTTTCCAAAGGTGCCAGCTGAGCTAGAGGCCAAAATCTACAGGTAGGCACTCTACAAAAAACAGCTCTGTTATCTTTAAAAAAATGTGATGTGTGCACGTTGCGTTTTGGGGCATTTCCTGACGCGGGCGCTAGGCCTACCCACACAAGTTAGGTATAATTTTTATCGGGAGAGATGGGGGAACGCTGGGTGGAAGGAAATTTGTGGCTCCTCTCTGATTCCAGAACTTTCTGTCACCAAAATGTGAGGAAAACGTGTTTTTTTAGCCAAATGTTGAGGTTTGCAAAGGATTCTGGGTAACAGAACCTGGTCAGAGCCCCACAAGTCACCCCATCTTGGATTGCTCTAGGTCTCTAATTTTCAGAAATGCACAGGTTTGGTACGTTTCCCTAGGTGCCGGCTAAGCTAGAGGCAAAAATCTACAGGTAGGCACTTTGCAAAAAACACCTCTGTTTTCTTTCAAAAAATGTGATGTGTGCACGTTGCGTTTTGGGGCATTTCCTGACGCGGGCGCTAGGCCTACCCACACAAGTGAGGTATAATTTGTATCGGGAGAGATGGGGGAATGCTGGGTGGAAGGAAATTTGTGGCTCCTCTCTGATTCCAAAACTTTCTGTCACCAAAATGTGAGGAAAATGTGTTCTTTTAGCCAAATGTTGAGGTTTGCAAAGGATTCTGGGTAACAGAACCTGGTCAGAGCCCCACAAGTCACCCCATCTTGGATTCCCCTAGGTCTCTAGTTTAAAAAAATGCACAGGTTTGGTCGGTTTCCATAGGTGCCGGCTGAGCTAGAGGCCAAAATCTACAGGTAGGCACTCTGCAAAAAACAGGTCTGTTATCTTTAAAAAAATGTGATGTGTCCACGTTGCGTTTTGGGCCATTTCCTGTAGCGGGCACTAGGCCTACCCACACAAGTGAGGTATCATTTTTATTGGGAGACTTGGGGGAACGCTGGGTGGAAGGAAATTTGTGGCTCCTCTCAGATTCCAGAACTTTCTGTCACCAAAATGTGAGGAAAACATGTTTTTTTAGCCAAATTTTGAGGTTCGCAAAGGATTCTGGGTAACACAACCTGGACAGAGCCCCACAAGTCACCAAATCTTGGATTCCCCTAGGTCTCTAGTTTTCAAAAATGCACAGGTTTGGTAGGTTTCCCTAGGTGCCTGCTGAGCTAGAGGCCAAAATCTACAGGTAGGCACTTTGCAAAAAACACCTCTGTTTTCTTTAAAAAAATGTGATGTGTTCACATTGCGTTTTGGGGTATTTCCTGTTGCGGGCGCTAGGCCTACCCACACAAGTGAGGTATCATTTTTATCGGGAGAGATGGGGGAACGCTGGGTGGAAGGAAATTTGTGGCTCCTCTCTGATTCCAGAACTTTCTGTCACCAAAATGTGAGGAAAACGTGTTTTTTTAGCCAAATGTTGAGGTTTGCAAAGGATTCTGGGTAACAGAACCTGGTCAGAGCCCCACAAGTCACCCCATCTTGGATTGCTCTAGGTCTCTAATTTTCAGAAATGCACAGGTTTGGTACGTTTCCCTAGGTGCCGGCTAAGCTAGAGGCAAAAATCTACAGGTAGGCACTTTGCAAAAAACACCTCTGTTTTCTTTAAAAAAATGTGATGTGTCCACGTTGCGTTTTGGGGTATTTCCTGTCGTGGGCGCTAGGCCTACCCACACAGGTGAGGCATCATTTTTATCGGGAGACTTGGGGGAACGCTGGGTGGAAGGAAATTTGTGGCTCCTCTCTGATTCCAGAACTTTCTGTCACCAAAATGTGAGGAAAACATGTTTTTTTAGCCAAATTTCGAGGTTTCCAAAGGATTCTGAGTAACAGAACCTGGTCGGAGCCCCACAAGTCACCCCATCTTGGATTCCCCTAGGTCTCTAGTTTTAAAAAATGCACAGGTTTGGTAGGTTTCCATAGGTGCCGGCTGAGCTAGAGGCCAAAATCTACAGGTAGGCACTTTGCAAAAAACACCACTGTTTTCTTTAAAAAAATGTGATGTGTGCACGTTGCGTTTTGGGGCATTTCCTGACGCGGGCGCTAGGCCTACCCACACAAGTGAGGTATAATTTGTATCGGGAGAAATGGGGGAACGCTGGGTGGAAGGAAATTTGTGGCTCCTCTCTGATTCTAAAACTTTCTGTCACCAAAATGTGAGGAAAATGTGTTCTTTTAGCCAAATGTTGAGGTTTGCAAAGGATTCTGGGTAACAGAACCTGGACAGAGCCCCACAAGTCACCCCATCTTGGATTCCCCTAGGTCTCTAGTTTAAAAAAATGCACAGGTTTGGTCGGTTTCCATTGGTGCCGGCTGAGCTAGAGGCCAAAATCTACAGGTAGGCACTCTGCAAAAAACAGCTCTGTTATCTTTAAAAAAATGTGATGTGTCCACGTTGCGTTTTGGGCCATTTCCTGTAGCGGGCACTAGGCCTACCCACACAAGTGAGGTATCATTTTTATTGGAAGACTTGGGGGAACGCTGGGTGGAAGGAAATTTGTGGCTCCTCTCAGATTCCAGAACTTTCTGTCACCAAAATGTGAGGAAAACATGTTTTTTTAGCCACATTTTGAGGTTTGCAAAGGATTCTGGGTAACAGAACCTGGACAGAGCCCCACAAGGCACCCCATCTTGGATTCCCCTAGGTCTCTAGTTTTCACAAATGCACAGGTTTGGTAGGTTTCCCTAGGTGCCGGCTGAGCTAGAGGCCAAACTCTACAGGTAGGCACTTTGCAAAAAACACCTCTGTTTTCTTTCAAAAAATGTGATGTGTCCACGTTGCGTTTTGGGGCATTTCCTGTCGCGGGCGCTAGGCCTACCCACACAAGTGAGGTATCATTTTTATCGGGAGACTTGGGGGAACGCTGGGTGGAAGGAAATTTGTGGCTCCTCTCAGATTCCAGAACTTTCTGTCACCAAAATGTGAGGAAAACATGTTTTTTTAGCCAAATTTTGAGGTTTGCAAAGGATTCTGGGTAACAGAACCTGGACAGAGCCCCACAAGTCACCCCATCTTGGATTCCCCTAGGTCTCTAGTTTTCAAAAATGCACAGGTTTGGTAGGTTTCCCTAGGTGCCGGCTGAGCTAGAGGCCAAAGTCTACAGGTAGGCACTTTGCAAAAAACACCTCTGTTTTCTTTCAAAAAATGTGATGTGTGCACGTTGCGTTTTGGGGCATTTCCTGACGCGGGCGCTAGGCCTACCCACACAAGTGAGGTATAATTTGTATCGGGAGAAATGGGGGAACGCTGGGTGGAAGGAAATTTGTGGCTCCTCTCTGATTCTAAAACTTTCTGTCACCAAAATGTGAGGAAAATGTGTTCTTTTAGCCAAATGTTGAGGTTTGCAAAGGATTCTGGGTAACAGAACCTGGACAGAGCCCCACAAGTCACCCCATCTTGGATTCCCCTAGGTCTCTAGTTTAAAAAAATGCACAGGTTTGGTCGGTTTCCAAAGGTGCCAGCTGAGCTAGAGGCCAAAATCTACAGGTAGGCACTCTACAAAAAACAGCTCTGTTATCTTTAAAAAAATGTGATGTGTCCACGTTGCATTTTGGGCCATTTCCTATAGCGGGCACTAGGCCTACCCACACAAGTGAGGTATCATTTTTATTGGGAGACTTGGGGGAACGCTGGGTGGAAGGAAATTTGTGGCTCCTCTCAGATTCCAGAACTTTCTGTCACCAAAATGTGAGGAAAACATGTTTTTTTAGCCAAATTTTGAGGTTTGCAAAGGATTCTGGGTAACAGAACCTGGACAGAGCCCCACAAGTCACCCCATCTTGGATTCCCCTAGGTCTCTAGTTTTTAAAAATGCACAGGTTTGGTAGGTTTCCCTAGGTGCCGGCTGAGCTAGAGGCCAAACTCTACAGGTAGGCACTTTGCAAAAAACACCTCTGTTTTCTTTAAAAAAATGTGATGTGTCCACGTTGCGTTTTGGGGCATTTCCTGTCGCGGGCGCTAGGCCTACCCACACAAGTGAGGTATCATTTTTATCGGGAGACTTGGGGGAACGCTGGGTGGAAGGAAATTTGTGGCTCCTCTCAGATTCCAGAACTTTCTGTCACCAAAATGTGAGGAAAACATGTTTTTTTAGCCAAATTTTGAGGTTTGCAAAGGATTCTGTGTAACAGAACCTGGTCAGAGCCCCACAAGTCACCCCATCTTGGAATCCCCTAGGTCTCTAGTTTTTAAAAAATGCACAGGTTTGGTAGGTTTCCCTAGGTGCCGGCTGAGCTAGAGGCCAAAATCTACAGGTAGGCACTTTGCAAAAAACACCTCTGTTTTCTTTAAATAAATGTGATGTGTCCACGTTGCGTTTTGGTGCATTTCCTGTTGCGGGCGCTAGGCCTACCCACACAAGTGAGGTATCATTTTTATCGGGAGACTTGGGGGAACGCTGGGTGGAAGGAAATTCGTGGCTCCTCTCTGATTCCAGAACTTTCTGTCACCAAAATGTGAGGAAAACATGTTTTTTTAGCCAAATTTCGAGGTTTCCAAAGGATTCTGAGTAACAGAACCTGGTCGGAGCCCCACAAGTCACCCCATCTTGGATTCCCCTAGGTCTCTAGTTTAAAAAAATGCACAGGTTTGGTAGGTTTCCCTAGGTGCCGGCTGAGCTAGAGGCCAAAATCTACAGGTAGGCACTTTGCAAAAAACACCTCTGTTTTCTTTCAAAAAATGTGATGTGTCCACTTTGCGTTTTGGTGCATTTCCTGTTGCGGGCGCTAGGCCTACCCACACAAGTGAGGTATCATTTTTATCGGGAGACTTGGGGGTACGCTGGGTGGAAGGAAATTTGTGGCTCCTCTCTGATTCCAGAACTTTCTGTCACCAAAATGTGAGGAAAACATGTTTTTTTAGCCAAATTTTGAGGTTTCCAAAGGATTCTGAGTAACAGAACCTGGTCGGAGCCCCACAAGTCACCCCATCTTGGATTCCCCTAGGTCTCTAGTTTTCAAAAATGCACGGGTTTGGTAGGTTTCCCTAGGTGCCGGCTGAGCTAGAGGCCAAAATCTACAGGTAGGCACTTTGCAAAAAACACCTCTGTTTTCTTTCAAAAAATGTGATGTGTGCACGTTGCGTTTTGGGGCATTTCCTGACGCGGGCGCTAGGCCTACCCACGCAAGTTAGGTATAATTTTTATCGGGAGAGATGGGGGAACGCTGGGTGGAAGGAAATTTGTGGCTCCTCTCTGATTCCAGAACTTTCTGTCACCAAAATGTGAGGAAAACTTGTTTTTTTAGCCAAATGTTGAGGTTTGCAAAGGATTCTGGTTAACAGAACCTGGTCAGAGCCCCACAAGTCACCCCATCTTGGATTGCTCTAGGTCTCTAATTTTCAGAAATGCACAGGTTTGGTACGTTTCCCTAGGTGCCGGCTAAGCTAGAGGCAAAAATCTACAGGTAGGCACTTTGCAAAAAACACCTCTGTTTTCTTTAAAAAAATGTGATGTGTCCACGTTGCGTTTTGGGGTATTTCCTGTCGTGGGCACTAGGCCTACCCACACAGGTGAGGCATCATTTTTATCGGGAGACTTGGGGGAATGCTGGGTGGAAGGAAATTTGTGGCTCCTCTCTGATTCCAGAGCTTTCAGTCACCAAAATGTGAGGAAAACATGTTTTTTTAGCCAAATTTCGAGGTTTCCAAAGGATTCTGAGTAACAGAACCTGGTCGGAGCCCCACAAGTCACCCCATCTTGGATTACCCTAGGTCTCTAGTTTTCAAAAATGCACAGGTTTGGTAGGTTTCCCTAGGTGCCGGCTGAGCTAGAGGCCAAAATCTACAGGTAGGCACTTTGCAAAAAACACCTCTGTTTTCTTTCAAAAAATGTGATGTGTGCACGTTGCGTTTTGGGGCATTTCCTGACGCGGGCGCTAGGCCTACCCACACAAGTGAGGTATAATTTGTATCGGGAGAGATGAGGGAACGCTGGGTGGAAGGAAATTTGTGGCTCCTCTCTGATTCCAAAACTTTCTGTCACCAAAATGTGAGGAAAATGTGTTCTTTTAGCCAAATGTTGAGGTTTGCAAAGGATTCTGGGTAACAGAACCTGGTCAGAGCCCCACAAGTCACCCCATCTTGGATTCCCCTAGGTCTCTAGTTTAAAAAAATGCACAGGTTTGGTCGGTTTCCATAGGTGCCGGCTGAGCTAGAGGCCAAAATCTACAGGTAGGCACTCTGCAAAAAACAGCTCTGTTATCTTTAAAAAAATGTGATGTGTCCACGTTGCGTTTTGGGCCATTTCCTGTAGCGGGCACTAGGCCTACCCACACAAGTGAGGTATCATTTTTATTGGGAGACTTGAGGGAACGCTGGGTGGAAGGAAATTTGTGGCTCCTCTCAGATTCCAGAACTTTCTGTCACCAAAATGTGAGGAAAACATGTTTTTTTAGCCAAATTTTGAGGTTCGCAAAGGATTCTGGGTAACAGAACCTGGACAGAGCCCCACAAGTCACCCCATCTTGGATTCCCCTAGGTCTCTAGTTTAAAAAAATGCACAGGTTTGGTAGGTTTCCCTAGGTGCCGGCTGAGCTAGAGGCCAAACTCTACAGGTAGGCACTTTGCAAAAAACACCTCTATTTTCTTTCAAAAAATGTGATGTGTGCACGTTGCGTTTTGGGGCATTTCCTGACGCGGGCGCTAGGCCTACCCACACAAGTTAGGTATAATTTTTATCGGGAGAGATGGGGGAACGCTGGGTGGAAGGAAATTTGTGGCTCCTCTCTGATTCCAGAACTTTCTGTCACCAAAATGTGAGGAAAACGTGTTTTTTTAGCCAAATGTTGAGGTTTGCAAAGGATTCTGGGTAACAGAACCTGGTCAGAGCCCCACAAGTCACCCCATCTTGGAATGCTCTAGGTCTCTAATTTTCAGAAATGCACAGGTTTGGTACGTTTCCCTAGGTCCCTAAGCTAGAGGCAAAAATCTACAGGTAGGCACTTTGCAAAAAACACCTCTGTTTTCTTTAAAAAAATGTGATGTGTCCACGTTGCGTTTTGGGGTATTTCCTGTCGTGGGCGCTAGGCCTACCCACACAGGTGAGGCATCATTTTTATCGGGGGACTTGGGGGAACGCTGGGTGGAAGGAAATTTGTGGCTCCTCTCTGATTCCAGAACTTTCTGTCACCAAAATGTGAGGAAAACATGTTTTTTTAGCCAAATTTCGAGGTTTCCAAAGGATTCTGAGTAACAGAACCTGGTCGGAGCCCCACAAGTCACCCCATCTTGGATTCCCCTAGGTCTCTAGTTTTCAAAAATGCACAGGTTTGGTAGGTTTCCATAGGTGCCGGCTGAGCTAGAGGCCAAAATCTACAGGTAGGCACTTTGCAAAAAACACCTCTGTTTTCTTTAAAAAAATGTGATGTGTGCACGTTGTGTTTTGGGGCATTTCCTGACGCGGGCGCTAGGCCTACCCACACAAGTGAGGTATAATTTGTATCGGGAGAGATGGGGGAACGCTGGGTGGAAGGAAATTTGTGGCTCCTCTCTGATTCTAAAACTTTCTGTCACCAAAATGTGAGGAAAATGTGTTCTTTTAGCCAAATGTTGAGGTTTGCAAAGGATTCTGTGTAACAGAACCTGGACAGAGCCCCACAAGTCACCCCATCTTGGATTCCCCTAGGTCTCTAGTTTAAAAAAATGCACAGGTTTGGTCGGTTTCCATTGGTGCCGGCTGAGCTAGAGGCCAAAATCTACAGGTAGGCACTCTGCAAAAAACAGCTCTATTATCTTTAAAAAAATGTGATGTGTCCACGTTGCGTTTTGGGCCATTTCCTGTAGCGGGCACTAGGCCTACCCACACAAGTGAGGTATCATTTTTATTGGGAGACTTGGGGGAACGCTGGGTGGAAGGAAATTTGTGGCTCCTCTCAGATTCCAGAACTTTCTGTCACCAAAATGTGAGGAAAACATGTTTTTTTAGCCACATTTTGAGGTTTGCAAAGGATTCTGGGTAACAGAACCTGGACAGAGCCCCACAAGGCACCCCATCTTGGATTCCCCTAGCTCTCTAGTTTTCACAAATGCACAGGTTTGGTAGGTTTCCCTAGGTGCCGGCTGAGCTAGAGGCCAAACTCTACAGGTAGGCACTTTGCAAAAAACACCTCTGTTTTCTTTCAAAAAATGTGATGTGTCCACGTTGCGTTTTGGGGCATTTCCTGTCGCGGGCGCTAGGCCTACCCACACAAGTGAGGTATCATTTTTATCGGGAGACTTGGGGGAACGCTGGGTGGAAGGAAATTTGTGGCTCCTCTCAGATTCCAGAACTTTCTGTCACCAAAATGTGAGGAAAACATGTTTTTTTAGCCAAATTTTGAGGTTTGCAAAGGATTCTGGGTAACAGAACCTGGACAGAGCCCCACAAGTCACCCCATCTTGGATTCCCCTAGGTCTCTAGTTTTCAAAAATGCACAGGTTTGGTAGGTTTCCCAAGGTGCCGGCTGAGCTAGAGGCCAAACTCTACAGGTAGGCACTTTGCAAAAAACACCTCTGTTTTCTTTCAAAAAATGTGATGTGTGCACGTTGCGTTTTGGGGCATTTCCTGACGCGGGCGCTAGGCCTACCCACACAAGTTAGGTATAATTTTTATCGGGAGAGATGGGGGAACGCTGGGTGGAAGGAAATTTGTGGCTCCTCTCTGATTCCAAAACTTTCTGTCACCAAAATGTGAGAAAAATGTGTTCTTTTAGCCAAATGATGAGGTTTGCAAAGGATTCTGGGTAACAGAACCTGGACAGAGCCCCACAAGTCACCCCATCTTGGATTCCCCTAGGTCTCTAGTTTAAAAAAATGCACAGGTTTGGTCGGTTTCCATTGGTGCCGGCTGAGCTAGAGGCCAAAATCTACAGGTAGGCACTTTGCAAAAAACACCTCTGTTTTCTTTCAAAAAATGTGATGTGTGCACGTTGCGTTTTGGGGCATTTCCTGACGCGGGCGCTAGGCCTACCCACACAAGTTAGGTATAATTTTTATCGGGAGAGATGGGGGAACGCTGGATGGAAGGAAATTTGTGGCTCCTCTCAGATTCCAGAACTTTCTGTCACCAAAATGTGAGGAAAACATTTTTTTTTAGCCAAATTTTGAGGTTTGCAAAGGATTCTGTGTAACAGAACCTGGTCAGAGCCCCACAAGTCACCCCATCTTGGATTCCCCTAGGTCTCTAGTTTTTAAAAAATGCACAGGTTTGGTAGGTTTCCCTAGGTGCCGGCTGAGCTAGAGGCCAAAATCTACAGGTAGGCACTTTGCAAAAAACACCTCTGTTTTCTTTAAATAAATGTGATGTGTCCACGTTGCGTTTTGGTGCATTTCCTGTTGAGGGCGCTAGGCCTACCCACACAAGTGAGGTATCATTTTTATCGGGAGACTTGGGGGAACGCTGGGTGGAAGGAAATTCGTGGCTCCTCTCTGATTCCAGAACTTTCTGTCACCAAAATGTGAGGAAAACATGTTTTTTTAGCCAAATTTCGAGGTTTCCAAAGGATTCTGAGTAACAGAACCTGGTCGGAGCCCCACAAGTCACCCCATCTTGGATTCCCCTAGGTCTCTAGTTTAAAAAAATGCACAGGTTTGGTAGGTTTCCCTAGGTGCCGGCTGAGCTAGAGGCCAAAATCTACAGGTAGGCACTTTGCAAAAAACACCTCTGTTTTCTTTAAAAAAATGTGATGTGTCCACTTTGCGTTTTGGTGCATTTCCTGTTGCGGGCGCTAGGCCTACCCACACAAGTGAGGTATCATTTTTATCGGGAGACTTGGGGGTACGCTGGGTGGAAGGAAATTTGTGGCTCCTCTCTGATTCCAGAACTTTCTGTCACCAAAATGTGAGGAAAACATGTTTTTTTAGCCAAATTTTGAGGTTTCCAAAGGATTCTGAGTAACAGAACCTGGTCGGAGCCCCACAAGTCACCCCATCTTGGATTCCCCTAGGTCTCTAGTTTTCAAAAATGCACGGGTTTGGTAGGTTTCCCTAGGTGCCGGCTGAGCTAGAGGCCAAAATCTACAGGTAGGCACTTTGCAAAAAACACCTCTGTTTTCTTTCAAAAAATGTGATGTGTGCACGTTGCGTTTTGGGGCATTTCCTGACGCGGGCGCTAGGCCTACCCACGCAAGTTAGGTATAATTTCTATCGGGAGAGATGGGGGAACGCTGGGTGGAAGGAAATTTGTGGCTCCTCTCTGATTCCAGAACTTTCTGTCACCAAAATGTGAGGAAAACTTGTTTTTTTAGCCAAATGTTGAGGTTTGCAAAGGATTCTGGTTAACAGAACCTGGTCAGAGCCCCACAAGTCACCCCATCTTGGATTGCTCTAGGTCTCTAATTTTCAGAAATGCACAGGTTTGGTACGTTTCCCTAGGTGCCGGCTAAGCTAGAGGCAAAAATCTACAGGTAGGCACTTTGCAAAAAACACCTCTGTTTTCTTTAAAAAAATGTGATGTGTCCACGTTGCGTTTTGGGGTATTTCCTGTCGTGGGCACTAGGCCTACCCACACAGGTGAGGCATCATTTTTATCGGGAGACTTGGGGGAATGCTGGGTGGAAGGAAATTTGTGGCTCCTCTCTGATTCCAGAGCTTTCAGTCACCAAAATGTGAGGAAAACATGTTTTTTTAGCCAAATTTCGAGGTTTCCAAAGGATTCTGAGTAACAGAACCTGGTCGGAGCCCCACAAGTCACCCCATCTTGGATTCCCCTAGGTCTCTAGTTTTCAAAAATGCACAGGTTTGGTAGGTTTCCCTAGGTGCCGGCTGAGCTAGAGGCCAAAATCTACAGGTAGGCACTTTGCAAAAAACACCTCTGTTTTCTTTCAAAAAATGTGATGTGTGCACGTTGCGTTTTGGGGCATTTCCTGACGCGGGCGCTAGGCCTACCCACACAAGTGAGGTATAATTTGTATCGGGAGAGATGGGGGAACGCTGGGTGGAAGGAAATTTGTGGCTCCTCTCTGATTCCAAAACTTTCTGTCACCAAAATGTGAGGAAAATGTGTTCTTTTAGCCAAATGTTGAGGTTTGCAAAGGATTCTGGGTAACAGAACCTGGTCAGAGCCCCACAAGTCACCCCATCTTGGATTCCCCTAGGTCTCTAGTTTAAAAAAATGCACAGGTTTGGTCGGTTTCCATAGGTGCCGGCTGAGCTAGAGGCCAAAATCTACAGGTAGGCACTCTGCAAAAAACAGCTCTGTTATCTTTAAAAAAATGTGATGTGTCCACGTTGCGTTTTGGGCCATTTCCTGTAGCGGGCACTAGGCCTACCCACACAAGTGAGGTATCATTTTTATTGGGAGACTTGAGGGAACGCTGGGTGGAAGGAAATTTGTGGCTCCTCTCAGATTCCAGAACTTTCTGTCACCAAAATGTGAGGAAAACATGTTTTTTTAGCCAAATTTTGAGGTTTGCAAAGGATTCTGGGTAACAGAACCTGGACAGAGCCCCACAAGTCACCCCATCTTGGATTCCCCTAGGTCTCTAGTTTTCAAAAATGCACAGGTTTGGTAGGTTTCCCTAGGTGCCGGCTGAGCTAGAGGCCAAACTCTACAGGTAGGCACTTTGCAAAAAACACCTCTGTTTTCTTTCAAAAAATGTGATGTGTCCACGTTGCGTTTTGGGGCATTTCCTGTCGCAGGCGCTAGGCCTACCCACACAAGTGAGGTATCATTTTTATCGGGAGACTTGGGGGAACGCTGGGTGGAAGGAAATTTGTGGCTCCTCTCAGATTCCAGAACTTTCTGTCACCAAAATGTGAGGAAAACATGTTTTTTTAGCCAAATTTTGAGGTTTGCAAAGGATTCTGGGTAACAGAACCTGGACAGAGCCCCACAAGTCACCCCATCTTGGATTCCCCTAGGTCTCTAGTTTAAAAAAATGCACAGGTTTGGTAGGTTTCCCTAGGTGCCGGCTGAGCTAGAGGCCAAACTCTACAGGTAGGCACTTTGCAAAAAACACCTCTATTTTCTTTCAAAAAATGTGATGTGTGCACGTTGCGTTTTGGGGCATTTCCTGACGCGGGCGCTAGGCCTACCCACACAAGTTAGGTATAATTTTTATCGGGAGAGATGGGGGAACGCTGGGTGGAAGGAAATTTGTGGCTCCTCTCTGATTCCAGAACTTTCTGTCACCAAAATGTGAGGAAAACGTGTTTTTTTAGCCAAATGTTGAGGTTTGCAAAGGATTCTGGGTAACAGAACCTGGTCAGAGCCCCACAAGTCACCCCATCTTGGATTGCTCTAGGTCTCTAATTTTCAGAAATGCACAGGTTTGGTACGTTTCCCTAGGTCCCTAAGCTAGAGGCAAAAATCTACAGGTAGGCACTTTGCAAAAAACACCTCTGTTTTCTTTAAAAAAATGTGATGTGTCCACGTTGCGTTTTGGGGTATTTCCTGTCGTGGGCGCTAGGCCTACCCACACAGGTGAGGCATCATTTTTATCGGGGGACTTGGGGGAACGCTGGGTGGAAGGAAATTTGTGGCTCCTCTCTGATTCCAGAACTTTCTGTCACCAAAATGTGAGGAAAACATGTTTTTTTAGCCAAATTTCGAGGTTTCCAAAGGATTCTGAGTAACAGAACCTGGTCGGAGCCCCACAAGTCACCCCATCTTGGATTCCCCTAGGTCTCTAGTTTTAAAAAATGCACAGGTTTGGTAGGTTTCCATAGGTGCCGGCTGAGCTAGAGGCCAAAATCTACAGGTAGGCACTTTGCAAAAAACACCTCTGTTTTCTTTAAAAAAATGTGATGTGTGCACGTTGCGTTTTGGGGCATTTCCTGACGCGGGCGCTAGGCCTACCCACACAAGTGAGGTATCATTTGTATCGGGAGAGATGGGGGAACGCTGGGTGGAAGGAAATTTGTGGCTCCTCTCTGATTCTAAAACTTTCTGTCACCAAAATGTGAGGAAAATGTGTTCTTTTAGCCAAATGTTGAGGTTTGCAAAGGATTCTGGGTAACAGAACCTGGACAGAGCCCCACAAGTCACCCCATCTTGGATTCCCCTAGGTCTCTAGTTTAAAAAAATGCACAGGTTTGGTCGGTTTCCATTGGTGCCGGCTGAGCTAGAGGCCAAAATCTACAGGTAGGCACTCTGCAAAAAACAGCTCTGTTATCTTTAAAAAAATGTGATGTGTCCACGTTGCGTTTTGGGCCATTTCCTGTAGCGGGCACTAGGCCTACCCACACAAGTGAGGTATCATTTTTATTGGGAGACTTGGGGGAACGCTGGGTGGAAGGAAATTTGTGGCTCCTCTCAGATTCCAGAACTTTCTGTCACCAAAATGTGAGGAAAACATGTTTTTTTAGCCACATTTTGAGGTTTGCAAAGGATTCTGGGTAACAGAACCTGGACAGAGCCCCACAAGGCACCCCATCTTGGATTCCCCTAGGTCTCTAGTTTTCACAAATGCACAGGTTTGGTAGGTTTCCCTAGGTGCCGGCTGAGCTAGAGGCCAAACTCTACAGGTAGGCACTTTGCAAAAAACACCTCTGTTTTCTTTCAAAAAATGTGATGTGTCCACGTTGCGTTTTGGGGCATTTCCTGTCGCGGGCGCTAGGCCTACCCACACAAGTGAGGTATCATTTTTATCGGGAGACTTGGGGGAACGCTGGGTGGAAGGAAATTTGTGGCTCCTCTCAGATTCCAGAACTTTCTGTCACCAAAATGTGAGGAAAACATGTTTTTTTAGCCAAATTTTGAGGTTTGCAAAGGATTCTGGGTAACAGAACCTGGACAGAGCCCCACAAGTCACCCCATCTTGGATTCCCCTAGGTCTCTAGTTTTCAAAAATGCACAGGTTTGGTAGGTTTCCCTAGGTGCCGGCTGAGCTAGAGGCCAAACTCTACAGGTAGGCACTTTGCAAAAAACACCTCTGTTTTCTTTCAAAAAATGTGATGTGTGCACATTGCGTTTTGGGGCATTTCCTGACGCGGGCGCTAGGCCTACCCACACAAGTTAGGTATAATTTTTATCGGGAGAGATGGGGGAACGCTGGGTGGAAGGAAATTTGTGGCTCCTCTCTGATTCCAAAACTTTCTGTCACCAAAATGTGAGAAAAATGTGTTCTTTTAGCCAAATGATGAGGTTTGCAAAGGATTCTGGGTAACAGAACCTGGACAGAGCCCCACAAGTCACCCCATCTTGGATTCCCCTAGGTCTCTAGTTTAAAAAAATGCACAGGTTTGGTCGGTTTCCATTGGTGCCGGCTGAGCTAGAGGCCAAAATCTACAGGTAGGCACTTTGCAAAAAACACCTCTGTTTTCTTTCAAAAAATGTGATGTGTGCACGTTGCGTTTTGGGGCATTTCCTGACGCGGGCGCTAGGCCTACCCACACAAGTTAGGTATAATTTTTATCGGGAGAGATGGGGGAACGCTGGGTGGAAGGAAATTTGTGGCTCCTCTCTGATTCCAGAACTTTCTGTCACCAAAATGTGAGGAAAACGTGTTTTTTTAGCCAAATGTTCAGGTTTGCAAAGGATTCTGGGTAACAGAACCTGGTCAGAGCCCCACAAGTCACCCCATCTTGGATTGCTCTAGGTCTCTAATTTTCAGAAATGCACAGGTTTGGTACGTTTCCCTAGGTGCCGGCTAAGCTAGAGGCAAAAATCTACAGGTAGGCACTTTGCAAAAAACACCTCTGTTTTCTTTTAAAAAATGTGATGTGTCCACGTTGCGTTTTGGGGTATTTCCTGTCGTGGGCGCTAGTCCTACCCACACAGGTGAGGCATCATTTTTATCGGGAGACTTGGGGGAACGCTGGGTGGAAGGAAATTTGTGGCTCCTCTCTGATTCCAGAACTTTCTGTCACCAAAATGTGAGGAAAACATGTTTTTTTAGCCAAATTTCGAGGTTTCCAAAGGATTCTGAGTAACAGAACCTGGTCGGAGCCCCACAAGTCACCCCATCTTGGATTCCCCTAGGTCTCTAGTTTTCAAAAATGCACAGGTTTGGTAGGTTTCCCTAGGTGCCCGGCTGAGTTAGAGGCCAAAATCTACAGGTAGGCACTTTGCAAAAAACACCTCTGTTTTCTTTAAAAAAATGTGATGTGTGCACGTTGCGTTTTGGGGCATTTCCTGACGCGGGCGCTAGGCCTACCCACACAAGTGAGGTATAATTTGTATCGGGAGAGATGGGGGAACGCTGGGTGGAAGGAAATTTGTGGCTCCTCTCTGATTCCAAAACTTTCTGTCACCAAAATGTGAGGAAAATGTGTTCTTTTAGCCAATTGTTGAGGTTTGCAAAGGATTCTGGGTAACAGAACCTGGACAGAGCCCCACAAGTCACCCCATCTTGGATTCCCCTAGGTCTCTAGTTTAAAAAAATGCACAGGTTTGGTCGGTTTCCAAAGGTGCCGGCTGAGCTAGAGGCCAAAATCTACAGGTAGGCACTCTGCAAAAAACAGCTCTGTTATCTTTAAAAAAATGTGATGTGTCCACGTTGCGTTTTGGGCCATTTCCTGTAGCGGGCACTAGGCCTACCCACACAAGTGAGGTATCATTTTTATTGGGAGACTTGGGGGAACGCTGGGTGGAAGGAAATTTGTGGCTCCTCTCAGATTCCAGAACTTTCTGTCACCAAAATGTGAGGAAAACATGTTTTTTTAGCCAAATTTTGAGGTTTGCAAAGGATTCTGGGTAACAGAACCTGGACAGAGCCCCACAAGTCACCCCATCTTGGATTCCCCTAGGTCTCTAGTTTTCAAAAATGCACAGGTTTGGTAGGTTTCCCTAGGTGCCGGCTGAGCTAGAGGCCAAACTCTACAGGTAGGCACTTTGCAAAAAACACCTCTGTTTTCTTTCAAAAATGGGATGTGTCCACGTTGCGTTTTGGGGCATTTCCTGTCGCGGGCGCTAGGCCTACCCACACAAGTGAGGTATCATTTTTATCGGGAGACTTGGGGGAACGCTGGGTGGAAGGAAATTTGTGGCTCCTCTCAGATTCCAGAACTTTCTGTCACCAAAATGTGAGGAAAACATGTTTTTTTAGCCAAATTTTGAGGTTTGCAAAGGATTCTGTGTAACAGAACCTGGTCAGAGCCCCACAAGTCACCCCATCTTGGATTCCCCTAGGTCTCTAGTTTTCAAAAATGCACAGGTTTGGTAGGTTTCCCTAGGTGCCGGCTGAGCTAGAGGCCAAAATCTACAGGTAGGCACTTTGCAAAAAACACCTCTGTTTTCTTTCAAAAAATGTGATGTGTCCACTTTGCGTTTTGGTGCATTTCCTGTTGCGGGCGCTAGGCCTACCCACACAAGTGAGGTATCATTTTTATCGGGAGACTTGGGGGAACGCTGGGTGGAAGGAAATTTGTGGCTCCTCTCTGATTCCAGAACTTTCTGTCACCAAAATGTGAGGAAAACATGTTTTTTTAGCCAAATTTCCAGGTTTCCAAAGGATTCTGAGTAACAGAACCTGGTCGGAGCCCCACAAGTCACCCCATCTTGGATTCCCCTAGGTCTCTAGTTTTCAAAAATGCACGGGTTTGGTAGGTTTCCCTAGGTGCCGGCTGAGCTAGAGGCCAAAATCTACAGGTAGGCACTTTGCAAAAAACACCTCTGTTTTCTTTCAAAAAATGTGATGTGTGCACGTTGCATTTTGGGGCATTTCCTGACGCGGGCGCTAGGCCTACCCACGCAAGTTAGGTATAATTTTTATCGGGAGAGATGGGGGAACGCTGGGTGGAAGGAAATTTGTGGCTCCTCTCTGATTCCAGAACTTTCTGTCACCAAAATGTGAGGAAAACTTGTTTTTTTAGCCAAATGTTGAGGTTTGCAAAGGATTCTGGTTAACAGAACCTGGTCAGAGCCCCACAAGTCACCCCATCTTGGATTGCTCTAGGTCTCTAATTTTCAGAAATGCACAGGTTTGGTACGTTTCCCTAGGTGCCGGCTAAGCTAGAGGCAAAAATCTACAGGTAGGCACTTTGCAAAAAACACCTCTGTTTTCTTTAAAAAAATGTGATGTGTCCACGTTGCGTTTTGGGGTATTTCCTGTCGTGGGCGCTAGGCCTACCCACACAGGTGAGGCATCATTTTTATCGGGAGACTTGGGGGAATGCTGGGTGGAAGGAAATTTGTGGCTCCTCTCTGATTCCAGAGCTTTCTGTCACCAAAATGTGAGGAAAACATGTTTTTTTAGCCAAATTTCGAGGTTTCCAAAGGATTCTGAGTAACAGAACCTGGTCGGAGCCCCACAAGTCACCCCATCTTGGATTCCCCTAGGTCTCTAGTTTTCAAAAAGGCACAGGTTTGGTAGGTTTCCCTAGGTGCCGGCTGAGCTAGAGGCCAAAATCTACAGGTAGGCACTTTGCAAAAAACACCTCTGTTTTCTTTCAAAAAATGTGATGTGTGCACGTTGCGTTTTGGGGCATTTCCTGACGCGGGGCGCTAGGCCTACCCACACAAGTGAGGTATAATTTGTATCGGGAGAGAGGGGAACGCTGGGTGGAAGGAAATTTGTGGCTCCTCTCTGATTCCCAAAACTTTCTGTCACCAAAATGTGAGGAAAACGTGTTCTTTTAGCCAAATGTTGAGGTTTGCAAAGGATTCTGGGTAACAGAACCTGGTCAGAGCCCCAAGTCACCCCATCTTGGATTCCCCTAGGTCTCTAGTTTAAAAAAATGCACAGGTTTGGTCGGTTTCCATAGGTGCCCCGGCTGAGCTAGAGGCCAAAATCTACAGGTAGGCACTTTGCAAAAAACACCTCTGTTTTCTTTAAAAAAATGTGATGTGTGCACGTTGCGTTTTGGGGCATTTCCTGACGCGGGCGCTAGGCCTACCCACACAAGTGAGGTATAATTTGTATCGGGAGAGATGGGGGAACGCTGGGTGGAAGGAAATTTGTGGCTCCTCTCTGATTCCAAAACTTTCTGTCACCAAAATGTGAGGAAAATGTGTTCTTTTAGCCAATTGTTGAGGTTTGCAAAGGATTCTGGGTAACAGAACCTGGACAGAGCCCCACAAGTCACCCCATCTTGGATTCCCCTAGGTCTCTAGTTTAAAAAAATGCACAGGTTTGGTCGGTTTCCAAAGGTGCCGGCTGAGCTAGAGGCCAAAATCTACAGGTAGGCACTCTGCAAAAAACAGCTCTGTTATCTTTAAAAAAATGTGATGTGTCCACGTTGCGTTTTGGGCCATTTCCTGTAGCGGGCACTAGGCCTACCCACACAAGTGAGGTATCATTTTTATTGGGAGACTTGGGGGAACGCTGGGTGGAAGGAAATTTGTGGCTCCTCTCAGATTCCAGAACTTTCTGTCACCAAAATGTGAGGAAAACATGTTTTTTTAGCCAAATTTTGAGGTTTGCAAAGGATTCTGGGTAACAGAACCTGGACAGAGCCCCACAAGTCACCCCATCTTGGATTCCCCTAGGTCTCTAGTTTTCAAAAATGCACAGGTTTGGTAGGTTTCCCTAGGTGCCGGCTGAGCTAGAGGCCAAACTCTACAGGTAGGCACTTTGCAAAAAACACCTCTGTTTTCTTTCAAAAAATGTGATGTGTCCACGTTGCGTTTTGGGGCATTTCCTGTCGCGGGCGCTAGGCCTACCCACACAAGTGAGGTATCATTTTTATCGGGAGACTTGGGGGAACGCTGGGTGGAAGGAAATTTGTGGCTCCTCTCAGATTCCAGAACTTTCTGTCACCAAAATGTGAGGAAAACATGTTTTTTTAGCCAAATTTTGAGGTTTGCAAAGGATTCTGTGTAACAGAACCTGGTCAGAGCCCCACAAGTCACCCCATCTTGGATTCCCCTAGGTCTCTAGTTTTCAAAAATGCACAGGTTTGGTAGGTTTCCCTAGGTGCCGGCTGAGCTAGAGGCCAAAATCTACAGGTAGGCACTTTGCAAAAAACACCTCTGTTTTCTTTCAAAAAATGTGATGTGTCCACTTTGCGTTTTGGTGCATTTCCTGTTGCGGGCGCTAGGCCTACCCACACAAGTGAGGTATCATTTTTATCGGGAGACTTGGGGGAACGCTGGGTGGAAGGAAATTTGTGGCTCCTCTCTGATTCCAGAACTTTCTGTCACCAAAATGTGAGGAAAACATGTTTTTTTAGCCAAATTTCCAGGTTTCCAAAGGATTCTGAGTAACAGAACCTGGTCGGAGCCCCACAAGTCACCCCATCTTGGATTCCCCTAGGTCTCTAGTTTTCAAAAATGCACGGGTTTGGTAGGTTTCCCTAGGTGCCCGGCTGAGCTAGAGGCCAAAATCTACAGGTAGGCACTTTGCAAAAAACACCTCTGTTTTCTTTCAAAAAATGTGATGTGTGCACGTTGCGTTTTGGGGCATTTCCTGACGCGGGCGCTAGGCCTACCCACGCAAGTTAGGTATAATTTTTATCGGGAGAGATGGGGGAACGCTGGGTGGAAGGAAATTTGTGGCTCCTCTCTGATTCCAGAACTTTCTGTCACCAAAATGTGAGGAAAACTTGTTTTTTTAGCCAAATGTTGAGGTTTGCAAAGGATTCTGGTTAACAGAACCTGGTCAGAGCCCCACAAGTCACCCCATCTTGGATTGCTCTAGGTCTCTAATTTTCAGAAATGCACAGGTTTGGTACGTTTCCCTAGGTGCCGGCTAAGCTAGAGGCAAAAATCTACAGGTAGGCACTTTGCAAAAAACACCTCTGTTTTCTTTAAAAAAATGTGATGTGTCCACGTTGCGTTTTGGGGTATTTCCTGTCGTGGGCGCTAGGCCTACCCACACAGGTGAGGCATCATTTTTATCGGGAGACTTGGGGGAATGCTGGGTGGAAGGAAATTTGTGGCTCCTCTCTGATTCCAGAGCTTTCTGTCACCAAAATGTGAGGAAAACATGTTTTTTTAGCCAAATTTCGAGGTTTCCAAAGGATTCTGAGTAACAGAACCTGGTCGGAGCCCCACAAGTCACCCCATCTTGGATTCCCCTAGGTCTCTAGTTTTCAAAAATGCACAGGTTTGGTAGGTTTCCCTAGGTGCCCCGGCTGAGCTAGAGGCCAAAATCTACAGGTAGGCACTTTGCAAAAAACACCTCTGTTTTCTTTCAAAAAATGTGATGTGTGCACGTTGCGTTTTGGGCATTTCCTGACGCGGGCGCTAGGCCTACCCACACAAGTGAGGTATAATTTGTATCGGGAGAGATGGGGGAACGCTGGGTGGAAGGAAATTTGTGTCTCCTCTCTGATTCCAAAACTTTCTGTCACCAAAATGTGAGGAAAACGTGTTCTTTTAGCCAAATGTTGAGGTTTGCAAAGGATTCTGGGTAACAGAACCTGGTCAGAGCCCCACAAGTCACCCCATCTTGGATTCCCCTAGGTCTCTAGTTTAAAAAAATGCACAGGTTTGGTCGGTTTCCATAGGTGCAGGCTGAGCTAGAGGCCAAAATCTACAGGTAGGCACTCTGCAAAAAACAGCTCTGTTATCTTTAAAAAAATGTGATGTGTCCACGTTGCGTTTTGGGCCATTTCCTGTAGCGGGCACTAGGCCTACCCACACAAGTGAGGTATCATTTTTATTGGGAGACTTGGGGGAACGCTGGGTGGAAGGAAATTTGTGGCTCCTCTCAGATTCCAGAACTTTCTGTCACCAAAATGTGAGGAAAACATGTTTTTTTAGCCAAATTTTGAGGTTTGCAAAGGATTCTGGGTAACAGAACCTGGACAGAGCCCCACAAGTCACCCCATCTTGGATTCCCCTAGGTCTCTAGTTTAAAAAAATGCACAGGTTTGGTAGGTTTCCCTAGGTGCCGGCTGAGCTAGAGGCCAAACTCTACAGGTAGGCACTTTGCAAAAAACACCTCTATTTTCTTTCAAAAAATGTGATGAGTGCACGTTGCGTTTTGGGGCATTTCCTGACGCGGGCGCTAGGCCTACCCACACAAGTTAGGTATAATTTTTATCGGGAGAGATGGGGGAACGCTGGGTGGAAGGAAATTTGTGGCTCCTCTCTGATTCCAGAACTTTCTGTCACCAAAATGTGAGGAAAACGTGTTTTTTTTAGCCAAATGTTGAGGTTTGCAAAGGATTCTGGGTAACAGAACCTGGTCAGAGCCCCACAAGTCACCCCATCTTGGATTGCTCTAGGTCTCTAATTTTCAGAAATGCACAGGTTTGGTACGTTTCCCTAGGTGCCGGCTAAGCTAGAGGCAAAAATCTACAGGTAGGCACTTTGCAAAAAACACCTCTGTTTTCTTTAAAAAAATGTGATGTGTCCACGTTGCGTTTTGGGGTATTTCCTGTCGTGGGCGCTAGGCCTACCCACACAGGTGAGGCATCATTTTTATCGGGGACTTGGGGGAACGCTGGGTGGAAGGAAATTTGTGGCTCCTCTCTGATTCCAGAACTTTCTGTCACCAAAATGTGAGGAAAACATGTTTTTTTAGCCAAATTTCGAGGTTCCAAAGGATTCTGAGTAACAGAACCTGGTCGGAGCCCCACAAGTCACCCCATCTTGGATTCCCCTAGGTCTCTAGTTTTCAAAAATGCACAGGTTTGGTAGGTTTCCATAGGTGCCCGGCTGAGCTAGAGGCCAAAATCTACAGGTAGGCACTTTGCAAAAAACACCTCTGTTTTCTTTAAAAAAATGTGATGTGTGCACGTTGCGTTTTGGGGCATTTCCTGACGCGGGCGCTAGGCCTACCCACACAAGTGAGGTATAATTTGTATCGGGAGAGATGGGGGAACGCTGGGTGGAAGGAAATTTGTGGCTCCTCTCTGATTCTAAAACTTTCTGTCACCAAAATGTGAGGAAAATGTGTTCTTTTAGCCAAATGTTGAGGTTTGCAAAGGATTCTGGGTAACAGAACCTGGACAGAGCCCCACAAGTCACCCCATCATGGATTCCCCTAGGTCTCTAGTTTTCACAAATGCACAGGTTTGGTAGGTTTCCCTAGGTGCCGGCTGAGCTAGAGGCCAAAACTCTACAGGTAGGCACTTTGCAAAAAACACCTCTGTTTTCTTTCAAAAAATGTGATGTGTCCACGTTGCGTTTTGGGGCATTTCCTGTCGCGGGCGCTAGGCCTACCCACACAAGTGAGGTATCATTTTTATCGGGAGACTTGGGGGAACGCTGGGTGGAAGGAAATTTGTGGCTCCTCTCAGATTCCAGAACTTTCTGTCACCAAAATGTGAGGAAAACATGTTTTTTTAGCCAAATTTTGAGGTTTGCAAAGGATTCTGGGTAACAGAACCTGGACAGAGCCCCACAAGTCACCCCATCTTGGATTCCCCTAGGTCTCTAGTTTTCAAAAATGCACAGGTTTGGTAGGTTTCCCTAGGTGCCCGGCTGAGCTAGAGGCCAAACTCTACAGGTAGGCACTTTGCAAAAAACACCTCTGTTTTCTTTCAAAAAATGTGATGTGTGCACGTTGCGTTTTGGGGCATTTCCTGACGCGGGCGCTAGGCCTACCCACACAAGTTAGGTATAATTTTTATCGGGAGAGATGGGGGAACGCTGGGTGGAAGGAAATTTGTGGCTCCTCTCTGATTCCAGAACTTTCTGTCACCAAAATGTGAGGAAAACGTGTTTTTTTAGCCAAATGTTGAGGTTTGCAAAGGATTCTGGGTAACAGAACCTGGTCAGAGCCCCACAAGTCACCCCATCTTGGATTGCTCTAGGTCTCTAATTTTCAGAAATGCACAGGTTTGGTACGTTTCCCTAGGTCCCTAA